>NC_138222.1:5935117-6307617 GCF_964197995.2 Scardinius erythrophthalmus
ACTTTAAAATGCCTCGCGAATGGGTTAAAATGAGTTTCAGTCGAACCAACACATGCTACATATTTTTATTAATGCACAGGATATATTAATGGCCTTTTTCATGAGAGAGAGAGAGTATGGCTTGGCAGCAATTCACAGATTAACAAGTATTCAAACCATGTGCCACATGAGAGTCTCAGTGACACACAGGAAAGGTGTGGCCTCTATAAAGAATATATGCTTTGCAGGACCCCTGAGACTTCACATAAGTACTCCTTTAAGTGGAAGCATTAACGTGGGTTCAGAGATGACGCCGCATTACCTCTTAGACACTTGTGTGATGTGGAACACTGATGTGAGCCTGATTTATGAATGTAATGTATGACATCAGACACTAAGGACCCACAACATTCAGTTGGAGATGTGTTTGTTGGTCTTCATCACAGTATGACATTATGAAATAAAAAAGGTTCAGAGTTCTATATAGAACCCTAGGGCTCTTGACTCGATTTTAAATAACCCTTTATGCTAAAAAGGTTCTATATAAGGAGAAATGTCCTAAATGATTGCATAATACTTAAATGTTTAATTAAAGTTCATTGGTTCTTACATAAAACTCAAATGTGAGTGAGAAATAACCTTTCATGAGAAATAACGGTAACACTTTACAATAAGGTTCATTAGTTAACATTAGTTAATGCATTAACTAACATGAACTAACAATGAACAATACATTTGTGACAGTATTTATTAATCTTTGTTAATGTTAGTAAATAAAAATACAGCTGTTCATGTTAGTTCACAGTGCATTGACTTATGTTAACAAATACAACCTTTGATTTTAATAACATAAATGTTGAAATTAATACTAACTAATATTTATAAATGCTGAAGAAGAATTGTTCATTCTTAGTCAATGTTAACCCAGTGTGCAATTGATGCTGAAAAGACATCAAATTGATGTCAAAATCAACGTAAAAAAAATATGCAAATCAAATTGACGTCAAAACCAATCCATGACACTGATTTGATGTAAACTGAATGTCAAACATATTGACCTGCATATACATAAACAAATTTCAGTGTGGGTATTAACTTTCTCTTTTCACCAAATTACCACTGGAAGACATAAAACAAACCTTTCAAACTGACCTTAAAATGATATGCAGTATCTTGATCAAGTCTTGATTAACTTTTGACATCAAATTGATATCAAGGTGCCCGCTGGGAACTAAGTTAGTTAACTTATGAACCTTATTGTAAAGTATTACAGAAATAACCTTTCATTTCTCATCCTCATCATTGCACACAAGAGGCGGACAGTGTGGGAGCCAAAAGCTTCACTGATGTTCCATTGGAGTATTTTTATTGCTATAAAATGTGATCCATGTGAGGCTCTTACAGTTGCTATTGTGGCATCTCTCAGTGTGTTTACTGTAGTTACAATTCTTCTATTAGAAACTATAAGCCAGTGGAGGTTGAGAGGTCTGGATATGTCTTTGTGTACTTAGTTACATTCATTCAGGGAATAATTTGTGTCCAAGAACATCCTCATTTAAAAAAAAAAAAAAAAAAAAAATTAGGTTTTGAATGAATATAGTAATTATAATAGATGAATTAAAGCAATTAAATAGTGCACTTTTTTTTTTTGCAAGAGTATAAAACAATAAATGTCTATGATATGACAGCATCTGGTAATTGATCTCATATGATATGCTCAGTAACTGCCTGTGTGATGCTTAGTTTGCTCAAATCAGTGTGTTACCAGGGCCGCTCATATCCTGACAAACATAATCTGCGCCACAATGGCCAGCGAAGAGGTTGTTAAGACGAAGAAGTGCTGGAAACGGACGGCAGGGTGGAGATACAGATGAATGTTTCTCTGGTAACCATCAGCAGGAGGAGTCTGTCTGTCTGTCACCTCTCTGTGCTCGGCTTTCACTGTCTCCACCGTGATCTGTGTTCTCCTCATTCAACTGCACATAATCCTCAGAAAGTATTGCTCACTCCGCTCTTTCCACTTAATCTTAGACAGTGGGTTTCATTTCATGGGACCAACCAGAAATGATTTCAAGCTGTGTGTAACAGCTGAGTGCGATTCGGTCACTCCAAAATGTCCGGGGACGGCGGAAGGTCATTCTGATTGTGGTTTCAGTGAAACTGCACATGTGGCGCTGTGTCGCAGGAGACTAGTAAAAAGCTGAAAATGTCCTTTTGAACATGACCTTTTGATGAAGCATCATAAAATAACAGTGAATTACTAACAGTGAGTTAAAGACGCAGTGATAGGGACGCAATTTTAACAGCATTTTTTCACAGCAAGCTTCTGTTTATGTCTGTTGATCAATGTTTATGTGCAATTAAAAGCCTAAATTGATCACATCTCTTCAGAAGTCTCTGATGAAACCACTATGGATTGCAATGGCTTTATATACTTCAAAGGTATGCAATTTCTTTGACTGAACTAAAGCATAAAAATACTAGAATATGTTTCAGATATTTAGGAAACATGCTGAGATCACATACTTGTTTCTCTGAAAAACACTTCTAAAGACAGTTATTCTGCTTTGAAATGTGCGTTCCGTGTCTGAATGTCTGTTTTTGTTTTGGTCCGTGTGATTCGCCCACTGCCAATAAACCCAATAGTATTTCCACAAGCCGGGTTGCCAGTTAGTGGAAAACCGTGTATTTATTATAACCGTGTAAAGCCAGCAAACAAACTGGGTCAGAGATCGCAGATCCACCCGCCCTAAAAAGCCTTGTCATCCATCTAAAAATCTCTACGAACAGAGGCATATTAAAGGTCCCATATTGTCAAAACTGAAATTTCCTGGCTTTTTTCATGATAACTGAGGTCTAAGCACACAGCCTGCATAAAGTAGCTGTGCCTTTTCACGAGCCGTTGTGACTTCCCTAACGTCAGAACTACCCAGTCACCGTCTTCAGTCACCACCCCCACCAATGGTGGGTCACTCAGAAAACAACAGGCCAATCAGAAGAGAGGCTCATGAATATTAAGTAGAAGGGCCAAAATTGACCTGTTCTTGGCAGAGCTCCTGAGAAAGGAGCTGTAAAAATATATTGAGATGGTTTTTGGTACTTATACCGTAAATATATATTCTTAAGGACATCAAAAGCTGAAATAAAACTTCAGAAAGATGTACAATCTGGGACCTTTAAAAGGCAGATAAATCAACTCATAAACTAACAGTGTGTAAGTCTCCTCACCTGATCCATTGCGCTCGCTCGTGTTGCGTGTCCTCAAGTCTTGAGTTTGAGGGGTCGGGGAAACATCTGTCCAATATTTTGAATTTGGAGCTGTCAATATTACATACTGCACCTTTAAGCTTGAACATTTTCGTTGTATGTGTCACGGGTTGCTGTAGGAAAATTTAAATCACGCAATTCTGACTTTATAACTCACAATAGCAAGTTTATATCATGAAATTCTGTGAAAAAAATTATGTATGGTAACTGTAATATTATCACTTATTAGTAATTAGTTATTACTGCAAAAAGTAATATCACTGTAATGCATTACTAGTAACACATTACTGTCCAAAACTTGATAAGATTATGTGTGGGTTTTTTTTATATATATATTATTTTATTTTAGCTAATGTTTATTTTATTTCAAGTAATGCATTTTATTATGATTTTGGTTTCAGTTAATGATAATAGCGCTGTTCCAAAGATGACCACAGACTTCCTCAAGTAAAAATGAGGGCATGATGTAAATGATGATGGAATATGAATATTTGGGTAAACTATCCCTTTAAGTCTTAGATTCAGACAGGGGGTGGAAAATACTCATGTGAAAATACATTATGATTGTTCTTTATGCAAGAAACTTTGACTTATTATAAATAGACTGTGTTTGAAATGTAAGCTTGTTTCCGCCACTGAATAAAAAAATAAAAAAAAAGCGAAATTGCAAACTTTTTTATCACAATTGTGTGTTATAAAGTCAGATGTAAACTCGTAATTGTGAGGGAAAAAAGTCAGAATTGCGAGATAAAAAGTCTCAATTATCATTTAAAATTGTTTATTCCATAGTGGAAACAAGCTTCCATAGTTTGACTCAAGTCAAAGTAGAAAAAGTAGAAGTAGAAAAAAATAGAAAAAATAAGTAGGAAAAAATAAAATGATACAAAATGTAGGACATGACCTCCTTACAAAACACAATTAACCTGCAGATCTGAGCCCTTATGTAATAAATAAGTGTACAGCAATAAAGTTAAGATATATTTACACTGACTTTTCTCACAATGGTTCGGTGAGTGATCCACTAGGATCTTTTACCAAACATATCATAATAGCCTAGATTGCAATGAGATAGCAAAAGGTTATGCAAGAACTGCAGAACTCTGTGTTGCAATAGGGCAGGCCAAGGAAGGCAATCAAAATATGATAAATGTTCTTGTAATTTGAGAGACTCAGACGCTACAAAGAAATAGCGAAACAAAAGCATAAAGCTGTTCAAGGATATGTCCTCACATCTGGGCAGCTGCTCAAACTTCAGCACAGCTTTTTACTACGTGAAAATATGGAAGTACAGATAGTGAAGATTTGTGTAGTGATGATGTGCCTTCTGCTAAATCTCTATCACATGATTTAGCAGAATACTGGAGGAGATAACCAACATTACTGTTTGATTCAACACTCTGGCATGGCAGTGACTATTTTTTGTTTTAGCAAATTGGAGCTTAATTTGTACTTGTATTTTTAGGGGTGGACTTTCATGCTTCTATTCTAAAAATCTTACATTTTAGTATGAAACAAATCATACAAATTTATACTAATTTTCCAAAACGTAAAATACAGTAGTTACGTTTTCTCATGAGATACTACAGTATTTTCCCGTAAACATCCCAATAGTGGTGAGCTACGTTGTTGTCACATAATCTAATTACATCAATTTTTAGTAATGTTGTGTGTGTGTGTGTGTGTGTGTGTGTGTGTGTGTGTGTGTGTGTGTGTGTGTGTGTGTGTGTGTGTGTGTGTGTGTGTGTGTGTGTGTGTGTGTGTGTGTGTGTGTGTGTAAAAACATCTTAAAGGTATAGCGGAGGATTTTCCCGAATTTTAGAAAAGAACCGCCCTCTCCACTTTTTGAAAAAATGCACATGCGCAACACTCTACCTGCTCCCAAGAGGGAACGCCTATTAAACGTGTGCACGAGAGAGCATGCACGAGCTAATCATAGCTTACATTAACTTTTACTAGCAGTGATTTTAAATGGATTTCTCCAAATAGCATGCCAAACTTTACCTGTCAAGTAGAAACTTCGCGACTGAGGCATCAGTGGGAAACCCAACCTGTGTTTTGAGCGCACGCCATCGTGTGAATCGTGTGCATGAGCACGTACGACGCCCTTACGTAAACATATCACCAGAGTGATTGACACTTAGGAGGACCAATAGTCTTGATGATCCACACGGAAAAAAAAAATCCTCCGGTATACCTTTAACTCTTTTGTATTTCAATTACATCGTGTCAGCATAGATAACTGTGTATGTATATATGATTTTTAGTGATGTTTTATTGTAGTAAATTTGGTATGATTATATTAGGACTGGTGGCTGTAATGGGTGTATGGTTGATTGAATTAATTAATAGTTGCATTTGAGTTGTCAAATACATTTTATATTGTATATTTGTATTGTAATTCACCTGCTCAGGGACTGCAGATGGAAACTAGCTTAGGCTAAATCTGGTGCAAGGCATCTTTAATTAATGTTTTTTGCACATTGTCCCTGTTGAAATAAATAAACAAACAAACATAATGAATGGGGGAAAACATGTTAAAACCTTTAAAGGGATAGTTCACTTTGAAATTAATTTTTGATATGTTTTAGCTTACCTCAAGGGCATCCAAGATGTAGGTGTCTTTGTTTCCGCAGTAGTTTCAATTTTGATATTTTTAGGTCAAACCGTTCTTGTCTGACAGTCATATAATGCAGGTCGATGGTCACTGTCTCAAAACACAAGCACAGAGTCCAAATTAAAACAATTCCCCATCGTCCAAATGAAACAATTCCCCATCGTAAGTACACATTGATGGCCTAAGACACGAAAAGAGCGGTTTGTGTCACAAATCAGAAAAAAATCAGAAATTTGAAAAAATCAGAAATTTTTTCAAAGTGAACTATCCCTTTAAGTCTATTAGCCTACTTCTGATTTATCACAGAAATGGAAGGTCAAGTTGAGTGCATTGTGGGATTCTGTAACCCACACCGCTGTTTAATGCTCACAGACAAAGATTAAAAAGTGCTAATGCGAAAAAGAATATGGTATGCTTTATCTACTCATTTTATCCAGTGAATAATGCGAAATGTAATTTTGTCATTCAGGTCTGTTATACCAGCCTGGTCTCACGGCAATTCGTACGAATTCTACGAGGTGGCTATTTCGTATGAATTCATGCGACCTCACTCGTACGAATTAGTAAGATTTTTGCTAAATCGTACATATTTTACGAATTGCCCAATTCGTATGAATTCATACGAATGACCTACCCCTGACCCCGCCCCTAAACCTACCCATCACATGGGTTAAGACAAATCGTACAAATTCGTACGAGTGAGGTCGTATGAGTTCATACGAATTAGCCACCTTTTTATCACTTGTACGAATTCGTACTAATTGGTCGCGAGATAGCGTTGGTTATACAGAACTGTTTAAATTAGCAATACTTTCTAGCAAGCTTTATCAGCATTTTGCTAGACTTAGTTGGCTACATTTATTAGCATTTTTTTTTTTACTTGACACACCCCCATGTTAAAAAAAAGAGTTTTCAAAGAAATGAAAACTATCAGTGAACAGTTCTTAAAAGGGGGGGTGAATTACTGTTTCATGCATACTGAGTTTTTTACACTGTTAAAGAGTTGGATTCCCATGCTAAACATGGTCAAAGTTTCAAAAGTTAAGTTGTACGTTTGAAGGAGTATTTTTGTTCCAAAAATTGTCCTTCCGGTTTGTCACAAGTTTCGGAAAGTTTTTTTCGAGTATGGCTCTGTCTGACGTAAGAGAGGGCGGAATTTCCTTATATGGGTCCTAAGGGCACTTCTCCGGTAAGATTGCGGGCGCGCGCGCACTCGTAGACCAGAGAAAGAGAGCGAAAGCAGTTCGCCATCAAAGCGCCCTGCCCGGCTTTTGGGAAGTCAATGTCACCAAAGAAGTGTGTTTTTGGTTGCCAGGGCAAGACAACCCTGCACAGATTCCCAAAGAACCCGGCGTTAAGGCACCCGTGGATGGAGTTTGTTTTCCTGAGCATAAACGGAGTTGTGATAGACTGTTGTTCCCTGCATTTCGACGATGATTGTTTTATAAACAAAGCCCAGATCGATGGATTTGCAGATCGTCTAATGCTTAAGGATTGAGCAGTCACAATGATAAAGGTTCGCGGTCGTGCGTTGGAACGTTGAGTAAAACTGTTGAACAAATGTCTCTGTGTGTTGTTAGCTCAGCGCGTTAGCACAGCTTTAGCTTCGCCCACACGGCCCGCCCCCAGCCGCTCGTTTTTTTCCGGAAAGACTCGGTACAGCCAATCTTTCAATTAAAAATATAATAAAACAAAACTTTTTGGAGATATGAAGGATGCAATATTACTCTATACTCAAGATTAACAGGAGATTGAGTGAAAATGAGCATTTCACCCCCCCTTTAAAGGAACCTATTGTGTGATGAACATTTGAATAGTCTAAATAACTTTTTTCCACTATAAAGAACCTTTTTGTAATGGAAAGGTTCTATAGATGTTAAAATTTCTTCATGGAACCATAAAAGCGTGGAAGTTTGGCTGGTTAGCTTTGCTAGTTAGCATGCAAAAACATGGCATTTATAGCTCAGGCTTTAAAAAATTATCTCTGGAACTGAATGTCCACTGAATTGAGCAATAAAGCCATTCTACCAGCTCGTTCTCTTTACCTCTTTACCTGCATGCACCAACCGAGCAACCGCCATTGAGATGAATGGGAATGCTAACTTTCTCCAGGTATCGTACTTACGTGTGGTATTTGTTTGTTCTCATCTCATTCTGAAATGATGGCAGAATATACATACTGAAAATTCACATTTCATGCTGCAGAAATAGTAGTGTGGTAGGGAAGCGCCAATATGAAAATTTTGCCCGATACCGATAACCGATAATTCTTTATATTTGAGAGCCGATAACCAACATATTGGCCGATAAATCTAAATCCAGATTTGTTTATAATTTTTGAGAGCCTGATTGGAAAAAAAAAATTCTCACCATTAAAAAGCACAATTATAATGTTCTTATTGTAATTTTATGCAATCTACATGCAACATTGCACTTAACCGTATTTTCCTTTTTTTTAAGTGATTTCAATCATATTTCAAGCAATTAAAACCATCATGGCGAACAGTGCGCATCTGAAGTGTCTCCGCTGAAGGAAATAATCCATTATTTATCGGCTTTAATATATCGGTCAAATCTTCTTATATCAGACCGATAACGATAACATTATACATGAACCTGTATCGGCCGATACCGATATGGTGGCCGATATATCGTGCATCCCTATATGAAACACGGTCTTTCTATTAGCTCATTCTCAGCTTACGCTCTCAATTCCTCTCTGTTGTAGCATGTTTGATAAGTTAGCAGAGAGCAAAGGCTGATAAATGTGAATGGATTCCCACAATGCACTGGAGCAGAGGGGGAGGGGAAGGTGCTTTAGACCACATGGCTCCATTAGCTTGATGGAGTTTTTATGAAATTAGCAAAGGCAGTCTATAGATGCCTCCTCTTTCACCAGAACACGAAGAGAGAGAGGGAGAGAGAGAGAGAGAGAGAGAGAGAGAGAGAGAGAGAGAGAGAGAGCAGCTCACTCAATCACATTAGAGTCCTTATTTCATTTGTGAAAGCAGAAGGGAGGGTCACTCCGCTGTGGGCGAGAAAAGACAAGGCCTCATAAATAGGGACAAATAGAGGAGATGAAGAAAAGCACTGAAGGAACGGGTGGCAAGGGCGGCGATTTATCGGCGTGTGGCAGAGTGACAGCATGCTACAGTTTGCTGCCTGCCAAAAGATATTTCTAAATTGGATGAATTGATTCTGACCTCCATATTGTTGTCAGCAGGTGTGAGTTGTGAGTCGGCTTTGTTTAGAATAGCATACTAACATGCTACTCTTATGGCAGGAATTCCTCCTCTGATCTGATGTGAAGAGAACGAACTGTAATGGGCATCACGTCCTGTTTTTCATTCATTTAGATGTCTTTGGTCTATGTTACGTTCATATTTCAGTCGAACCGCACCAGAGTACGTTTGAAAGAGGATCGAGACTAGGGCTGGGTATTGACAAAAATTTCACAATTCGATTCAATTTCGATTCACAAGCTTGCAATTCGATTCGATTTCGATTCAATATTGATTATTTTTGATATCATGTACAATACATCGCAAATTTTCTCAAGGAAAACAAATCTCTTAACTAATGCTGTAACTATGGGGGAGTCAGTTGTAGCCTATGGGCTTCATTAGCTTACTATAATATTGAAGGTATAAATGAACTGATTTGTATACAAACACTTAAATTACACTTTTATTTATTTTTATAATAATAAAGTTATATGAAATATAAACATTTAAATGGTGGCTGTCATAAAAACTTTACAGATGTATTCAAACATGCATTAAATATTGAAGAACATAAAAGTATAATAAATATGTAATATGGTGCATATATTTAGCAAAATGCTCCTCTCTAGAATTTTTCTCGCTGACTGACGAGTTTATGGTCACTGGATATGGTTTTTCTGAGGTAGAGAAGATCATGTGCTGCTTCTCTTGCCAGAGCGATCTCACGCCACTGCACCAAAACGGTATTTATGTTTTTGAATTCGTAAGAAAATGGACGTAATTTGAAATCTGAGACTTTGTTTCATATCAATAGTAACAAAGCACAATTTTTTTTATATTTATTGGATGGGATGTGCGCTACAATGTTCCATTCATTCATCAACTGAAAACAGGATGACTAATCGATTCTTGGGATTTAACAATCGATATCGGTTCGTAAAAATGAGAATCGATTAAAATTGAGAAATCAATATTTTTACAGCCCTAATCGAGACCCATCTTTTTAGGAGTCTCGGTCTGCTTGTTTGGTGCACACCATGGTTCAGATGGCAGTGTTCACATTTATTCAAATGAATCGCACTGTAGGAGCATTAATTATTTGTTATTTATTATTGGTTACTCACTGTCACGTGGGCACAGGCGTTCACTTCCGTTTTCTTTATTATTTATATGGCGGATTGTTTGAGGCGGTGTTTTGGAAGGGGCGAGTTGCGGGAGACAACTTTCTGTTGACTGTATTGCGTTGGTTGAATCATCATGTCTGCATATGTCAAGCCGAAATAAAGGTGAAATCAAGATAAGATCGCCAGTCTATTGTTTTGGTAATGATATGACGACCGAGTGCGAGCCTCTGTGTGGCCATTGGATGCCGCGAACACGCACTAACAGAACAATCGCACCAGAGTTCGTTTTAATCCAACCAAACACGCAATGTGTGAACACACCCTTATTCCAGTTGAAGAATATGCAATGCGTAAAATACCTGGATGACCTATTTTTGCTACAAGGCACTAGGTAGGCTACTTTATCCACAATGCAATACGCTCTATTGGACCTTCCATTCCCAATAGCCTAAGTATTATAAGAATACAATAATCAGCTGCAATTTTTCTTGAGTCATTAGGACTCGGACTGACTGCCAAATGTTAAGACATTTTATATAATAAACAGATAAATAAGAATCGGATCCTTTGAAATGGATTCACTTACTATTTTTACATACACTTTAAAAAGTCCATGGAAATAAGGTCTAATGACCTATTATGCTGATATTAAGGAACTTTCCGTACTGATTTCCCCCCATATTTAGAATTACACACTGTATTGTTTTGTGTTTTAGAGTCCTTAAACTTAATGGAAAATTTGTATATGTATTTTTTCTTACAGTGTAGGAAGTATGCAGTATACAGTATACAGTAAGCTGTTATTCCAACTCAAAAGTCTTTGTGTGTTTGTGTGTGTGTGTGTGTGTGTGTGTGTGTGTGTGTGTGTGTGTGCGTGTGTGTGTGTGTGTGTGTGTGTGTGTGAGAGAGGGCAGTTTTTATGAGACCCCTCATGCATGTGACTCTTTAAGTACCGCCACTCAGCCATCCAGTTATTTACAGATGCTGATTTGAAAAGAGATCCTCAACCTGGAAAACCAATATAATGAACATTTTGTAAACAGAGCAAGAAAAGGAGAGACAATTAGTCTGAGAGAAAATAGCTGGCGCAGACACAAGGGCTCTGGAACGCAAGGTTACTTCAGGTAAATCAGGAGACTTTTTGACAAGAATTCACCCTATTATTATCATCATCATCACATGAGGCTGTGCATATCAGGAGAATGAAGCGAGTCTGTGTATCAGACCTCTTTTGGATGACAGCATTTCATTAAAGCAGACAACAAAGCAGCGGCAGGAGGAGGGACATCCGAGTAATGATGGCACCCCTGCTCTCAGACAGTCTGATGTCGGCGTCTGTGGCCGGCGGGCTGTAAAACACAAGCTTTACACATTTCTGTCCAAGTTCACATGCACATGATGCTTTATTCTCTTTTTTGTTCATTTTGTTGCTTATTTAGTTCCTTTTTTATATGAAATTGCAGAGGTTTATTTTTCTCATTTTATGTCAAGTGCACAGTTGTACAGTTAAAAATGTTTGCATCTTGAAATAAATATTTCTATGTTCTGTATCACTCTGTGTTGTGTTTGTTTCCTTTTTCTGTTTAGAAGATTCTGAGCCTTTAAATCTCCTTTGCAAAAGCTTTACGAGGCATAACTAGTCCTCACTTTAGATGAGCTCACAAAAGAGTTAACTGCATGAACACTACTAATGTTTTATAATTAATCATGAATTACAGTAGAAATACGTGTTAATAAAGCATTTATTATTACTAGTAACTATTACTATTTTTACGAGTAACTATTACTATATGTCTAAATAATATGTATAAATGTACCTTTAAATAATTTATTAATCATTTACTTACACTTTCTAAATTATCTTATGAACCACTGACAATTTCTAAATAACTGGTTTTGTAAATAATGTAATGATAATAGTATTATATTTATAAATGACAAATTGATCATTAATAAAGTATGAAAATACAATTATCAAACACATTATAGATATGCTTATAAATCAAGAATATAGCATTTATAGCTATATTTATAAACTGCTAACTGATGTCTATTAATGTAGGGACAATGCTTTATAGATTTACTAATGCTTAACTAATGATAGCTTGCAGTTATTATGAAGTGTTACCGTATTGGAACAAATGTAATTAGTTACTGTACTTAAGTATCTTTGAGTATCAAAGATATTAGCAACTTTTACTCTCTTCTTGACTACATTTCTGAATATGTTTATGTACATAACAATATATATTCGTGATGAGTAATCGTGTCTATTAGGTGTTGCATCTTTGAGCCTATACATTCAGTACGAGTAAAATACTTAAAAAATACTTAAAGTACTGTTGAATTCAGACACTCTAAGACTAACTTGTAATGGAGTCCTTTTTGCTGTAAGGTTTTCAGGTACTCTTTACACCTCTGAATTATAGGGACATCAATAGCTGTTACTGAAACCAAGCTGAGTCAAAGCTGTTACTGAAATGAAACGAGACTTCAAGTCAGAGCAACCACTGAGCAATAATACAAGTTTCCTCTGGGAATACTGTTAAAGAGGGAGGCTTAATGAATTTATAGGAGCGGCCAATCAAAGATTTATAGGTTGTATCTCACACCAGAAAAGCTATTCATCGTCTCACACATGCAAGATCCTGCTTGAGCCCCTTGAAATATCATCAATATCTGTGCTCAAGTGACGGAGAACCGGGAAGAAGGGAGTGACATCATGATGTAACGTATGGGGATCAGAACTTTAAGAGCTGTCACCACTTCTGATCCTTTAATCTTTTCATTTTATGACACTATGAGAAAACCTACCCTATAATGGTCACTGAGATGTGAAGAAGCAATACCAGAGCCATGCAAACAGAGCAAGCCATCACAACAGGGACTCTCGGGTTATTCATTAAACGCCAGGTGAAGTTTGCTTTCCGGCGTGGTTTATCATGGCCGTTTTAGCGGTTAACGATGGGAGGGTTAGCTTTAGCTTCTAGCGATAGGGATCTTAGGGAGGACTGACCATTTTGAGGCTAGGATCAGAGACAGGGACACAGCAGGCGTGAATGAAGCCATTAAGATCTATTACAATGGCCCTGACCTCATAGGAAAAGCATGGAATCTGTGTTATTGCTCCATCCCGGCATGCTGATGTTCACACGCAAACGGTGACAGCCGGCAGACCGAAGGTCAAAAACACTCGCGCTAAAACAAAGTGTTCTTCTCACCTCTGTCTTCATAATTTACAGCATCCCTCCTAGAAAGAAAGAAAACAAGAAGATGGCAGCTTTATTGAGCAGTGATGTATTTAACTAATATCCGTTTTCTTCACATGCATGAAGAATCTCTTTAATATCTCATTTATTTGTCATTGGATATGAATGAGATTAAATGAAGAGCAAACTGAGACTTTTTATGGCATCATATTTTCCGCCCGACTTTATTTCTCGTAGTTGGGACATTGTATCTTATAATTGCGACTTTCAATGTGCCAATATTAAAGGGATAGTTCACCCAAAAATGAAACTTCTGTCATCATTTATCAAGATGTTCCAAACCTGTATGCATTTCTTTGTTCTGATGAACACAAAGGAAGATATTTTTGAAGAATGTTTGAAACCAAACAGTTGTTGGGCATCATTGACTTCCATAGTATAAAAATAATTAAATAAATAAATAAAAACTATGGAAGCCAATGGCTACAATCAATGGTCTACCAACATTTCTTAAAATATCTTCTTTCGTGTTCAACAGAACAAAGAAATGTATACAGGTTTGGAACAACTTGAGGTTGATTTAATAATGACAAAAGTTATTATTTGGGTGAAATATCCCTTTAATGTATACGTTTCTTTCATATTTTGAACTCACAATTACCTGTTTTATTTTTACTCTGCAGCAGAAACGGACAGCCACACTATTTGCTTCAGTCTCCTGTATTTTTTACACTGACTGTTGTCTACAGCGAAAAAGCCTCGATAATCTAAAATTTCCTTAAAAGTTGCAGATGAGATCTGCACAATGTTTCAAACTGTGCTCATATTTCCCCAATACAAAGTACCAACAACTAAGGTTTTACACATTAACTACCCCAGCTAATGTATGCTATGCGTCTTGAGAACTTTGATTGTGTGAACAGAAATAATACTAAAATACTCCAAAATAACCCTTTTTCGTAACAGAAAAGCCCACCTTGTAACTTTCTCCAACTCACACCCAGTGTGTTACGCCAGAAGTGATGTAATCACAAGTCTTCCGCAAGGAAATGCGAATCTGTCGACTGTAATCCCTTTCCTCTCCCGCTTCCCCGAGGGCATGAGATGAGTGACCATTATAACAGGCACAGGAAGTCTATTGTTCTGGCTGCTTCACACACTTAAGCCAAATTACCCTAGAAACCAAAGTATTGATGTCAGCAAACCCACCCAACCCTAACCCCCTCAAAGCCTATGTGCACAAATGCCAAACGCACCTTGGTTATCCAACCATTTATCTAGTGATTGAGTTTTCAGTAGTTTCAGCCTCAGACATCACGCTCAAAGACCGTTGGCTGAACGTCTGATGCATAAGGCACACAAAATGGAGAAGACTTCTTGAGTTTTGCAGTCCTCATCATCAGGGGTGTGTTTCCCGAAGCATCGTTAGCCAATTTGGTCCCCCAAGTTCCATCGTTTTTCAGCATAGATCAATAAGTTGGTGTTTCCTGAAACCATATTTCCAACAAACAGTCGCAAACAGCAAGTTGTGTGGTTTAAATGACAGCGCTCGACCTGTGGTTAGAAGCAGTTTCTGGTTAGCATGACGTGCACTTAATAAATCCTTATCTTGAGCAAAATAAGCAAGCTGACAAGCTGATTTGAAATGTATTTAAATATCATTTAAGTCTTTTAGTTTGTTGAGAGATTTAAAGCACCGTTTTTGTGCGTATGTTTGAATCTGGAAATAAAGCAAAATAACTGAGGAAAATGAGAATTACTGAGGAAAACTGAGGAAAATGAGAATTAGTCCTCAGATGGCATGTCCGTAATTTATAGCAACATTTATTTTAATTAATTTGATCTCAATCAGATTTGCTATAAGAAGTTAATACTCAAGCATCGGCGTGTCATCGTTAACCAACGTGGTTGAATTACACATTTGCGACGGTACGGTTTGGGGAAACAGTCGTGACTAGTTAATTTCTCCAACGATGTATCGTACTATGATAGTTAAGCCAGAGAATGTCTAATAAGGGGAGAACTTGCACTCTCAGTACACTTCCGGCTTCTGAACTGGTTGCAGTTCCACTCTGATTCCATATGAGGGCGCTCCCCAGACGAGTGCAGAATGAATGGAGGTCTATGGCGCTATACCCCTCAAAATCCACTTTCTCAGGATATAATTTTTTTGTCTAGTAATTTGAATGTTGTATTCAAAATTAGATGCAAAGAAATTACACATTGCTGGGTGTTAGATTTTTTAGAGTCACTTATTTGCTTTAAAAAGTCTTTTAAAATGTCAATGACGTCATACACATCGTACGACCAGAGATACTGCTTTACGGCAGTCCTTCGGTCACTTTGGTGCTTTCGCGCTCTGCACTTTCTTTTCTCTCGAGGCATCGACAACACAGCTGACACAGGTAAACACACGTGCTAGAAGAGTTTTTGTTTAGTTTGTTTCTGGTCCCGCTTCGGATGCCATCAAGTGGTATCTCTGGTCGTAATCAGTCCTTCACTGACCAATCAGCGTTCATTAGCAGAATGCTAGCGTGTTATGGGCAACAACAACTCAACCTGTAAGAAATCGAAAGGACATAAGTATTCGTTCATGTAACTTTTGACCTATAACCCATGTTGAACTTGAAAAACCTACAATCGAATCTGAGATTTCTCAACGGCAATCGGGTGAAAGAGACACATTTAGCCGTCTAGCCTCATAGACTCCCATTCATTTTGCACTCATGGCGATCGCCCCCAGTGGAGCTCTGGTGGAACTACAACCAAAATTCAGTACAATAGGACTTAATAGGGAGTGGCCAGGCTCTCCGTAGACGGGCTCTGGTTAAGCAGTGAGTTATGTCGTTATATGGCAAACACAGCCTTGATTGGATGAATTCTACAGGATTCCCGGGAGACGTGTGTGTCACGTTCTTTAACGGTCTGCCTGGAAACAAAGTCGTTATGTGACGGCAAATCCTCCTCAATGAAGAAGAAAGCCGTTGTGTTTACAACTGTGACAATGAGTGCTTATCAGGATCAACTAAACGCTGGACTTTCAAAAGTATGTAAAGTTTGTGCTGCCATTGTTGCAATAAACTCGCACAATGTTCTTGAATAAATCATTTATTAGATGCACGCCAGTCTGTTGTTGTAGGGACATCGACTTTACATTTTTATGCCCCTAAACGATGCGGAACGAAACGAACTGTGATTGGTTGCTTTAAATGTCAGTCAGATGGCCTCTGGACGGTCCTTGGCCAATCAGTCCAGACCTTCTGCCATCAGTCTGATTCTTCAGTTTCCTTCCAGTCAGGAAAGAGCTTAAAATATCCATTACTCTCCAGCGTAACAGATCAGCGCGGTCGTCGAAAAGCACACGTCGCAATTCTATAACGTTCTGCTGGCCAAGAAAAAGGTGCTAGATGTGCGTGACCTTTGACCCTTTCTTTATAAGTAATCAGGAATTATTGATTTGTTCTTAGACTATTAACACCAGCTCAAGAAAAGGGTTTCTAAACATTTCTAAACTAAAGAAATCTGTAACTTTGTAAGTGAATTTTGTGAATTATTATCTAAAGCCACTTACCGCACTAAAACATTGTGTACTCTCAGACACACTTCCTTGTATTTTCCTGGAAGATGATTGAGCACTATATGTGACCCTGGATCACAAAACCAGTCACAAGTCGCACGTACAGATATATTTGTGGCAATAGCCAACAATACTTGTATAGGTCAAAATTTTTGATTTTTTTTTAGGCCAAAAATCATTAGGATATTAAGTAAAGATCATGTTCCATTAAGATATTTTGTAAATTTCCTACCGTAAATATATAAAACATTTATTTTTGTGAGTGAATGCAGGAAAATCGCGAACATAAATGTACAACTTTAAAGGCGATTTTCTCAATGTTTACATTTTTTTGCACCCTCAGATTCCAGATTTACAAATAGTCATATCTCAACCAACTAATATTGTCCTATCCTGACAAACCATACATCAATGGAAAGCTTATTTATTCAGCTTTCAAATGATGTATAAACCTCAATTTTTTTAAAAATGTACCCTTGTTACTGGTTTTGTGGTCCAGGGTCACATATTGTAAGTCATTTTAGTGAAAATGTGTTCACAAAGAGTATAAATGAATGATGAATGTATGTGAATAAATTAAAACTGCGTAGGGATGCCAAACCACCATGATAACCATATCTCAAGAAACACAGTCAAGTCAAGCTTTATTGTCATTCTTCCGTGTACATGTATACAGCTGAACGAAATTTCGTTTCGTACAGACCGTGGTGCACACAATAAACAACAACAGATCACAACATCCAACAATAGACAGTGCAACACAGCCCTCAACCATTCACATGATAAGCACAATACGATACATAGCAACAGTAAACAATACACAGTAAAATAGTGCAAAAAAAAGTGCAATGTAACCAGAGCAGAAGCCAATAAAGTGTCAGTGCACAATTGTGCATTTTAATGCCCATTGTCTATTTAAAGTGACAGTACACAGTCATTTGTGTGTTCTTGAGTCCTTTATCATTGGGGGACAAACGAATTATGGGGATGAAAGTTTGGATGACATGTGACAACATCAGATGACTATGGAAGAAATACCACTCTCTCCATGTCTGCAGTCTTAGCACATATTCATCTGTCACCAGCTGTATATAAGACTGTTCTCTGCTTTATATGTTCCCTTCCGTCGATCCTGCTTTCCTCACTATTTGAGTTTTGTCAGAAAGACAAGAGGGGCTTTTGTAGTCTGTGCTAGTGACCCCTACAGCCAGCTGACACTCAGTCTGTAATGAAGTCCATTCATTTTCCTGTTCGTCTATCTGGAACTCCTACATACTGTTCAATCCTACATACATGCACGCATTAGATGCATACCACACAGGTCAAACACTGGACGAGACACCAGAAAGTTACCAGAAATACCCTTTAGTTCAACACTTATACTTTTTAAAATACCTGCGTTTGTGTTCCACAGAAGAAATATAGTCTTACAGGTTTGGAACAACCCATAGTACATATAGCCAAAAAGCAGACAGGGTGGTCAGCGTAACTGCCAACATTTACAGAGCCGCTGACAGAACGAGCTGGACTTTTGATTTCATTGTAAACTTGCCTGGAAAACACTCTGTCACTGTAAAACTAACTCCATCTGGTGTCACTGTAGCATGGAAATCTAATCAAAGCCTGAAAATGTCCTCAGTGTGTGTGTGTGTGTGTGTGTCAAGCTGACTGGCCAGCAGGGAAAAACTGCTCTGATGTGAAACATGAGGTCACAAAACAGTGACAGGGTCAATAGTGTAACTTAAGTTTTAATACTTCATTACAGTTCCCTGGAGACAGCCAGGGCGTTCCGGCACCTATGGGTAAAAAAAAGAAAAGAAAAAAGATTCCAATCCGTGTTTTGTGTTCTAGCTCTCTCTGCAGACAGCTCTCTATTACGGTGAAATATATGACAAAATTAATGCAAACTTAACACTGTTTCTGGTAACTGATATGCAGTAGCAATTTTTTAACCAGATACCACTGATGTCAAAAATAATGTAGCTATACCCCCCCCCCCAAAAAAAAGTTACATTTTTAAAAATAATAATAAAATAAAAACTATATGTAAAAAATATGTTGCAAAAATAGCAGCTTAATGAAATATAATTTTCAAATTGAAAATATATTTTGTTTTAACTTTAAACTAGCAAAATATATGATAGATAGATAGATCGGTGTTGCCTACACCGTGTTATTCTATTTTTTAAATTTGCACCCTGTTGACTTCAATGGGGCAAGTTTTAAACCTGCTTTTAGCCTCTTAACATCCTTGATGTGTCATTACAAGTGCACAGAAAATGTGAGTGATTCCTTCAGAGTGAACACGGGTGAATCTGACTGCAGTAGATGTGAAAGATATGTATAAAAATTATGTTATTTAAGCCAGCGCAAATACCTGTGTTTACATCCTGTTTTCGGTTGAAGTCCAAAGTAGTCGATTGCCGAGTTCACGCGCATAGGTTTAGTTACCTATGATCACGCGCGTGAACTCGGCAATCGACTACTTTGAACTACTTTGGGTGCAAATTTTAAAAAGAGGATAACACGGTGTAGGCAACACCGATATTTGTCGTTGTTCTCTGTATTGACAGCACTCCAAATGTACAAAAAAATGAGCTCAATGTTAAAATTGACCGGAGTTCTCCTTTAACTCCGTCCATCAGTCCATCTTCTTTTCAACCCAGGGAAACAAGTAAACAACACATTCAGACCATCTATCTGAACCGAACTCCTGGGACCTGCTGACCCCTCGATGAACCTCCAAGCTGGCATTCTGCAGACCAGCCTTATCCGCCGAAATCTCTCAGAGCGGATACAGGACTCTCATCTCTCAGAGTATAGGACTAAAGACGTGACCACAGAATCATACATTTGTTTGCGTTGCAATCAAAGAAACGTTTAGAGCGCCTACACAGTCATTTCTCATTTCAAATGCTGGTATTTGCCATGGCTGTCTGGGGGGATGTGAGTTCAATACGAGAGGTTTTGTGTATTGTCTCTAAGGAGTTTTCTGATGTTGATGAGTATAATTGCAGGAAGCACAGCCCACAGCGAGGATGTTGGACAGATCGAGGGACGGGCGAGGAATGTTGCACATGCTAGACCTCTCCAAACAAGAATGCAGATTTACTGCCAGAAGAAACACCGATGTGGTCTGACTTGCCTTACTTCTTTTGGAATTGACTTTTTATGTCACAAATATTTATTTAGTGTGTGTTAGCATTCATATTTCAATAAATATTATTTTATTTGCAGTATCAGGGCCTTTAGTATATCGCTCCGTTAACTTAGTCAACTCTTGTTTTTTTTTTATACTGCTGTATTTCTTATAATTGATTTATCCTTGCACATCTTGTTTTCATTCATGTTCCCTCATAATCTTGAATCAAAATAACTTCCCCTCCTCTTGTAGCATCTCATCTCTTCTCTGATGATGAGGGCGGGGCTATAATCTGTCACTCACAGGAGATCCACCAGTAGCAAACCACAACCATCAAACCATCCAATGAATGGACAAAATCAAGTCCTGCCCTACATTTGTTCTTGATCGAAAAGCAATTTCACTCAGATATACATCACAACAGAAATGTAAACACTAACTTCTGTTTCATGCGGACTTTAACAACATGTGGTAACACTTTACTTGAAGGGGTGTGCATAAGACTGACATGAGACCTTCATAATCATGACATGTCAGGAATATGAAGGAGCTTTTATGCATGTAATGACAACTGTCATTAAGTGTAATTCGCTCAATAAAACTCATTTTTAATGCAAAGATGACATTGTTTGAGATGTCTTTGTTATGACAACTTGACATAAACCAATACATCATAACCTGTCAGTGTCTTTGCCATGACAACTTGAAATTACCAAGACAACATAACCTGTCATAAATATGCCATAAACATAGCAGATGAATCATCAAACTTAAGAAACTACTTAGCTTTATGGGTTAAGATTACATTATATCACTGACCGATTTTCCCCCAGTGGTACAAATTTAATTTGTCATTAAAATGTCATTAAGTGTTAATACTCTGTCAAATAATTTTATAACAGTGTCATGAATATTTTTCTTATCCTCAACCACTGTGATATGAATTTAATTTGTCATTAAAATGTCATTAAGTGTTAATACTGTACAAATAATTTTATAGCTAATACTGGAATACTGGGGAAAAAATGGTCAGAAATATATTCATGACACAGTTATAATGACCTCATGACAGCCAATGTCAAAACCAACCACATGACAGTTTGATGTAATGTTAACCCATAAAACTAAGTTAAGTTTGATAATTAATCTGCTATGTCATGTTGATGACACATTTATGACAGGTTATGCTGTATTGGTTTATGTCAAGTTGTCATAACAAAGACATCTCAAACAATGTCATATTTGCATAAATGTCATAATTGAGCGATTGACACTTAATGAGTTATCATAAACATGCATAAAACCTCCTTCATATTCATGACATGTGTCATGTCATGATTATGAAGGTGTCATGTCAGTCGTATGCACACCCCTTCAAGTAAAGTGTTCCCCAACATGTTAATGGCAAACTTTATTGAAATCAGTATTTGTGTTGTAAGTGGAGTTGCTGCTTATAAACAGTATTCTAGATCATTCAATCAAGAGTTCCATTGTGTTACTGGTTGAGATCTAGATCAATAAGGTGGTATTCCGACCTATGATTATGATAATGCTGCATCCTAAATGAAAAAGTTCAACTTCAGATCTGCCCAGTTTTCTTTGTGTACGAATACGTGAGACGAGAGAGTAAAAAAAAAGGGAATGAGCAAGTATTTAAGTTTGCAGATGATACTACAATAATTGGTTTGATAATAACAGACAGTAATGAATCTGACTACAGAAAGGAGGTATCAACATTGATTGAATGGAGTTAATTTGAAATTGAATGTTCATTGAAGGAAATGGTGTTTGATTTTCGGCAGAGAAAAAATGCTGTTTGGCCATTAATCATTAATGATCAGGTCATTGAAAATGTAGATAGTTTTAAGTTTCTTGAAACAACAATTTCTGCATTGTTGAAGTGGCATGATAACTTAAGAGGCATTATCAAGAAATCATATCAGACTGTATTTATTAAGTTATCTAATCTAAAGTTGGTATGTCCAGGTTTTATATGCGTTCTGACTTTCTCATTAATAGTGTAGTTTGGCAGCTCCACAGTCCAGCAGAAAAGTCAGATTCATAATATAGTGCGGTCTGCTTCAAAGATCATAGGTTGTGATCTTACTAACATTGATTGACAACATTTTTGTCTCATGTTTGCAGAGAAAAGGTCTATCAATTCTTAGAGATCCCACACACCAGGCTAGACATTTCTTAACTCCTCAACCTTCAGGCAGGCGACTTGTTAACATCTGTTAAAACTAAGTCTGCACGTTTCTTGAAAAGCACTTATTGTAGGATGGTTATATGGATGGTTAAACATTCCAAATTTGTTTAAACTGTCTTTATATACCAATACATAATTAAAATGTAAGTACTCTGAAAAAGAGAGTATAAAAATCGAGTGTCTGTAGACCCTTCACGACTGTTGTAAACACAGCTAATTATTTCCATTCACTTCACCCCCTCACTTCTGAGCTCCCTCCAAAGCCACGCCCCCAAAACACATGAATGCGCGACGCCAAATGCTCAGGCTCAGCTGGAAGACGCATTTATTTACCTGAGACGAGTGGAGAGGAAGGAGCGCAGCGCATGCAGTGACATCATGTCAGAATCACATGTAATAAAATACCTAACTTTATCACTATGAATATAAACAAATAAGATTTCTTTTAGTACTCACTATCAAGCTAGCATATCGATACTGGTAAAGTTTAAAATATAGCCTACTTTGTTTGATTCGGTAACAAGCTATATTTATAAGGCAAAGCTAAAAACAGGTTGCATTGATACACGTTTTTCCATTACCATCAGTTACACTGTGATGAAGGTGAATTTCGTGTAAGATTCATAACATATACGGTGTTTTGCATGTAAGAGTTTCCATGATGAAAACATTTTTGACTCTAATGAGGACTACACTCCGGAGACAAGTACCGCTTCATCGGTTCGAGGACAGGTCCGGGGTCAAGGGCGAAGCAGAGGAGGTCGTTCAAGAGTGCGGGCAGGGTCCGAGGAAGTAGTTTTTGCCTTGTTTGCCTTCGCTGACTGCATATGCAGGTGCTTTGAATTTTGAATGCTCTTTCTCTGCCATAATTTTACTCTTCGTAGGTTCCGCACCTCTCTTGCACTCCTCCAATCAAACGGGTGCGCGCACATATGGGAAGATCTTGTAGCAACAGTGGTGGTAGCCATGGTTGCGAGAGTGAGTGACAGTCGCCCAAACCAATCAATTGTTTCGTCCCGAATGGAAATAATGAGCTGTGTTTATTGCAGATTAAAAGGTCTACAGTCACTCGATTTTTATACTCTCTTTTTCAGAGCACTTACATTTTAATTATGTATTGGTATATAAAGACAGTTTAAACTAATTTGAAAAAAAGTTTTTTATAAAAATCCTACCAACCCTACCTTTAACTCTTCTGGTATTTATGCATCAGTATTTAATTCCTTGTAATGCTTGGGATATATACAGTATGTATCTATTTATGGTTTTTTTTTGTCTTTTTTTTTGTCTCAGTGTTATAGTTGTGGATGAGCTCACCAAGAAAAATTCCAGACAACCTGCTTGTTATGGCAATAAATAAATAAATAAATAAGTATCGAATTAGATTATGCTGATGCAATGGAGTGTCTGGTGATATTGATGACATCAGTGGCCAGTCTCCTCAACCAATCACTATAGCAATCCTGACGTCAGCCCACCTCCTTACTCCTCTTGATAAGAACTAACTTAGGGTACAGCTCTCAGATTTGTTGCTGTTTAAAGCCCTTAGCAGATGTAGGCAGGTGGAGCTGGGGGAGGTGGAGGATTGCAGAGGAACTCTGAACAACATTAATGAACCAGGCTATTTATGTTGCATTTAAATGTAGCAATCCTGACGTAAGCCCAATGTCCTTTATCCTCTTAATAAGAACTGACTTCAAATTAGGGTACAGCACTCTCTGTCAATGTACCATCAGCATGTTTCAGTTTTATAAGGGTCTCTGTGATGCTGCATCATAGTGACACAATTTACGACGTCGCCTTCGCTCTGAGGTCAGGTCGTTTGGCACAATTAACCTAAATATTGTCAAAATATCCATGTGTGCCATGTGGTAAGTGACATCATCTCTCAGTGCCCACTTGCCTCCACCCACGATCTAACCACAAGGCTCCACTGATGACCTAACCTCCACTGGGTTTTCCCCCATTCTCTGCCCTTACATCCTGACAGCAAGTGTTGAAACCGTATCTGCAGTCATGAGTGTCGATGTTAGAGGATATATGTTTCCTGTGTGGGAAGATTCGGTCATACCAGGTGATGAAGAACATGTAGCTGGTTGCGTTTGTCTTCCAGCCCTAACCAACTTGACCAAGATTGACCAAGATGTTAAAACCAGGGATAGAATTGAATAAAATCTTTTAAAATAAGTTACGAAAGTCCTTAAGACAAAAAACATTTTCACTTTATTTTGATGGTCCCTTCTGAACATTCTGTTGACTATAAGTAACGTTGCACCTACATGTTAACCAACTCTCATTAGAGTGTAAGTAGTATTAGTAGACTATAGGGTTAGGGTTTAGATTTTAGGGTTAGAGTAAGTTGACATGTAGTTGCAAATTTACTTATAGTCAGAAGAATGTCTATTGGGGAGCATCACAATAAAGAGTTAGAAGATATTAAGCAGACAGTCTACTGATACTCTAATGAGAGTTAGTTAACATGTAGTTGCAACGTTACTTATAGTCAACAGAATGTTCAAAAGGGACCATCAAAATAAAGTTTCCCAAAAATCTTAGAAGTTCCCGACTGTTTTCTTAAAGTCCCCCTGTGGTGTTTTTAATATGCTTTAAGACAAACCATGTGTAAGTTCATAAGTCGACACCATTGCTGAGTATTTTCTCCTTAAAACTGCAGTGAACCAAAGACACGCTGGTGTTTCTGACGTCACAAACTACCTTGTAACCAATCAGGTCAACGTGTGATCGTCAACGAGTGGATCTCTGAGCTCACTGTGAGTGAGTGGAGGCGGGGCTCATTTGCATATTCATAGAACCGTGTATACTAAATGCGGCACGGGTGTAGAGTTACAAACTATTTTAAGGCATGAAGACTTTTTTTTCAAGGAAATGTTTTTTAAATATGTAATTTTGGTGATCAAATGTGAGTTTTAAAGGATACAAGTATTGACTACAGGGGGACTTTAAGTAGAAACTGCCAGGCCTTGGTGTTATCTGAATGAATGGTGGGTCTTGGCAAAGACCTGCTGATCAACTCAGCTTACAACACCTCCGAGGCCATCTGTTTTCTGATGTTTTGTAGGTTACCATTATAATAATATTAAGTGTACACAAGTTTTTCTTTGCAAGGGCCTGAGCAGTCCGTGTCATTCATTTTTGCATCTCTCTAGAGTAAATGCGTCGTGACTTCATAACTTTATTCTTAAGATAGAAGATATAACACAAGAAGAAAATAGCAATTTAGAAAGAAAAAAAATATTTTTAAGAATGTTTCATGAGTCTGGCCCCAGGTCCAGATGATCATCTACACCAGCTAATGAATATAAAATGACCAACTAGAAAAGCATAGGCACCACCTCAGGCCAGTTTTAGCCTGACCTTAGGTCTTTAAGAAATTTTGATACCTGCTTAAAGATGTTTTTTGGTCATTCTTCTACTGATTGTTTGAGCAGGGTCTGAAAACCTCCTTCATTATTAGGCAAGACAGCTCATTTTATACATTATACATACAGAACATTCTTTCTCTTGTTCAGCTATGCATCCCACTATCCTTCAAACCCCAAATCAAAGACGTTACAGAGCCGTCTCATCCTCCCATCTCATCACTTCACCATCCCTCCCCTGCACTCAAAGCAAAAATGCAATATCTCAGTCTGCACAACCAAACAGCACTCAGACACTTTACAGTCAGGCAATAAATTACCATACTGCCCTAGGTTAACAAGACCTTTAATAGAAGGGTTACCGTAATCTCCTCCTCCCTTCTTTTTATTAGTATATGAGTCAGGGAATAATTGTGTCTAGCTATTGTCTACTAGTGTCCTCACTGTCATCTGATTCAGGGTCTCCTGAGAGCTGTTTCCGGCCGGCTGCATCGGCACAGCATGCTCACATTACCTTCATAGACAGGAGGGCTTTTTTCTGATCTCCTAATGCTAAAAGCTCTCCTGCTGTGTTGAATCTGCTGTGATGATAAACGGTGCTTGAATTGCGTCAGAGAGCTCTTGGGGGTCCCAAGTCTTTTCTTTTATATTGTGAAGATGAGAATCTGAAGAGTCAATCTGTAAGTGAGCCAATGACAAGATGCTAATGTGTACGTATTGTTACGAACTGCTCCGAGACACGAAGGTTGAGGATCCAAATGCAGTTTATTAAAGTAAATCAAAATCGTAATCAGAATCCAGGCAAAGGTCATACACAGGCAGGCAATCCAAACAAACAGACAAATCCAGAGGGTGAGGCAGGAACGGGAAAACCAGGACACGGGCAGAGATCAAGAACCAGGGCTGCGTTCAGCCCCAACAAAACGTTGCACAACGTTTTTTAAACAGAAACGGTGATGCGTTGAACACACTGTTCTGATGACGCAAGAGTTGCAACTATGGCAGCTGAGAAGGCCATTCTTTGTGTTCTTTGTGAAGAATTTTCTGAGCCTGATGAAGTCGGTATAAATATGTGTTTAATAATATGCCCGATCTTACAGTTACTGCACTTGCCGCCCAGAACAAAAGAGAACATCCCAATCGAGTGAAGGGATTGCGGAAACTAAAATGAAAGCACACATCTTACCTAATTCAGACTAAAACACATCTACTTAGCCTCACATACTGACTTTATTTGTAGTTCATACTGTTTTAATACCCTGTATTTTCTTGTTTTTAGGAAAAGCACTTAATTACCATTGTTTATTTCTATACCAAATGTCATACACTTGCAATGAAGCTAAAAATATAAACAACTACATCATTATGTTGATATCCTATATGTTTACAGTAAAACTTACAATAAACATGTCTTCTAATATCCTCAGTTGTTGCGTATACCGAGCTGCATCGAACACATTTGTAAATTACTTTCCTTGAACCCATTGTTCGAGTTCACTTTAATCCCGCGTGCTTTATATACATGTTGCTGCTGATTGGACTGCGGTTCTGACACACCCACCAAACAAGAGAAAAACGTATCTCAAACCCCGTTGCACACCGGTGCACGCCGTTTCCAGGAAACATGACGTTCAACCTGGAAACCGTAGCAAAACGTTGCGCACCGTTTTGAACTTGAACGTGCCCCAGGAACAATGACAACAAAGGAAATGCTCAGAAATGCAGTGGAATAATGTACAAGACTTCGCAGGGAATGATGAGGTGAACCAGGCTTATATGGGGTGAACTAAACAATATAATGAGACACATGTGAATGTGATAATCAGGGATGATGAGTCTGGGCAGTGAATTATGGGAAATGTAGTTGTGAGTGAATAATATATACATATATACATATATACATGAAGATGTACCTTTAATTTCACCAAGCTGATTGCTCACAAAAAAAAAAAATCAGTCATCATGTTTTCAGGCCATTTCAAGTTTGATTTTGATGTGATATACAGTATAACGGTGATCTAAATGGCTTAGTTGTTTACTTACTTTTTATTTAGTATTCCCATGAACACCATCATTGTCTTCATTCAGGCTGATTCGAGAACGTACACGAAAACAAGAGGTGGGATTTATCACACAAACCATTCATATCAAATTATTTCCGATCATATCCAATCATAGGCATTGATGAAGGCATTGCCTCCTCTTGCATGACTTTCCCCCATTCATTCTCAATTAACCTCCATCAAACTCAACATTTTATGGGGTATGTTAAAAGTCATTGGGCTCAGGGGAGGCAAGCCTCCCGCTGTAACTTCATCTGCAGGTGTTGCTTTCGGACAATGTTACTTTATAAAAATTAGTGACTTTTTAATGTCACATTTTGTAATATTTGCGTTGTTTTACTTTTGCAATATCAATTATTTTCTCATCCAGTTGTTTTGAGGAGACACTGCCTCCTTCGCCACCTTGGAGGAAATGCCCCTGATATTTGTATATATACATATATATCAATCATGACAACTCTCGAAATAGTTTTAACATGTTCTTGAACATGGCAATGTTAATGTATTTGGTCTTGGCGGACTAGATCTGCTAAGCTGCTGCTGTTGATTATTGAGCAAGTATGGACTTGCTACTGCTAATAGATTATAGACACATTGCTGTGAGCATGTAAGGTTTGCTGCTGCATAAATAAACATACATAATTCCCTTAGCAGATCTAGGCAGGTGGAGCTGGGAGAGGTGGAGGGTTTCAGAGCAACTCTGATAACGCACTGCTGGACTAGCTTACAGCTAACAATCAACCAGACTATTTAAATGTTGAGCAAGCAATCTCATTGGCTGCAGGATCAGCAGAAGCCAATCAGCTTGTGCCATGTGGTAATGATGTGTTTGCTTGCAGATTACATGTAAAGGACCTATCAGTCTGCAACCTCAAGAGTTTCATAACTGAACTATATATATGTATATATATATATACATAGACCATATATATATATATAGATCGATCATTCAACCTTTTTATGAACAAGGTACAGGTGGATGTCATGTGGCGTGATTTTTTTTTTTTTAATAACAATGTTTGTACACATCAAATCATTAATTAAAATATGGTTTTATGAAAAACAATCACATTATGTCAGAGCAATAATTAAAGTTTTTTTTTTTATTCAGTTAAACAGAATGGAATTACACTGCAAGTACTTTTTTTTTGCTCTTATGGGTGGTCCCTTAGCTCTCACGGAGGGCCCAGATGCCACCAGCCCCCCTTCTCTCCAAAGGTAAAGGGAAGAAGGAGAAAAACAGAGGAGTTGTTGGCTCTCAGTTTTGTGATTCAGACGGTAGAGGAGATAAAGTGACCTGAAGGCCAGGCAGGTCAGCAGACGCCTAGATGCACAAGGCTCTCAAGTTCTGACAGCGCATCATTCTCACACAGCTCTCTTAAACTGCCCGCATCAGATAACTCTGCGGATTATCACAGAAAAGTCCTAATGCATTTCTCCAGGCACGCAACAGACCTAAATATCAGTTTCACAGGCCATTTTCATCATGTAACGTGGGGATGTTTGATGTCAGCACCTGTTGAGGTTTCTGTGGGAAGAGGAAAAAAATATAGCAACCTATAGCAAAAGTCTCTGTCTTTTGTCCAGAAATGTTGTGTGGTTGAAAAGACTGTCAGTACTTTAAGTGTTTTTCACATGTGAACACTGACAATGCTTCGTTACCAGTCTCACAAAAATGTCCTCCTCTTTCAGCTCAGCTCTTGTCTGGCTTCTTTGAAATAATCTATGACAGCTCAACTGGTGAGAAAAGCAAGCCCAATAACAGAGGTGTCTTTTTACAAGTAAACACAGGGCTACAGGGTCGGCACAACACATGAATGTCACAGTTAGTTTAATATTTCCCCAACACACAAGGGACATTTTCAACAGGGAACTTTTGTCACCACCAAACAGCCTTCACAAATATCAAGGCAAGATTAGACATTTAGCAGAACACCAATAATGAAAGTAGATGAGAAGGTTAAGCTCCAAAAAAGCTTTGTCTGAGGAACAAACTGAAAGTTAAATCCAAGTTAACTTTAAGTGACCACAATTTTATCGAGATATTTATAGAAATAAAACACAATAATAATGCTATCAGTCACACTCATCGTACTCAAAATAGCATAGTGAGGTGGATAGAGAGTTTGTAACCATAACTGTACAAAAGAGTACAAAAATGCACGTCCCGCAGACTGGGGTTGTTATAGTTATTCTGTGTTTCTTATGTTCAAAAACTATTTTGAATGTATCCATAAACTCTTATTTTCTGTTAGGTTCCTTTGTGTTCACATTCACACTCTTTGTTTCTCTCAGTTCATGTTGGTTCTTGTTTTATTGCAGCCATCGTTATACTGGCTATAATTATTTTGTTTCCTTTGGATGAAGTCTTCTGGTTAACTTCCGTCGATCTTGCATATTCTTCACATTTTATTAAAGCAACATTTCTCTCTTTGCCTTCAGTAAACTGTTACAAGTATCTAACACCCTGTTTGTTTTACGCCATCCAAAAAACTCCTATACTGGCAAGCTAACTTTTTTGTGTTCTTTTGTCTTGCTTTTGTCTGACTTTTCCGATGACATGATTTTGTAGTGCATTAGAAACTACACACTGTCCCTAGTAATAGATGAAAAACAGCATGTGAGCCAAATAACATGTCTGAATTCATAGTATTCATAAAACAAAAAAAAAAAGTGCGCATTTGATGGACATGCCAATTTGTGAATGGCAGTGAAGCGACACAACTGATGCCATAGATCACGACAACATGGCGGATGTAATGGTGCGTTCAAGTCCTCCTGGGAAGTTCGTACGTACGAGGTGGGAAGTCGTGCTTATAACGGCATGTGCGTTCAAGTCACTTTCGTCGGAGCAAAATGGCAGAGTACTTTCTCTTAATTAATTACACAAAAATACAGTAAGGTTTTTAAACTCTTGTTCTAGAAAATGAAGAACAAAGAAATGTGCATCAGGTGTACTTTGTATTTTTATGTTTTTAATTAATTTATGAAGCCACTGCCAGCTCATCGTTACATGTTGCATTGTTATATTATAATACAATCATATTCTGTGTTGGCGATTAGCTAACTGCGCTGTAAATAGAAAAGCCTGACAATATCACAGCTAAATACCTTTACATATTGTGTATTCCGCCATGTTAATCACTGACACGCCCCAACTCGTAAAGATCGGAGCTTAGAGAAAATCCCGAGCTCCCCACTGGTATTTACGACATTGTGGTGGCGTTCAAGTGCGTTCAACTCGTAAATACGATCTATACGAGATGACTTGAACGCACCATAATACGTTCGAATTTCTTTCAAACCACACACATTCATACTATATAGAACATACTTATATAATGGTCACAAAGATTTAGACACAGCTTGTATCTTCTTCTTTATGTTTTATGACAGATGACAATTAGCGTGCAATATCGCCACCTACTGTGTTGGAGTGTCAACCAGTTACTACCACTGGATTTTTTTACGATATTAACGTGTGTAGTATTAACACAATAACAATATTTCATTTGTGTAAATGTCTTTTATATGCAGTGGAGAACTATGGTGGAGGGAAAGATTTTACGTGAAAAACGGCTTCAATTTCAGTTTCCCACAAAGCTAACGCACAATTTCAGAAACTGCACACAAACTGTGTAAGTAACTGCACACAAACTTCATTTGTTCTTGCATGAATCGCCAATAGGTGTGAGGGGAGTTTAAGAGCAAGGCCTGAAGGCAAGGTTTGGAGATATAAATCTATTTTTTTAATCCCTGATATTCCTGATATACTTTAAAAACACTTGAATGTGTCATCACAAATACATGTGCAATAGCTTCACCACTGGAGGTTCTGAGGTCCAGGCGTTGAGATATGTGAGGCTCATAATGGCTGTCAACCATCAGATACTTTTATCGAGCTTCAGACTTAAAAGCTTCAGCATAAAGCCTGATTTGGTGAAACACACCATCAAGGTCTCTGTGTGGTCTAATATCTCCAAAACGAGGGCTCTTGTTATCTGTAGGACACTACGAACCTGCTAATGACAAGAGACAGGACTCTGGGAGTAATGGGAATACGAGAGGCATTTCAGCATGCACTTTATATGGAGATGGATAGTAGGTTCACTTTCATTAAAAGACCAGTGTGTTCCCCAAAAGCATCGGTAGCCAACTATGGTCGCAAGTTCTGTCACAGAATTAATAACGATTTGGCGTTTTCCCGAAAGCTCCAACAAACATTTGTAAACAGCATTGCAAAGTTGTGTGGTTGGGACTCCAGCTCTCAGCTTGTGGTTAGAAGCAATAAGTGTGTTCGGCTTTGGTTGTGGCTGAATGTAGCCGTTTGGCAAGATTTGCCACTTGTAGTCGAGGAGGAGATAAAAAAAGACACTTTCTGCTTCCAGTAGTGACGCTCTCGCTGTGTTTGGATACTTTATCTCTGACGAAGTGGATTAGATGCAATATTTGTCAAATGCACTGACGTTTCGGACATTTTCATGAAGCAACAGCCACACTTTTCATTCAATACTTATGTACTGCTTAATACAGCGCCTGTATGTACAAGAATAAAGTTCAACATAAGCCTATACCATTTAAACACCAAGTTTTATTTTGAATAACATTACACAATATAACGTTAAGATTGCATGAAAATAGTTTTTACTTGTATAAAAAAACACGTATTTATGAACATCAGCTGAGCTGAATGTGTCAGAATAAGCACGAAACACACGTGATCGTTGTCTTTGATAAATCCGGCCAATCGTGAAACAGCTGTCGTCTTCAGAGCGGTATTTGATGGCATACATTACAGTCATTAATTCGGACAAAATATTTAACCAGCATGCACTGCTTCAAGTCAGATATTGATCAGTCTGCGCAGTGCCGCATCAAGTCAAACACACCTATAGTTTGTTGTTAGTATGGCATGAATGACAGATCATGATCTTAAGGAAAATAAGCGAGCTAGTATAATATACTGTATCTTTCATTCCATATATATACAAATTTCATTCTACATCTTTTAGATGGTCAAGATAATGAAAGCGACATTTTTGAAGAATGCACATGTGTTCGAGTATGACGTAAGAGGGAACCCGTGATGAATCAAACATCTGGACACAAAGCAAAACAACGGAGAATGAAAATAGCGAAGTATTCCTCAGATGCCATGTTCGTTATTCACAGCCGCATCACACAGGAATTACACTGAAGAGAAAACTGATAACTGAACAAACTGCATGTGTAAAGAGAGTAAAGCCAATTGCATGAGCATGTCATCAAATGCACGGCTTTCTGTATAATAATCTGACATTTGATCTCAAACCATTTATTATTATTATTATTATATTCCTCACCAACTGAGTTACGCCAATAATGACAGTTCAATATTATTGAACCACCATGGTTCGACCAACAAATGTGCAAAAAAGTGACAACAGTTTTGGAAAACTATCATGACTAGTTTATCCAACGATGCATCATACAGTTGTCCTGAAGCAGTCAGTTACATCATTGTAAGGTAAGTTTATTTATATAGCACCTTAAAACAACATAAATGATGACCAAAGTGCAGCACAACCAACATAACAAAGGGAATGTGCATAAGGAAAACATACCAGCTTAGACCAGAATGAATTCTCTGGTTCATGCTAGTTTGGTTCTGATAAAACCAGCAGGGTTGAAGTAAACAACACCCTCAGGTTAAGCTCAAGTTTCCCTGGTAAGGGATATCCCCACAGCAGAAAAATGACATGGAAATGTGCTAGGAATAAGTGCAGACACAGTTTTGAGAATGTAAACATGAAAGTCAATGTATAATCAACATAATTCCCTATTTGGCAACAGAAGCCTAATTTAGTGACAGTGTGCAGGGACGCCCGGCTAAGCATTGGAATCTGGAAGGGGATTTGACAGTCCACTCCGCTGGGCTGTTTATAGCCTGTGCTGCGTAACACTTCCAAAGAAAATCCAGCTTCAGCGTCGGTGTGCATGACAAGCTGCATTAGTGGGCTGAAGAGAATAAACAGGCCAATAAATTACACCGAACGCCCGTCGCAGACCGAGGAGAGGCGTCTCAGGCCCTTGGGATGCGTTTGTGTGCTGTAAGAGATGTGTTTTGTGTATTCGTCTACAAAAAGTGAGCAAACATGGGAAAGCTAATGTGAGTCAGCAAAAAAAAAAACTCATTATTATGCCGTCTAACAAGCATTTTCTCTCTTAATTTTACATGCTTTCCTGGACTACAGCAGGATAAGATATAAAGCAACAGCAGCAATGTGGGTTCAGACACAAAGCCGCGTTTCCATTACCCTTCAAAATGCGCAAATTGAAATTGCGAATTGAAAATACGCTCAATGGAAACACGTCAATTTCGCAAAAACTCCCATTTATCGCAAAAAAGTTTTTACGCTCGCATGAGGTGGTTTTTCAGGCAATTCGAAAAAGAAATATTTCGCAAAACTGCAATGGAAACAGTTTTTGCGCATTTACAGTCACCTGACGTAGATGACGCGGTGTGTTTGGATAGAATATGAGACAGAGTTCTTTATTGAATTCATAAAAGACAAAAGAATGACAAAAATGCTGGATTCTAAACCTCAAAGAAATGCCACAATCAAGACCTCGGAGCAGAAATGAGGGAGAAAAACCCAGAAACACCTCATATGTGCCGCTCACAGACTCAGTATGGGTCTTTCCTTGCCATGCTTGGATAACACGCCTACGTTTCCTTCCATTAATAATAATAATGTCTAGTGTGGTGCGTGGCTGTGATATAGGCCTATAACGTCCATTGCCATGATTTTTGGAATGACTTATCACGAGAGGAAAAAATGACGTTTTAGTCGCATAACATCGGTTAATGGAAACAGCGTCATTTCGCAATAGTTTTTTATCGATATTTAGAAAAAAAAAAAAAAAAAAAAAAAAAAAAAAAAAAAAAAAAAATCGCAAACGTTTTGCACGAATCTTTAATGGAAACGCGGCTACTGATGAGTTCATTACAAGGGAAAAGTAGTTCTATGTCCTAACTAAGAACACTGTGATTATGAGTTTAGAGATTATGCATACAGTGGCTGTGACTTGATCCAGAAACACATCCCACTTGATAAAGATCTTTTGTTGGCCCTGGATCAACATTCTTAGTCCTAACCCTTTCCCTGAAGTCTAATACTCTGACATTAACACTTAAAAATTACAGAGTAATGACGGGTTGCTAAGAATGTTGTTCAAGCCAAATTGACAAAGAACTAGCGACGATGAAAGCCGACTGTGTTGTGGCCTGCGTCTTGGTCAAAAAGTTGCGCTTGAATAAATGGCAAAGACTACAGCCGGCGTTAGAGGAGATAACTCTCCGTACCAGCAGGCGGCAGTAGTCTGTATTAGTCATTCAAAAATGGAAACCAAAAATAGGACTCAAGATATACAAACCATAAAGCAGCAATTGCTAATCTTTTTGATTATGACTCATGTTGATCAGTTAGTTGGTATTCACGTTCTTCATTAGCCATGTCGTTATTAAAATATTCAAAATGCAAGTTTAGCTCTCGCACGGTAGAGCTTCTGTGTTGTGTTTATCAATGTTTATATGTGAATAAAGCCTAAATTTACTTTGGATTAAACCACTTGATTCATATGGATTACTTTGTGATGCATGAACGTTTTGGTTGCATGAACTTTCAATGGTTGGACAAGAATGGCGAAAGAATATTAAAAATACCTCCCTTTTTGTTCCAAAGATGAACAGACATCTTACTTACATTTACGCATTTGGCAGACACTTTTATCCAAAGTGACTAACATTGCATTTCAACGTACACATTTACATTCTTATCAGTTCTTGCTTTTCCTGAGAATCGAACCCATGACCTTGGCGTCGCTAGCGCCAACGCTCTACTGTTTAAGCTACAGGAAAGTGGTTTCTCATGGGTTTGGAACGACACAAGAACGAACAATTTTCATTTTTGGGTGAACTATTAATAACCACACCCACAATGAAATCTCACTGGTCCAAAACTGGCTTTATAAATATATAAGCTGTGTATATGATGCTATGTGCAGGATTTTCACTTTCAATGAGGCTATAAAAGGGAGAAATTAAGTGATTAAGGTATAAGTTCTTATTTCAGGTTTCCTCAAAAAATAAATGAATAAGGAAGTGATCATTTCACCAGATGACCACATACAACAAATCACTAGGTGGGTTTGACTCGATCGGTGTATGACGTTGAAGTACCGTGAGAGTGATCAGAGAGCAGACGGCTCTATATGCTTCTGAATCGCTCTTTGATGTCATGCACCGATTGGTCTGCGCAGTCGAACACACCTAATGTCTTCGCGTCTGCAACTCCCACACACTGATATTTCAGCAGCTCGACCAGCATTTCTGCCCCATCCTCTAATGGTCCACTGCTCTTCTCTCTGTTTATCATCAGCTGACTGAGGGTTAAAGAGAGCTGGAGGATGTGGTCTTATCGCTGCCTAAAATCCTTTCATCTCACTCCCTTCCCTCCTCGGACTCTGTTTGAAGGACACTTGTTTTGTAGGGAAAGAGCTGTTAACCCTCACATAGACTTGAACTCTACCTTAGGGACTTTAAAAAGCCTACTTGCCCTTTTCGTGTTGCACAAACAGAGATCAGGATGGTGCATATATCAAAGAAAAATGTGTGAATCTGTTCTGCATCATTGGCTTCTTTTGGTTTAAATCACATGAGAAGTCAACCAAGATTATATCGGACTAAAAGGATTTGAAAAAGGCAAAGACAGAGAGCGTGCTTTGGCTCCATGCCTCTTAAAGCTTTATTTTATTATTTTTTATAAAAAATAACTTGGGGACTTGAATTAAGTCCTTGAATAAAGTGGTACACTTATAATTGTAGTCAATATGTAGTTTTAAATTATCATTTTGCACATTCTCTCTGACCCCAAGAATTAAACAGAGCTTTTTTTGTCTTCTGTGTAAACACTCTCTTATTACAAAACATGAAATTAGAAATAATTCTCTCCTGTGCTTATGTACATTGGCGGCAAGTTTGCTGTCGAGTCAAAAATGGTTGTCATCTGTCGTATATCAACATGGTAAATAAACATTTTTGTACCTTAGTTTCAATAAAGGGACATTTTGGACCAGGAGGAAGTTTTGAGTCATGAAAGTTACATTATTTTTACATAGTACTTTCACAATTTGATTTCTCATGATATGATCCTTAGCCTTTAGCACAATCTTAAAGCCACGTATTTTTACGCCCTACCCTGGTTGTTTCAAGTGAAATCATTTCACCCATGATTTTATCGGTCAAAATTATGTTTCCTTCAGGCTATGGCAGAGTCAAGTGAACACACATAATGATGCCATTCAAGTGTATGGAGTTGAATGGCTAAAGGAGTGTGTGCAGTGTGTTGGTGTGAGAACCAGACAAGAGCATCTCACCACCTGCGAGAAAGCCCTATTCATTTAAAAGCAACACCAACAAAAGAGATGGTCTTAGTGTCTCACCCAAAGACACTAGATTTTCACATTTCCTCAGAAACATTCACTGTACAAAATTAGAGTGTTGTGGGTGGTTGTCATGGCATTGCTGTGCAGTTTCTAGGGTGGTTGCTAGGTGCTTACTTACTGGATAAGTCAATAGATCCCCCCATAAACTCTATGATAGCCTGGTCCCAATATGTTTCAGGTGTCTACTTTGTCTTATGGATTTGTTATCTGTTTTATAATCAACCAGACGAACATTAAAAGTCTAATCACTTAATAGTGATGTATGCATTAGCAAACACTATTTATAATGCAATATCATAGTCACTCTGCCCTATTATATTGTTTTAGACAATTATGTCTAAAGAAATTATGTCCAGTGAAAAGTGTATTACATTAAATAGTATAAGGTCAAAAGACACATTTCATACCAAGGTACGCTTGAGTAATGAATAAAAAAAAAAAAAGATGAATGACATATTTCACATTTGGCTCCTGAAAACACTTTTTCTTGAATCTTGCTATATCTCAGCTCTTAAACTGTATATGTACAGTATCATACAGTATATGTACCATAAATACCAAATTACATCACTGTTTTAGGGTCACAGTTTCGGTACGGTTCAGTATGTGCAATATTCAGGGGAAAAAGTACTAATGTCAAATAAAAATAAAGAAAATAAGAACAAATAGTCAAACTACAAGCTCAAATACATGCAAAAGATACAAATAAAATAAACAGTGCTTTTCATGTTTTTCAGGTATCTAACAGTAGTTTTCAGGTACAGACATTGTATATAATCTTCACTGTATAAATGAAATAAAGAGGAATCATTATTAAAGTTACAAACGCTATTCAATCAAGAGCAGTGAGCGATTTCCTTGTCTTTTGTTGTTTGATTACCATTTAAAACATACACAGCAGGAATATTAGGCTGCTGTCACTTTAAAGGTGCTCTAAGCGATGTTGGGTGAAGTCACTTCTTGTTGACGTTCAATGTATTGTCAAACAGGAGGCTAGCTCCTCCTCATCCCATCCCCTCCCCCTCCCTTCCTTCCGTGCTTCCTGAAACAGTCATGAACCATTTAGAAAAACCAAACTGGATTTACCCACCTGTCCAGCAAAAACAGAGCCACCTGAATGTCGGATTGGAAGCCCTTCTGCCGGCGGAGTACTCGCCACCTTTTGAACACTTTTCCGATGTAAATTTGAGACTTTGCGCGTTCCTTCTCCTTTCCCCTATTCTTTGTTGTTTGTTCATCGGAACGTCGTCTCTTTGGTCGTTTTCGGTCATATCAAAATTCAAGAGAATATAGATTTTTAATGTTAGTCGTTGTCTAGGTCGGACATCTCTCCTCTAGCTAACTTCCCTCTTCATGCTTCTCGCTCCTCCACTCCCCACACCCCCCTTCATGTGCACGCGCACTAACCCCCCAAACCCCCACCCCCAAATCATTCTTGTAGGTTATTAGCTGGAACACTGTTTGTTATGTTTCATGGTCCAGGCTGGGCCAGTTTGTTTTTCTTGCCGTTTGTGGAGCCTGGGCTGTCTACAGAGACCGTGTTTTTTTACAGTGTGTTCAGGGGACAGGCAGCTAGCCGACAGTGAGGAGATGTTTGCTGTATGTGACAAAAAATGTTTTGGCCTATAAAACGCGTGACATCGCTTAGAGCACCTTCAAGATAAAATGCACGGATCCAGTACACTGATACTGTTGACATGCATTGTCTTTCTCGGCTGTTTACGTTCACTTAAGACATAACCTACTATGTTTGCTATACTTGCCAAGACAGGCATGTTGATATAATTTGTGCATGAATTTGGCGTAAATGACTGGTGATATTAGAGCATACGGCACTCGCATTGAACAAAGTTTGGGGAAGCTAGAATCCGTATCCATCGACAGAAACATACATTAGCCTAACTCTGTCTGTCTTTTATGTGTTGTTATTTTCAACAAACCATATAGATGCTTATGCAGATTTGAGATGAACCACGGTGCAAGTACGGGAATGGTACGGCTCGATTTTTTACAGAAAACTGTTACACTTCTAATATATAGGTATTTATACTTTATATATTAGTATTTATCCCAAAACATAAACATGAATTAACAGATAGAAGTAAAAACTTAAGATAAAGTGTTTTCAGCAGCCAAATGTGAAAAACTAAACTACATGATGAAAAACAAAAGGAAAGGAGAATAATAGCACCTATGAGAATGCTTGTCTTTGTGCTGATCAACTCAGAACTTGAATTAAGTCCTGACTCTCAACTCTATTTCCCTAATTAACATGCCACGGAAGAAGAGGAAGTGTCTTTCCCCCGGGTCTCCATCTCTCTAGTGTTTCAGTTGTTTATGTGAGTGATCTTATCTGGGTGACAAGCCAACAAGAACCAGCCTGATGATGGATGGAGTGCTGCAGTGAGCGAGCGGATGAGTGCAGCACAATGAAGCCCCGGCACAGAACAAGGGAAGTAGAGGAAGGAGGAATGACCTTTCATGATGGTCATCTAGGGCCTTGTCCACACTAATACGATTTCATTTGAAAACGCATCTTTTTCTCTCCAGTTTGGCCTTCCGTCCACACTGAGACGGCACACTGAAAACGCTGTCCAAAGTGGCTAGATTTGCAAACGCTGTTTTCGTTTTGTAGTCTGGACTGTGAAAACGGAGGTATTGACGTAAGTTTAGTCATGTGACGCAAATTGTACCAATGTTTACACTGGTATTGTGCCTTTTATGTGTCATTCATTTTCACAATGTTGCTAAAATATGTTACTTTGCTCACTCTTCAAATCACAGTCCTGCAAATATGATAAACATGAGAGCAGGTGTGTTTTAGACCAACAACATTCGACCTGGACGCGTATCAGTGATGGTGAGATATTTTGCTAAATAAAATGATCCTGCCTGAAGAATTGCGCGATAACTTTATGTGATGTTTTACGCATGCGCAGTAAGGTGAATTTAGCGTTTTCAGGTTTTTTTCAAAAGTTTCTCATCCACACTGAAATGCCAGGAAAACTCCTGAAAACGCTAGTGTGGACGGAGAGTGTTTTTAAATGAAAACGCCGTTTTCAAATGTATCCAGATTAATGTAGACGTAGCCTAAAGCCCTATTCGGACGGGATTAACTTTACAAGGGTAGATGGAGTCATGTAATTTTACCACAGGACGTCTGTAATATTAATGGCCAATTCGCACGGGATAAGATATCTCAGTAAAACTAGCAGAAGTGGGAGAGTAACTCGATTTGCGCATCGCCGTCTCCCTCCTGTCGTCATGTGTGTATTACGTTGCTTCCTGATATCACGTGCACAAACACATATAACCTATATTTATAAAACAGTAATGTCCGGTCGAACAATGTATGTATTAACTTCAGATTGGATTGTGTTGATAATAGGCACTTATCTAACGCTAAAAGATGTTTCGTGCCTCTAACAAGTGCTTCGATCTTCTTTCTGATCTGAATGGTGTGTGGAAAACACTTGAGTTTTGCCACAGACTCGTCCCAGCGTCTACAACGCAACTGGATGCTTTTTCAAGCGTCTCCATACTTGGAAAACTACTTTTAAACAGGAAATGACAAAATATTTACGTACATGTTTACAGCGGGTCTATTCGCACGGGATTAGTATTACCTGAGGTAATTTTTCCGGACCCTATTTACTGAAGGTAAAAGTCACCGTAATCTTTACTCACATTGTCCTTGATGATTACTGAGATGGCACATTCGGACGGGACTAAAATCACCAAGAAGATTTGGTAATAATTACTCTACCCCACCTCTCCATGTTAAACTAGTCCTGTCCGAATAGGGCTTAAGTGGGGTGTATCTAGAGTTTTGGAGAGTAGACAATCGGTCGAATGCTTCTATTCTCTGAGCTCAGATCGAATTCTGTGTGCCTAATTCCCCATCTCTAATATCCATTTGAAATCGAGGAGGAAATTTGATGGACTCCATATCCAGTAAGTCTTCCCAGGACTCATTTGGCTGCCTGACCCTTGAACACACCCTGAAATGATGGTATGGAGTCCAGATGCTGAGCCCCCTGGTGGGGTCTCCACTGCACAGCTGCCGGACCAGCCGACATCATGGGCCGGGAATGTCTGACTAATCGGAGAACAGGACCACGAGCAGATGTGCTGAGTCTGCTAAGTAATCTAACATACGTTTGCACACTTATACAAGTGCACTCCTCCCAACACACATTTTAATAATATATCAGAACGATTTTTATCAGTCTGACGTAGCATAAAAGAGTGTAAATGTGTTAAGAGAAGAAACAGATTGATGCTCTGGTCTTACTCTCTCCTCCCTGCTGAAAGGTCTAGCTCAGGGATGTCAAACTGAGTCCACTGTCCTGCACAGTTTAGCAGTTTAACACACCTAAACCAGCTAATCAATGTCTTCAGGATTACTAGAAGCTTCCAGGCAGGTGTTTTGGAGCTACACTATGCAGGACAGTGACCCTCCAGGAACTAAGCTTGACAACCCTGGTCTAGTGGTTGAAAGTGGACAAGCTCAAAACGCTTTAGACCCCGTTTACACCTGTATTTAGCGTGGTCCACTTGTGATCCCATCGACCAAAACGCATCTTAATACCAGGTGTAAACAGGGCCAAGGATGGAAACACATTTAACAAATACATTCCTGGATGCGCAACAAAAATCTCACGTGACTTTTCCTCAAAAGAGGATGTGATTGGATAACTGGACTAACCAGTGGAAGGACCAATCTCATTGCACAGCATCTAAAATATTTCTGAAACGCCCAAAGTCTGTCATCAAAGTGGTTCAGTATTACCTCCCAGAACTGTCTGTCTGTTCCCAAACATCAGGCATCCACCTCTGAACACAACAGCTGATGCATTATTGCGTTAATGTAGGACAAATTTAGTTTTAATTATGCAGGTTTGAATTGCAACTTTGTACGGAAACATTGTGGTGATGATTTACCTTGGATACGAGCAAGAGTGAGTGTAAAGTGTAAGGGCCAGTTCACACAAAACACATAAAAAATGCAAGATGCAGGTCAGTGGAACGCAAAAAGCACAAGGTCTAGAGACACGTTTTAAAAAGTTGAAGTTCTTTTAACTTGAGTGCATTGTTTTCAGAACACCGTCGCATGAGAGACGCTGCAAAACTGTCTTTTACCTTATTGTAAAGTTAATTTCCAGGTCATGGTTGACTTGAAATATGACCACGGTTGTCAGAGTATGACTTTTACCAACAACATTTTATCCACATTTTGGCCTGTTTTTTCCCAAGCCCTTCTAATGATTTTAGCATCAGCGTCTGTCTGATGTTGTTCAATCTATCCAGCAGGGAAGGCACCTGTGCTGTTTACAGGCGGCTAGACGCCCTGCAGAGAGGTAAACAAAGCATTTACTTACAATGGGTAGAGTACTCACAGATGTGAACACCCAAGGCAAGGCAAGTATCACTATCACTATTCCCAATATTTAGGATTAGATGGAGAGAGAAGTCTTAAAGAGATAGTTCACACAAAAAAAGAAAATTCAGTCATCAATTACTTACCCTCATGTCGTTTTCAAACCCTTAAAACTTTCATTTTTCATCTTCGAAACACAAATTAATATAGTTTTAATGCCCCGCCATTGAAAGTCTGCTAACCCAAAACTGTTCAAAATGTTCTTAAAGAGATTGTAAAATAAATCCATATGAATCAAGCGGTTTAATCCAATTTTTCTGAAGAGACACGATCGCTTTATATGCCGAACAGATTTAATTTAGGCTTTTATACACTGATCCGCAAACATATAGATAACTCAAATATGGTTAAAGCTCAGTTGTACTTGCTTGATGCGCAAGAACTAATCTCATTGGTTCTTGTAGAAGCTCAAACATCACCGGTTCTTGCAAGTCTGAAACTCAAGCACGCTTGAGTTTCCGTTTACTAAATTTGAGTGCTCAATGTACGTTCAATGCACCAGACTTACAATTTACCCATGGTAAATAATAATAAAAGCTGAATAATTCCACAGACTTACATTGAAAAAAAAAAAGTCATACAAAACCACATTTTAGTTGCTCTTTGTTTGCAAGTTATTAGGCCAAATTTCTATGTTTCTTAGCACGTTTTATATTTCTAATAGCATGCATAGTGAGATGTACTAGAGTACACGGAGATTGTGGTGTTTTATAGTGTGGAGTCAGCATGACTGAACAGACACTGCAGGTATCCTGTCTGATTTGGCAATAAGACAGCTTTTGGCTCTTAAACACATGTCTTTTGATTCACACAATATGGCCTTTTGCTGATCTGATTCTATAAAGGATAAGAGCAGTCTATTAAAGTTTTTTCTTTCTTTTGAAAATGCAGACCGATCAAAAGGTTCTGTCTCTCAGGGCTATCTAGCTCCACGCTATAGTCATAAAGAGCGGTCACATAAATCAAGACCATTTGTGAATATAATCTCTGAGTGCTTTGCGTCTGCATCATAGGAGATGGAAATTCTATAAGCCCCAATGCACATGAAAATGTACTGTATGTGTGTGTTCGCAATGGAACATGCTTACTAGCATACTATTTAGTCAAGTCACATAGTGCGTTAAACAATAGTATTGCCTTACTTTTAAATTTAAAGTAAAGTAAAATTAACAGTTACTTTTTTTTCAAATGAGTAAGTTACTTTGTTTTCCCATTTATTAACTAACAGCTCTTTGTCCCAGTGAAATGCAAACTCAGAATATTACGCAAACATGCTATAATTAAATGTTAAATTACACAAATGTACTTTATGTATTTAATCTCACTCTATGAACCAACCAAACAAGCAAGTCCAGCCCAGCCGTGAAATGTTAAAATGTATAAAACTTTGAAACAGCGCACTTTTTAATGGTGTACTTAAGTGTGTTAATTAAAATGGTCATGATTAATTTAACCTTTTAAAATCATTAATATTATATTATATTATCTGCCTGTACTTTTGTTTTTTAAAATATACATTTAGGACTCAATACAATTAAGCACACTTTCTTTGATATGTATGGGAGTGAATTTTTATTGTATTTTTTATATTAAATTCCAACTATTCCAATGGAATTCCTATGGAATTTCCAAAAATTCCAATTGACTGGCTGTTGTATTAGCGCCATGACTTTAAAAATGACGCTCGCGTCTGTTATTTTGAAAGCATTTTTCCACCTATGAGAAAATACATTTTGTGTTATTTCGTCTGGAGGTTTGACCTGAAGAAGAGAATCATGGGATGGATTGCATCACCTCATATTGAGTGCTATCAGAGGTCAGAGGAAGTGGCTTGACAGGGTCAGGTGGTCTGTGTAGGTCACTCTGTGTCCTGAGAGAAAGTCTTGATCAAATAGTCGGAGTCTTTGCTCATTCTACTCTTTAGTTCCCATAACCTCCCTGTGTCTCTGACATTTCAGGCAGCAGAGCCCTGGAGACACACACACGCACGCACACACACACACACACGAGTCAATATACTCACATGACATGTTCACATGGATCTCAATGATCTTGCTTAATTGTAATGAATATTTACTTCAAATCTTGATAGTGTATTTTTATAAAACTGTACTTACATATACTGTATAATATTAATGAAATAAAAATCCCCTCAAATAATCATGTCAAATTGTTTTATTGTAAAAATGGTCAGTTTTACTTTAAAGTATGTTTTAAATGGTTGTTTTAATAATCTTGGTTTAAAGAATGCACTTATTTTGTTGCCTAAAGTAAAGTACTTATTCTAATTTGAACTGTTCTATATTTCAAGCAACTTCATTAGAATAAATGTGTAATTGCCAATATATTTAAATACATAACATCCAAGTTTCAATAGAAATTGCATAACATTTTAGCTTAGCATAAATACTTCTCAGTATATCCAGCTGTTAACAATATTTCAAGAAAGTAATTGTGAAATTCATATAAAGATGTACTTAAATCCTACTTAAAAAGCACTTTTTAATGTAATTGCAAATAAAATGCACTTAAGTGTCTTAAAACATTACATTCAACTTAGACTGAAGTATACATTTTAAAGTAAATTATTGTGAGTAGGAGCTCTCAGAAAATTCCCAGCCTACTAGTTGTAATTACGAGCTCTATATGAGGATGCGAACACTTTTTACAAGTTGAAATCTTGAATACTTACGACATGGTGTGAACACACTAGAGTTTCAGGGGGAGGCAGTGTCTCTTTTGAACACATTGGGTTTTCTTTGGACCTGTTTACGAGGTTTTTTGAGGTCATGTGATGGCAGTGTAGCTTACGACTGTGTGAGATGTTTATAGTTGCACAGCAGGATATCACATAAATGGTTAAAATAGTAGGCAATGTACAGTACATACTGTCAAGACACTTAATATCAGTTATATTATCAATTTGCATGCACTAACATTATTGGATGAGATCAAAGTTTGAACTAAATTGAGCTGGATGATGATAAATGTCTTCTGTAGAGCTGCTTTAGATGAATCTAATAATTCATAATTGATGAACTCTGCAACATCGACACTGAACTGACTTGAGCTGAATAACAACAATATCTCCTCCTTTAGAGCTTCTTATAGCTGAATTATGCTCACTTCATGATGAACTGCAAAATTGACACTGTTATTGAATAAATTGAATCAACATTGAACTAAACTGAGCTGCATAATGACACTATTATCTTTTTAGAGCTGCTTTACAGTCGAAATTTCATAATTGAAGAACTTTGCACCATTAATTCTGTTGTTTTACTGTTAGTTTATTACTGTATTCACTGTAAAAAAAAAATCCGTTAAATTTACGGTAAAAAACTGGCAGCTGTGGTTACCAGAAATTTACCGTAAAAAATACTGTAGTAACATTTTAGGTTTTACAGACTTAAAATTTACAGTAATAAACCGTATTTCATTATCTGATATAATGTTAATTTACTGACCTATTGAAGTACCATTGTAATACACTGACAACCATCAATCACAGTGGAGATGAGAGTTACATGATCAATCAACGCTCATCACAAGCAGAATTTACACAATCAAGTAAATATATATATACACTCACCTAAAGGATTATTAGGAACACCGTACTAATACTGTGTTTGACCCCCTTTCGCCTTCAGAACTGCCTTAATTCTACGTGGCATTGATTCAACAAGGTGCTGAAAGCATTCTTTAGAAATGTTGGCCCATATTGATAGGATAGCATCTTGCAGTTGATGGAGATTTGTGGGATGCACATCCAGGGCACGAAGCTCCCGTTCCACCACATCCCAAAGATGCTCTATTGGGTTGAGATCTGGTGACTGTGGGGGCCATTTTAGTACAGTGAACTCATTGTCATGTTCAAGAAACCAATTTGAAATGATTCGAGCTTTGTGACATGGTGCATTATCCTCCTGGAAGTAGCCATCAGAGAATGGGTACTTGGTGGTCATAAAGGGATGGAAATGGTCAGAAACAATGCTCAGGTAGGCCGTGGGATTTAAACGATGCCCAATTGGCACTAAGGGGCCTAAAGTGTGCCAAGAAAACATCCCCCACACCATTACACCACCACCACCAGCCTGCACAGTGGTAACAAGGCATGATGGATCCATGTTCTCATTCTGTTTACGCCAAATTCTGACTCTACCATCTGAATGTCTCAACAGAAATCGAGACTCATCAGACCAGGCAACATTTTTCCAGTCTTCAACTGTCCAATTTTGGTGAGCTCGTGTAAATTGTAGCCTCTTTTTCCTATTTGTAGTGGAGATGAGTGGTACCCGGTGGGGTCTTCTGCTGTTGTAGCCCATCCGCCTCAAGGTTGTGCGTGTTGTGGCTTCACAAATGCTTTGCTGCATACCTCGGTTGTAACGAGTGGTTATTTCAGTCAAAGTTGCTCTTCTATCAGCTTGAATCAGTCGGCCCATTCTCCTCTGACCTCTAGCATCAACAAGGCATTTTCGCCCACAGGACTGCCGCAGGATGTTTTCCCTTTTCACACCATTCTTTGTAAACCCTAGAAATGGTTGTGCGTGAAAATCCCAGTAACTGAGCAGATTGTGAAATACTCAGACCGGCCCTTCTGGCACCAACAACCATGCCACGCTCAAAATTGCTTAAATCACCTTTCTTTCCCATTCTGACATTCAGTTTGGAGTTCAGGAGATTGTCTTGACCAGGACCACACCCCTAAATGCATTGAAGCAACTGCCATGTGATTGGTTGATTAGATAATTGCATTAATGAGAAATTGAACAGGTGTTCCTAATAATCCTTTAGGTGAGTGTATATATATACATATATATATATTAGGGGTATAACGGTTCACAAAATTCACGGTTCGGTTCAATATGATACACTTGTGTCACGGTTCGGTACATTTTCAATACAGCAAAAAGAAAAAAATGCCAGAGAATTTTTTTTTTTAATTAAAACTAACATAATAAAGTATGTTTTTTTTTTTTTTTTGAGCAATGATGGAGCTATAATAGACTCTTCTTAGGAGCATATAGTTACTTGAAAAAAGTAATCAGATTACGTACCTCACATTACTTGTAATGCAATACCCCAATACTGATCTTAAATGTACTAAATTGCAAATTCATCATAACAAATGTGTAATTAAGAATATACTAGTTATAGTTTCAAGAAAAAAAATACATTTAAGTATATTTTGTTTAGCATAAATGCTTGTCAGTACATTTGGCAATATACACTTTAAACATACATATAAAGATGTACTTAAGTGAGTCAATAAAGCATTGTAAACTAATGCTAGTTGCATTTAATATAGATTTAAACTACAATACATTTTCATTTAGTTGCAATTAAAAATTCAGTTAAATGCCCCCCAAAAAATCACATTCAGTTCACACTTACAGTGCTATGCATAAGTGAATACACCCATGCTAAAGTTGACTAAAAAGAGGAATAAAAAATCATATTTTGGAAATTGAACTTAATGCCTTAATTTAAAAAAATTGAAAAAATCCAACCTTTAAGGACACCAATTTTCTTTGTGAATGAATAATGTATCGTAAATAAATAAATGTTCTTCCTTAAAATACATGGTGCATAAGTGAGTACACCCCTATGTTAAATTCCCATAGAGGCAGGCAGATTTTTATTTTTAAGTATTTAAAAAAAAAATTTTTTTAGGATACTATGCATCCTGATAAAGTTCCCTTGGCCTTTGGAATTAAAATAGCCCCACATCATCACATAGCCTTCACCATACCTAGAGATTGGCATGGTTTTATTTCAGTTAGCCTAAAAGCTAGTTTGATTTGCATTGAGAGATGATCTTATGGAAAGTACTCCATGCCAATCTCTAGGTATGGTGAAGGCTATGTGATGATGTGGGGCTATTTTAATTCCAAAGGCCAAGGGAACTTTATCAGGATGCATATCTAAATATATTTTTTTTTTAAATACTTAAAAATAAAAATCTGCCTGCCTCTATGGGAATTTATTCACAAAGAAAATTGGTGTCCTTAAAGGTTGGATTTTTCCTAATTTTTTAAATTAAGGCATTAAGTTCAATTTCCAAAATATGATTTTTTATTCCTCTTTTTAGTCAACTTTAGCATGGGTGTATTCACTTATGCATTGCACTGTAAGTAATATTAGTTTAAAGTGTATTATTTCCGTAATAAAAAGTATGCATGTAAAGAGTAAAATAAAAATATTTTCCCTATATCCATTTCTTGCTGATGCTTTACGTCATATGGCATTTAACAGATGCTTTGTCAGATAAACATCCTTTTACTGGCAGTTCTGAAAGCTTCTCTGCATTACAGCTCAACCGGAAGGTCATTACGAGCTAGAATCTCATTATGATCATCACAATGATAATTTTTCCACTAATGTGTAACATATGGATGACTTCAGCAGCCATTACACGACCAGGCCATTAACCAGCTGCTAAATGACCTCAAATGCTTTTTCAAGACTGAACTCGTGTAAATACTTGATTGTTTCTCTGAATTGTTTAATGTGTTTACTTGCATAAGAGCCACTTTTCATGAGAAGTCATACTCAGTAATCTGCTGTCAAAGAAAAGTTTAAACTTTTGTAAAAGTTGAACTGATAGATCTCTTCTGTGCGTGCAATAATAATTAATAAATCAGTGATTTTCATTTCCACTTTACATTAAGGTGCACTTTCACAGGTTATTCATGTTTATAACTAATGAATTAATATTTTGCATGTGTCCACCCTACATTAAGGTTCACGGGTAACTAATATTGGAATTAATTTGTTTATATTTAAAATCTCATAAAGTTATGGTTGTGCTATTATATATTTTTTAGATACTTTCATATTAGAAATTAGTTCGCTGTGGATAGGCATCATGAGATTCTAAGCAACATAGTAGGAAAAGTGACAAGTCATGAGATATTAATAAGAAAACCACAAATACGACACCCTATAATAGTTTTTGCTGCATCATGAAATAAATATATTTATTAAGTATTTATAACATGCAAGTTAAAAATGGCTCACTATTTGGAAGGCATTGCGTTAAAGTCACCCTTTTTATACTAATGCAGTTATAACTGCTTTTCAACGATTTATGCAATTGTATATTAGTTATTACTCATTAATGAACACCCTTATTGTCAGGGTTACGTTTGTTTTTGATCTGTTTCCCTGTTTTGTTCATGTCTGAGTTTCACATGTTCCTTTGTTCAGTTTCCCGCCCTTTGTTCAGTTTCCGTGGTTACCGTCATTATTAGTTCATTGGTTTCAGCTGTGTGTCATTTATTAGCTCGTTTCAGTTTGTTATTTAAGCCTCACCCTTGCCTTCACTCTTTGTCCAGTCTCTGTTGTGTTGAGATGTGTTTGCACTGCCTGTTTGCTTGCTTTTTGAGTAAGAATTAAACTTATTAGTGTTTTGTGAGGACCTGAGTCTTCTGTCTTCAGCTTCCCTGCATGCATCGTTACACTTATAAACCCTCTGCAAATGTAAAGTGTCAACTTATTTCATTATATTAGCTATCTGCAAGTAGTTGTTTAAAAAAAAATACGTTTGAGATTTGAAGTAGGCCTATACATGTCGAAATTTAATAGAATTAAGTGCAGGTCTTTTCATAAGGGGCATGAAAATGATATAAGCAGAATGTCAGTAAAAACCCATATAAATCTTGGATGTCCTTTTCCGTATGATTTTTTTTTTTTTTTATAGTGCTAATGCATTCAATGTGACCTGCACTAAGTGGACTTTGTTGACAACTTCACTGATCAGGAAATAGTTTAAAGACCCTTGGAGGAATAAAGTTTCCACAACATCCTAATAGCCACCTTTTGTGCTCAGCCATTGTGTCACAGTTTCTTTAACCCATTGTGTACCTTCAGTCTTCAGAGCTGCCAATCAATCTTTCGGCTGGCCTCGGGCTGAGAAGCTGACCAAGCATTGAGCGCCTGCTTCTTCTAGGGTTACAAGTGTGTGGTCAAAAGTGTGTCAGGTTAGAAAAACAGGCATGCCCTTGGAGGATTCGTTTAGAGAAAACGCCTCAGAGCTGCAGGTGTTCGTCGTGTGTTATGAAATGGGTTCCTCTCGACATTCACAGATGAAGTAAACCCATGGCTCGCATTAGACGTGCGCAATTAAAAGGTGCGTTAGGTTGTTTTGGTCTGTTTACAAGTTTAGTGGAGGAAAACTTGAAATTGTTCGTGAAGGAAACCATATAAATCCGAAGAAAGAATGTGCTTGCTGGATCTTGTTAGAGTCGTAGGTTTTTATGGAGAGATCTTATAGTGTGCGATCGCTGCCCACCCTAATTCTTCCACAAATAAACACTCTAAACCACATGCTTTCTGCTGAAAAACACTGACCTCATTTCCCAGCAGGGACGAAGACGTGAAGAGTGGGGGATGCTGTCAACATTTAACTAAGTATGTAGCGACAGACCACCTGTTTTCTTCAAGACGATCTGTTAGGAAATAGCAGGTGCCTCAGGGAGGAGTGTGTGTTAAGTGTGTTTCTTTAACAAACCCCAGGTGGGGATCTGAAAGTAATTACCTCAGAATTAAGCAGAATCATATGACAAAAATAGTAAGAACAGCAGGCTAGCATGCTATTTTGAATTCAGCCAGTCCGAATATATGTAGAACTTTCGGTTCTGCCTGCTTGTTTTAACTCTTTACATTGCATTCAGCGAGGGTTTTTTGCGTTTCAGTAATTGTTTTGGAAATACAGTTGTTATTTTGCATGTGTAATAGAATTTTTCGGTTTAAAAAGGTCCCTATGAGTCTAAAGACAAAGCTCAGGGCTGATTCTGGTTCATTACACTGGAAATATTAAGTCAAATTTAAACTCATGGCATATTAATACTGCAATACATGTCTCTGTTTACAGCAACTTTAGACAAATGTAGTGTAAACTAGTATGGTTATGGGTCAGTAAGATCTGTTACTTGCATATTTTTTTTAATAAAAAATACTGTAATATTGTTAAATATTCTTACAATTAAAAGTAACTGTTTTCTATTTGATATATTGTAAAATGTAATTTATTCCTGTGATACAAAGCTGAATTATCATCTTCAGTGTCACGTGATCCTTCAGAAATCATTCTGAAATGCTGATTTGCTGCTCAAGAAACATTTCTGATTATTATCACTGTTGAACACAGTTGTGCTGCTTAATATTTTTGTGGATTCTTTGATAAATAGAAAGTTCATAAGAACAGAATTGATTTGAAACACAATTTTTGTAAGAATGTAAAAGTATTTGCTGTCATACATTTTAGTGCATCCTTCCTGAATAAAAATATTAATTTCTTTAAAAAAACAACAACAACTTTTGAACAGTTGTGTAGGTCATTCACACATTCAGAAAATTAGGATACTGTGGAAAGAGTATGATAGTGTTTTTCCGGACATAAAGGGGATGGGAGTTCAAGCAAAACTTGTTAGTGCTATTCTATCAACACAGATATTGAGATGGAAAAGGACATAAACAGGGAGAAGGGGAGGAAACATTAGCTGAGTTTTGTTGATCTAGGTCAGGGGTGTCCAGTCCTGTTTCTGGAGATCTACCTTCCTGCAAAGTTCAGCTCCAACCCTGATCAAACAACTGGCACAGATAATTAAGATCTTCAGGAGCACTTGATAATTACAGACAGGTGTGTTGGATCTAGAACTGCAGGAACAGGATTGGACACCTGATATAGGCGGTCCACAACCATGGTGGTTCACCGGGTGGTTTAGGGAGCATGAAACTGATCCATAAAGCTGAAGATAATTAAAATGGGTGTGTAAATCAACAGCACACTCTGGATTTGTGTCTGTTTTGATTCCTACAGTGGCACCTGCTCTTTATGCTTCTCATCTTTTCTCTTTGCATTTCAGCAACTATAAATATCCCGCCCTGTCTCCCATGGCCCACACGGCCCGGCTCTTTCCTGAGGGAGAGGAAGCTCAGGCGGATTCGGGGACCCGATCTTTCTCCTGGGAGAGAGGAGAGCCCAGCGATGGGGTTTGGGAAGGACGAGGCTTGTTTACACTGGAGATCCCTGGAGGTCTGCACTGTATAAAACACTGGCAACCATGAAAGGTAACCTCAACAATGAACATTAGACAGTGAATCAATGCTTTTTTATGCATACTCAAAAGTATTGGCTAATTTTATTTACAGACTTTAAAAGGTTTATAGTCAACATGATATTGTATTTGCAACTTATTTTACTTAAGTAATGCGATGCACTGTTGAATTGTTCACAAGACCACAAATGTGTAAGTAAGTACACTAAAAAAAAAGTTGATGCCTTAAATTAAGTACAATCAACTTGGATGTTTAAGTCATTTCAACTTTTACATTAAACTGATTCAAAAATCTTGTATAACAAAGTTGAAAATTGCTTAACTTATTTTGATGAGTTAAAGCAATGTAAAAACATATGTTGTCAACTTACTGATCATATAGTTTTTTACAGTGTAAATTAGGTCGATTTGGATTTCATGCTTACTTTGAGAAGACATGTTTGAGAAGTAACTGGAACTTCAACAGAAAACGGAGACTTGATTCTTGAACATCTTTTTTTCTTTTATTACTGTTTACATGTCCAGCATGGATCGTTAAACACACTCAGAAGATGTGAACAAACACGAATGTATAAAATCCTCAGTTTCTACATAAGAAAAAAATCTAAAACACAAATCGGAATGTTATTAACAAGGTAAAAACCTATTAAAAAAAAAAAAACACAAAAAAGAAAAATATTGAAAAGGCACTATTTACAAATTTCCAAATTTAAGATAATATTAAGAAAAAATATTAACTGAAAATATGACCATCTAAATGTAATTTTATCATTATTAATAAAGAAGATGAGGTGTTTAAGAAAACACTGCAGCACAATGTTGTGCACATTAACAGCATTGCTTTAAATGTTAGTGATTTGCTACTACTGCATATTTTGTCTGAAATGCTCCGTCTAGTTTTAAACAGCATGTTTTTGTAAGGCTCATTACGTAAAGTGAGATTCCCTTCAAGACAGTGTGCATGCCTAGACGCATTGTCACACAACAGGGTTGATTCGATATTGAATCTACCCTTGACAGAGAATAATGCAGGCAAGAGCACACACACCGTCTCATTCTGCTCAGCTGATTCCACAAAGGTGAAGACAACATATTGTCTCAACATTTTTTGGCTATTTATTCAGTAACCTAACAATGATTGCAGTCTAATAACTGCAGCTGGTTAATAAATGGTGTGGACGGATGTTCTTAGAGGCACCTCTGATCAGAGCTCAAGTTTATATCAGGAGAATATACATACACACAGAGAGAGAAGTCGGACGTCATATGTTGCGTCACTGTACTGTCCGTTTGGGTAGTCAAACTCCACTTAAAGGGTAACTCCCGCCAAAATGCAACTTAGGGTCTTTTTGTTAATCTACTCGAGGCAAACTTTCATTTAAAAGCATAATTAGAATGGAAACGTCACTTTTAAGTTTGACCGTATTTTCGTTTTAGGTTAAAATGCCTTGTGAATGGGAGTGAATGGGGCACTTTTATGATAGCATCAAAAATCACTATTTTTAAAACACTAAAGAGGCTCGACACAACATGAAACTTTGCTCGAAGTATCACCAGGGGCTCTACACATGAACTCCAGCATTGAGAACATTGTGTACAAAGAGTTTACTAAAAAGAACATTTTTAACAACTCACTGTGTTTCCGTCCGTCGGCATTTTGACAGTCAAAAATAGTCGATCTCCGTAACAGGGAGGAGAGTAAAGATGGAAAGCTCCTAAAGCTTTGTTCAATATAAATTCACGGATAATTTGTTGTTTTCTCGTTAGTGAAAATCAATATTGATCTCGTATTTGAAAAAGGATCCTCATATAAGAAACAATACTAAAATTCAGAGTCAGTTCATTCGCATTCGGAAATCGACTATTTTTGGCTGTCAAAATGCCGGCGGACACAGCTACAGTGAGTTGTTCAAAATCTTTCTTTTTAGTAAACTCTGTGTACACAAACAATGTTCTCAATGCTCGAGTTCATGTGTAGAGCCCGTGGTGATACTTCAAGCAAAGTTTCATGTTGTATCGAGCCTCCTTAGTGTTTTAAAAATAGTGATTTTTGATGCTATCATAAAAGTGCCCCATTCACAAGGCATTTTAACCTAAACCGAAAATACGGTCAAACTTAAAAGTGGCGTTTCAATTCTAATTATGCTTTTAAAAGAAAGTTTGCCTTGGGTAGATTAACAAAAAGAGCCTAGGTTGCATTTTGTCGAGAGTTACCCTTTAACTGTGATGAAAAACCCATCATTGCGTAACATAGCAGTGGTCCTGAGCTGCGTTTATGGGAACGGTGTGACCAAAACGGTCAACGTCCATGATTCATACTCAAAGCCTTCTGAACAGAGGCTGTTGTTAGTATGCAATGCTAGTGTGAGGACTGGTGGGAGGAAGCTTTGTGGCCCTGGCCGAGGGCCCAGTCTATCTTCCTGTTGGCCAGAAGCAATGTGCAGGACAATAATGCAGCAAGAGAGAGGGGCCATTGTTATAAGAGCCAGTCCTAAACTTGGCCAAGAGTTGATTTGAGATGACGGTGAAAATATTAGACCTTAAAATCTACACTATCACATACTAATAAACAGACTGTTTTGATTATTCATCAGTCATTGTCTACCACAATCTTGTTCAGTCACCCTTATCATCTCTGGAAAAAAAGACAGACAGACAAAAACAGTGTAGAAACAAACTTACTTAGTTATACAGTTTTATGCATACTATTTTACTTAAGGTCCTTGCACACTGAGTCTGAAATTTCCACATGCGTTTTTTCGTATTCTTCATTTGGCGGCTCTGAAATATAAAAAAAAAAAAATGTCAAAAACCCGATCCGAATTTTTTTATGAAGGACGGAAGTTTCGGAGGCAGTGTGTAAACGTGACTGACACAACGTGAGGTTGTATTTATTTTTTAACGTGCGAAAATTTCGGACTCAGTGTGCAAAGACCTTTCTTTTGATGGTACCATGGTACAGTGAATGTATCAGATATATATAACATCTGGGCTGGTTTATGGACCAAACCAGTGGTGCCAGTTCCCAGGGGTCGCCAAAGCCTACAGCCGTGCCAAAGACTGCTAGAAGGACTGGCAAAGGGGACTCATCACAAGGGTCCTTGGTGTATACAGCTGAAACTGACCACTAGGGCACTGGACCCCTGGGCACATATAATGCAGGGGTGCAAACACATGTATGGTCAAAAAAGAGAGAGGTAATCGAAGCCCTCGTCCCGCGGCAAATATCCAGATACTACATTGCCACCATCCCCAACCCACCCCTATAGGCACATAGAGTCAAATGAAATTTAGAAAATCTATCTTGCACTTCTTCTTCTTGCTTTACTGCTACTTCCTGAAAACAATTTCACCTGATGATTTGAATAGCTCTTTTTGTAAAGAATTAATAATTCTAGGATGATTTGGGTAATTGTGTAGGGTAGGCCTAGTCAGTGCTTGAAGTGGGGGGAAAAAGGTGCCGGTACTCTCTTGCCTTACTCTCACCGCCTTCACCCAGGGCCGGATTAACAATTTCCTGTGCCCTGGACAACCAGACTCAAGACCCCCGTAGTTAGGGGGGTTCGGGGGCATGCTCCCCCGAGAAAATTTGGATTTCTCTGATCTACATATGTGCAATTTAGGACTTTTGAAGGCCAAAAAATTATAAGAAATAGGCTATCTTTAAAACCTTGTCATTAGATTATTTATCAATAGGCTACCTGCTCTCTCCTCATCTTTATATTTATTTTCTCTCAGTCTTCTTATCCTGGACTATTTCTTCCCCTCCTAAAGCTGAACTTAGTCTTTTCATTTTCGTCTGTGTCAATGACGAAAGTAAACATAGGCTCAACAGATATATATATACGTTTTATGAATCATTTTCTTAGACAAGTTAATTCACTCAAGGCTACCAGGAAAGCTGTAGCCTAAGTCAGTATTGCCATTAGGAACCTTCTGCAAGCTTTGGAATTTGAAAACGTCTGTTTTTAAATGTTAAAAGTAATTTTAAATAATACAAATTGTATATAATGTCATATTCTGTGTTAATTTTGACCATGAACCACACGCTGTCACTTTAATTCAGCCCGTGCAGCACAGTGAAAATAGACTCGGTGTGGAAACGATCGTTGGACTGCTGTATATGCACCGCTCCTGGAACGCATTGCCGGACCGCATCCGCGTGCAGTGCGAAAGTTCTAGTCTAACCTGTTAATATGGGTGCGGAAAAAAAAAAAGCTCCGCATACGCATTGCAAACGGAGTATATGTGAAATGGGCGTGACACTGACGCTTTTTCTGTCAGTGGTAGAGTAGCGGCTACATGCGAGAAGTAGCGGTACGCAAGAAAACGTGCAGGTACGCTTTGGAGTAAAATGCAGAAGTGCCGGTACTGCGTACCGGTGAGTACCGCCCCACTTCGAGCACTGGGCCTAGTGCATCTGCATAGAAACTAATAAACAAAATACAAATATAAATACAATAAAACACAAATACACGAGAAATAAAGCAGTGCTTTATGTTTTTCAGGTAAATTAACTGTATTAAGTATTAATACAGTTTATCTTTTGACTAAACTTTGATTAACTTTGGTGACACAAACAGCTGCAAGTATATTGGGTGCTGTCCCTTTAAGACGAATGCGCGTATCTAATACCGGTAATGACAACGCGTCTGTTTTATTTTGACTGCGTTTACAGGGAAACTTGTTGAGACGGACACTGGCTTATTTTTTCGTGCACATGTCTGTTCAAACACAAATAGATAAGAAAGAAAAGGGAATTCGGTGTTCACGAACTTCACGTGCTGTCTGCGACTGCGTGGCTCTGTGCAACACTTGGATGTTAAACATAATATATATAGCCTGATACAGCAAAGACAACGTCGGCAGTATTGACGGCAAAATAGGCTACAGAAGATTTCGTTCTGTAGGCCTATTGACGGGGCAATATTTGAAAATCGATAATTAGGTCTATTTTTTAAAATTACAATTATATATGCATTTGTCAAAACCGAGAGACTTTCAAGCATCAAAATGTAATTTATTAATATGTATTTGCGCCTTCTATTTTGTCTGAAAACTTCCAACACTCTTGCGTGTCGCGTGAAAAATAGGCGTCGGTTGCGGTTCTATTTCTAGCACGCGGTTTCGGCGCGGCTCGAGAAGTGTGTGTGTCACGCAGGCATTGTGCTCTAACACAAGCTCTAACCAGTTAACATGAGAGCCGACATAAAAACGGACACTCCACGCCACGCAGAGAGAAATGTGATGCAGTGGCAGATCCAGAGTGAGACAGAAACACTAGTGGTTCACGCTTGCGCACATACTGCTGGTTTGGCGCGCAGTGTTCTGATTCGCTTATTTCCTATTTACCTGTTGGTGGACGCAATCCAGAATTACTGTTGGTTAAATTATAATCAGACCCTCTCAACCCCCCCCCCCCCCCCCCCTAAAAAAAAAACTCTTCGGATCTGCACGATTCACACAAGTCACCCAAACTGACGTGAAAAAAGCGGGAGGCGCCGAAAAGCGCGCTGTTTGCACCCCTGATAATGGGACATGACCACTAGGGCCCTGGGCCCCTGGGCACATGTAATGGGGCATGACCACTAGGGCCCCGGGCCTCTGGGCACATATAATGAGACATGACCACTAAGCCCCCAGGCTCATACTGTGGGACATGACCAGTAGGGCCCCGGGCCCCTTCTGACAAATAGGCCCCTCAGATAATACAGAGCAAATGGACCACTAGCACCTCTTAGTGAATACAGCCCAGACTGACCATTAGGGCCCTTCCCCCCTTCAGCGAATACAACATTTGCTGACTTTTTGGTTCCCCTAGGATCCCTACAGCAACCAAAGTGACAATTCTACCACAACATGTTTTCCCTAATTGTGTTGCTTAATGCACGATAAGTTATATAGAAATTGGACGGATGGGGCTCCAAAGAGAACGTGCCCAAGGACCTCAAAGAACCATGACTTGGCCCTAAATACCATACTAAATGATGACCCTATTGATGTAGATGATTTGACTCCAAGAATACCATTGCATAACCATCATGGTTGTGTCCAAAAAGAATGGTATTACCATGGTACTAGAGTATGTCCAAAAAACCATGACAATATCATGGTACTTTAAAAAAATAATAATAATAAAGTGGCAGATTATGGAAAAGGGACAAAAGGAGTATTAGAATGGGCTGTAGTGGGAACAAGATGGGAATAAGGCCTGAGTGAGACCCTGAGAGTGAGTGTTTCAGATATCCTTCAAGCCTGTTTATGTATTCCTCATTGATCTGGGCGAGTGGAGGAGAAGGTTAAGGGCAGTGAGGGAGGGATGGAAGAGCTTTTATGTCTGATTAACTCTCCTCCAAATCTCCTCGGCCGACAGGAGCACCGTGAGGAGGGGCGGATCGCCTGGCAACGGTATTCAGTGGGATTCATCAGTGACAGCATTCTGAACATGACTGTCCTGTGTCTCCTCTACTCTCCCAATAATATATATCAAAGTGCTTTCTGCTCTACCTTGTCTGACAGGGCTGTATTTATAATGCCACTCACTTTCGTTCTCTCCTCTACCTCCCTTTTTGTAGTGGAAGATGTAGACGTACTCTCTCGCTGATTGCGAAGGGTAAATTACAGAGATTTTGTCTGAGGCACTTTAAAAAATGGCGGCGGTTTGTTTTTTCAATGCTTTCCGTGTCCTAGTATACTAGCTGTGTTTATGTAGGTTAGACACAAGACTAAGCAAACACCACAGAAAGCAAACACAGACCTACCTGACAGCAGTTATATCTTACAATGTTAGGAAACTTGCCTAATTTGTCTACTTTGCCTAGTAGATCACATCAGCATGAATAAGTCGTGAATGAAACAGGGATCCTGTTTCCTCTGCTGGTCAAGGAATGCGCTCCAAAAATAACTGGCAGTGGACCCTGGACCAATGTGTGCCAACACGCTCTCATATAGGGATGGCATTGCTACACACACTATCTACCAAGCGGCTCAAGCTGAGGCCAAAAATATACTCTAAGCAAGTATGCTAACGCAGATGTGAATGCGAGGCCAATGCACTGCAAGTGTACGGTCTCGTCAGATACACTAACGTGCATTCGTATTCAAACCTCAGGGTGAGGCAATGGAGTTACCTTCAAATGTCAAGAATAATTAAACGTTTTATTCAGGTAGCTAGCTAGAAACATGTCTACAGTTTAACCAAAACTTGCTCAGCAAGATTCCCAAACTGTTGCTTCCAGACAGTAATTGAATATCTGGCCATAGAAGAACGTTTACACTAATGTCTGATATAGCACCCCTTGAGGCAATTCTGAGAATGCAACACATACAATTGAGACAACTAAATCATATATGATCACATACTTGAGTACAAGTATGTTTCAGCCTTGGAGAGGGAGCTTGCAATGGGTTTACCCCACTCCTGGCTGTTTGTTTATTACACCCCCACCCCTAAAATATCCCCATCACTGTAATATAATCCAGTTCAAACTCTACAAACACACTATAAGCCCTTTCGCAAAGACTTTAGATATAAGGTTTCTGCATCTTATCCCTTTCCTTCTGAACTCACAGTTGTCCCTGCTTCTTTCCCTCGTCTCACCCCACCTTTGTCAATGACGACATTTCTTAGGTAGGGAGAGCTTAGGGTTTGGGAAAGAGGAGCTTACCAATGGTTTTCACCCCCTGCTGTTTTTGAAATTAGACTATTACCTAACATTCCCTACAACAGTGAGCCCCTACTAAGGCTTTTATTTATAATTGGGCCCAAAGAAGCCTTTTTCGCCTTTTAAATTGGTGTAAGCTAGTGGTATGTATTTTATAGTTCTATTTTTCATATTTTCATTTGATTGAACAATGTAAAGCTATTATATAAATACACTCTATCTCAATGCCTCAAGCTTTTTCAACCCCCCGTAAATGAAACTAACCTAATCATTATACTGCTCAGACAATAAAAATTATAATAGCCACAGGATCACGCCACTGTTGGAGATTAAAAACACACCAGCTTGCAAGAAAAAAGTCAAGAGGGCTCTACAAATATGGACGGAACCACATAAAACATGTTAAAACAAGGGGCAATAAAATGCACTAGGTAAGCAAAACGTAGAGAAAAGTCCCTATTTTGACACCAAAAGAAATAGCAGGTAAAATTCAATCAAACACAATTGGACTTAGTTACTGGTTGAATAACCAGGTCCAGTTGCTTGTGAACTGACTCCAAAAAGAAAGGTCTAAAAGTCGGAGACCACTAGTTGAGAATGTTTCATTTTTTTTAATGCAATAAATGTTTTCTACATTAAAAATGTTATTAGAATGACAGTTTGAACTTAAATTAGCATGAATTTCTTTGCTTTGACAGCAACACTCAAGCTGCATGAACAAAAATAATTAAAAATGTGTTGCTTTTTTAAAAATCCTGAAATTTTCAGGTTTAAATTAGTCTCTCAATCCCAGACTTTCCTTGTGGTCTCAGACGTTTGGACCCCGCTGTATATCGACATATTACCAACAAGTTATGATAGAAGCGGCCACAGTCCTTATAGTCTTTATGATGATGGATTATGACTTGCCCGGTCAGTTGGAAAACCACAGCTGAGAGTCCTGAGAAAAGGTGAATGGATGCAGAAATGTTCCTAAGCGAGATATTCCTTTCTCCGCTTTCCTTTCCCTCACTTTTTGCTCTGCAAGACTTCCCGTTCATCTTTTACGCAGTGATTGGAGATCTAGATTGTGACATCTTAAAAAACAGAAATTAAGAAAACCCCAAAAACAACTGATTCAAAAGAAAATATTATGAAAAGGAAAACCCACCAACAAAATCAATGTGCAAACTTTCTGATATAAATAGACTAGACAACATGTTAGGAAAGCACCATGGGAAAGGAAAAGAAGGGTGAACGTGAAAGTGTGTGTGTCAGTATCTGTGTGTATGTGTGTGTGTGTGTGTGTGTGTGTGTGTGTGTGTGTGTGTGTGTGAGTGAGTGAGTTTAAGCATGTTTATGTTGTTGTTTTGTGTGTGCAAAGTTTTAGGGCATGTGAAATGGAAGGGCAGAACAGGGATTGGAGATCATTCTGAGAGGTTAAACCCAGTCCTGCATTGAACGTCTGCAGTACACTAAATACTTGGGTGCTCCTTTCCTCTGTAGTGTGTTAATAATAGCGTAGATCAATCCCAAGATGCACAGCACCAGGACCAGGGGTACCGTCACCATGATGATGTTCATGGTACGCTGCGTTTCATCAATCTTCAGAACCACATCCACCTCATTCGTTTTCTCTTCCGTCTCTTCTTTAGAGTCCACGTCATTGGTGTTGTCTCTCTCCTTGTCTTTGTCCTTGTCCTTGTCCTTGTCTTTGTCCTTGTCTTTGTCTCGGCCAGCATCCGGGTTGAAGGGTGGCCGATCAGGCAACTTGCGTCCCGGGTCCACGTCGGTGTCTATGTCAGGATCGAGGTCCACATTACAGCCCATGAAGTCTCTAAGAATGGACTTTGGGTAGCCCGGCTCGCTCGTCATTCTGTGGTTGTCAAATTTCCAGTACTTTGAACCCTTGTAGAAGTAAGTATGAGCTGTGTGAGAGACAAAGTTGGAGAGTGAAAATTGTGCATCACTGCATACAAACTAAATTTATATAACATTGCGATATTTCCGCAACAGATTTTTCAGACGACATTTCAACAGATGACTTGAATAGCTTATTTGGTAAAGAATGAATCATTCAAGAATGATTTTGTAGGGAAGTGCATCTGCATTGAAAAAAATAAACAATTTACAAGCATAGAGAAATACAATAGATACAAGTTAAATAAACAGTGCTTTACGTTTTTCAGGTAAGTCTAACAGTATTCAGGTACGGAAATTGAATAATCAAATGTAAAATAACACAGCATAGTCTTAACTGTTTAAATCAAATATAATTAATCTTTGTAAAAGCTACAAAAGTGATTTGATATTTTACACTTTGATCAACATTAATGACAGCAACAGGAATATTAGGCTGCTGTCACTTTAAGATCGTATGCACAGATCCAGTAATGATAAGCATTTGTTTTCTTTCTCATCCGTTTGCGTTCACGTAAGCCATGACCGTTTATGGGGATTCTCGCCGAGACGAGCATGTTGACATCATTTTGCGTCAAATTGTTCGATCAAGTACAAATAGACGTGAAAGAGAACTGAATTAGGTGAATGTTTAAACGGACACAACCTAAAACACGTGCTCTTTTGCTCTATGATGGTTAAACTGCAATTAATCCGAGAATCACATGCATTTTGAATCATGGTGCCTGGTCCGTACGTATCAACTATGATCCCTATACTTGAAATCGCACATCCTGCAATGTGACTATATCGTGGATGCGCACATCGCGATATCGATGCTAAAACAATATATCGTGCAGCCCTAGTTCCACAGAATAAAGAAAGTCACAGGTTTGAAACTACATGTGAATGAGTAAATTAAGCCCATTTTAACCATTCCTTTAAATCAAAATGAATATCTATGGTGATCGATATCATGCCACAGATCCTGTTAATACAGTTCGACTCGCAGGAACATTCCTTTAAATGGGAAAGAGCTTTCAGTGATGTAAGTGTTTCCCGATTATATTGCATTACTTTCTGAAATCACATTTCATGCATTACTCTCTCTCTCAATTTCTTTGTTTCACCGTCTGATTGATCCCCATCCATCTAGTACATTAGGTGACAGGCTCTAGATGACCCCTCAACCCCACACACTCACCTCCGTCATCGCTGAGGAAAGCCCCCTTGGGAGAAGACGGCACAGAAGTGCCCCACACACTGATTGGTTTAGGGTAGTCCTGATCCGCGGCTCTGGAGTGCTCATTAAAGCGCCAGTACCTGTAGTTTATCAAACACAGTTCAATGCATTTCATTCTGACTTTCCTTGATGCGAACGTTTCAGCAAAAGTCCAGTGACCTCATTTACATATGAAATTAACATCCACAGCTGGTGATCTGATCATAAGTGCACACCACTTTCAAGGTGCTCACTTTGCATTTGTATCATAAATGCTAATGCAAAACAAACACTGAAGGATGTTACCGTTGTCCCAAATCAAGGGCTTTAAACTTTGCCAGCTCTGTATGACTTTAGTCCCGTCCGAATGTGCCATCTCAGTAATCATCACGGACAATGTCAGTAAAGATTACGGCGACTTTTACCTTCAGTAAAAAGGTCCGGAAAAATGACCTCAGGTAATACTAATCCCCTGCGAATAGACCCGCTGTAAACATGTACGTAAATATTTAGTCATTTCCTCTTTAAAAGTAGTTTTCCGCTGTTTTTGAAGCATGGAGACGCTTGAAAAAGCATTCAGTTGTGTTCTAGACGCTGGGACGAGTCTGTGGCAAAACTCAAGTGTTTTCCACACACCATTCAGATCAGAAAGAAGATCGAAAGCTCTTGTTAGAGGCACGAAACATCTTTTAGCGTTAGATAAGTGCCTGTTACCAACACAATCCAATCTGAAGTTAATTAATACATCATTCGACCGGACATTACTGTTTTATAAATATAGGTTGTGTTTGCGCACGTGATATCAGGAAGCAACGTAATACACACATGACGACAGGAGGGAGACGGCGATGTGCAAATCGAGTTACTCTCCCACTTCTGCTAGTTTTACTGAGATCTAGTTTTATCCTGTGTGAATTGGCCATTAATATTACAGACGTCCTGTGGTAAAATTACATTACTCCATCTACCCTTATAAAGTTAATCCCGTCTGAATAGGGCTTTTAAAAGTTAAAATATTTTAAGAGACTTAATAATAATAATAATTCGTTACATTTATATAGCGCTTTATCTGAGACCTCAAAGCGCTTTACATAGAAGGGGGGAATCTCCTCAACCACCACCGATGTGCAGCATCCACCTGGATGATGCGACGGCAGCCATATTGCGCCAGAACGCCCACCACACACCAGCTTACTGGTGGAGAGGAGACAGTGATGAAGCTAATCAGTATATGGGGATGATTAGGAGGCCATGATGGATAGAGGCCAAGGGGCAAATTTGGCCAGGATACTTAACACCAATAAGCATTAAAGCGTTTTGTTTTTTTTCTCTATAGGAAATTCTAATAACATATTATTTTAAACTACTTAATGGACAAAAATCCCTCATGAAAAGAGTTTAGAAAAATAATGAAAGAAAACCTTATGATGTCAGGACAGTTGTATCTCTGATATTTTTGACTTTATGCTCCTTCAAAAATATTAAAATTACCTTTTTTTATTTAGAAATGGAAATCATATCATAGAAGAGGTGTGTTCAAATCCTTGTATGTGTGAATTTGATGTATTTTTGATGCAGTGTCATTGACCCATTTATTGGAAAATGGTTATATGTAGTCAAAAAATAGTCAACTTCTCTTCTATGAAATCCAATCAGAAGTGGTCACTGTGAGACATGTTAATACCAGGAGTAAACATCAATCTCTCTCAGCGGACCACTTTTGATCGGACCACCCGAGACCGATGTAAAGACCAGGTCCAGAACAGGCCGTGACACACCAAGCCGACATTAAAAAAAGCTGCGCTTGATCACATCAGAAAGACTACAGGCGACTGTAATCTAGCATGTGCGTGTAAGGAAATAACTGTCTATATCAGCAGGTATCAATAGTCAATACTCGTCATAAACCGAAATTAGCACTGCAGATATACAAACCCTAAACAAAGCAGTGCTTGCTTACCATTTTGATTATCATTCATGCTGATCACTTTCTTCATTCAAGGCGGCTCATGTTGTTATGAACTTATTCGCGCATTCAAATGCTCAGGTAAGATGACGTAAAATTAGAACAGCCTTCTGTCTGTGTCACTTTCACTTTTTTTTTCTTTTTTTGTGCACCGACTCATTTGCAAAGCTAAACAGCCAATCAGAGTTCTCTCTCTCCCTGACAGACAACGATTCAACATGCTCAATCGGCCAAAATACCCCTGATGTCCAACTGGTGCAGGCGGTGCGGAACACATCGGAAAAACTGGGCTGGACGATGCTCAACAAAGGCATGATTATGGCTTAGTGTGTCAGGGCCAAACTTCATCGCAAGGAGGATTTTACAAAACAGCTCAAGGGAACGATTAGACAAACAGAGGCAGAATTCTGTGTGGAACAAAAATATAAGACTATTCCCTCACCAGTCTCCTTTGAAGAAGTAAGTGAAGCCTGAAGGTTCCCACCAGATGGCCGTCTCTATCTTGTCATATGGGATGTCTCTGCCATAATCCATCAGTTCTTGAGGGTAGCCGGGCTCCAGGTTGGCTTCCCTGAACAACCAGTACTGGCTTCCTACAGGTGGATGGTCACAAAGAGAGTTTTGTGAAATTCTTTTTTGGGGGGGTTATTTTATTGCAGCAATCTCATTTGCCATCATATGAGGTTTATACTGTATATCCGCCACCCATTGAAAAACCCATATCGGCACAGCCAATATGCAGGTGTGACGGGCCACTTTTTCCCAGGGTCGATATTATCCCCACCACTTTGTGAAACATCTTGTGGAACGGATGTACCTAATACAAATGAAACATCTCTAGTTGACTAGCAGAGTATTCATTTTGTTTGTTTAAATAAGAGGCGATCTAGTACTGGAATGTATTCGTTGCCACTCTTTGCAGTGTCGGAAGGCAAAAATGTTCTCTTGTGGCTTGTGTGCACAGTCTCTACACAAACGAGCACTTCAATCTACCGCTTTTTGTAAAAGAAAATTACGTTTATGTCTAAAATTGTATGGTTTTTTTTTTCTTAGAGTTTTTTACTTCATCGGAATGGTACGAAACTTGTTAAAGGTTTTGCCACTTGCTGTATGAACACACAAAAAAAAAAATTCATGGACATGATTTGAAAAGGTTATATGGTTCTATAAAAAGAAAAGTCACTTGTATTGTACATGGTCAAAAATGAGCACATTGGAAATGAATGGGAGACGAATTTCATCTATTGGAAACGTTTGGTACTGCGCACAAACAATTCTTACTGAAAGCTAATTTTTTTTAGATATAAACCTCAAATTTGGAACACTACTTATTTAGATTTATGGCTTTGATTTTCTCACAGTTCTAGCGTAAAACGTGCTTTAGAAAATATATACTTCATATAAAAAGTTTTCATAACAATAAATGTAAAGTTGTATACCCCTTTTCAAGTTCACTTTAATCTTTTTTCACTTGAGTAATAATCTGCCAAGTGTCTTCTTAAAAAGAGACCGAACTTAAGTCTGTGCTCCAAAGCATTCCAGTTTAAGTTGGAAATTTCATTTTCAGGTCCATGCTCAAAAAGTGAATAAATAAATTATAACTACTGCAGAAATATAATTTAGTGCCATAAATCCCCTTAAAATACAAAACATAAAAAAAACATAGTGCAATATAGTACAATCATTTCATTGAAAAAAAAAATAATAATAATTCAGTCATTTTTGACCAACACACAAAACAAAAATTATCACCAGATCATTACAACATACGAACATTAATTGTCAACCTAGTATATATTTATTTACTGACGCGAAGAATCTCAGGACTAACAATATATTATATTACAGTAGATGTAAGGACGAAACTATCACATTAAATATGAGTTATGTCAATAAATTAAACTTCCCGGGACTTCCCTGCATTTCGGCTAACTACTAGAAAAGCTAGAAAACTGTTTAAAAAATAAAACACTCAAAAGTTAAAGAATAAGAGAACAGAGGTTGAAAACAATAGTGAGGAAGTAGAAAAAGACAAGAAGGGGGGAGGCAGCAACACTCATTGCGTAACAGGATTTCATGGTGCATGTACAGGGACTTTCCAACCTTTGACACAGGCTCCAGATTGGTGTTTACTCTCTGTTAGAACACATATAACTGCATGACAACACTGAAAAAGATGCACCAACAATGTGGGTTTGGTTCGAATCCAACGTTTTAGCGGTTAAAGTGACGACAGAGAGCATTGCATGGAGCCGTTACAGAAACATTGGGATAAGCTTCAGTTTTTATTATTTTACAGTATGGCAGACACCGAGGCACCATCCTCATGGACCCGTTTGATTCAACGGGCTCTTATCCAAGTCCAACCGTTGCTGTCAGCATCTGGTAGAACCGCTAGCTGACGCAATGGCCTCGCCTCACCAAGAACAGATGTTGCTCCCCAAGATGTTTGGTCTCCCGATTTTCTCGGATGGCGGAAATCCAAATTTAAAAGGGCCTTGCCAATGACATCACTTGCCCTACAGAGTTTCCTTATGGGAGCCAGCTTTAGTACAGCGCATACACATTCATCTACACAGAAATCTTCAGTAGGAAGTCATTAGATGTCTGTTTCAGGGGTGCTGGGTGTTGATATGTAGAACTAATGTGGGAAACCTCACTGTGGTCTGAGCCGTTTTTGATTTCAATCTGTTGACAGGGCTTGATAATGATGAGTTTCTGGCCAGTTGACTTTGCACCAGAGATTTTCATTGATTTTATGACTTGCAAATATTAACATTTGGTTTCTAGTTATGAATTAAGATGATTAAAATGTTATCTAGCAGGATGTTAGCATGGATGTTGTTGGACTAGAGTAGTGCAGGGATTACGTTTATTGTGTGCCAATTTAGGCACTGAAGTCAATGGGTTTTTTTAATGGGATTTTGTTTAAAAGCTGTTTAAATAAAGTCTGTGGTGAAAACAAGATGGACATATGTCCGAAGCTAATGATGGTGAAGTATTTACACTTCAAAATTCATAAAAGTTGTGTCCACTTTTGAAAATTACCATGATGAACAAAACGTGTGAGATTATAAGTTTTTTTTGGTCACAGACTTTGTTTTCGGCAATAATCAAAAAGTCATTAGAAAAATCATATTGGTTTTTGTCAAAGGAACCAGTGTAACGCTAAATTTCCAGGTTGGTCTACAAAAATACATTACTGCAGCACTCTTTTGCAAATATGAATTGCCATGGTTGTGAAAGTCACAGTAAGAGTGGATTAAAAAAATGACTAACAAATCAGTAATGTTTTCACCATTTGACATTAGAAAAAACTGGGCAAACAGCAAAGTGTGTTTATGAATTTATTGGTGTAATGGAGTTACATTATTATGGTTTAATTTCTAGCTATTATTAAAAATCGAGTAATATTTGTTTTCAATGTTGTTAGGAAAACTTTTTTTTTTTTTTTATAAATCTGACATACAAAAACTTAACATTCTAAAGAAAATTATTTTGGTAGTAGGACAGTCAACTAATGTTAACTTTTTCACAACACCTTAAAAAATATATTTTCAAAAATCTGACAATGCTAAAAAATACAACTTTTTTACTGGCTTTGCTATAAAAAAAAATTAATTTTCAAATCATGCAAAATGCTAAAAATATACTTTTATATATGCCAGAAAAAAGTATATCATTTTCATTATAAGGGTTTCTTGTTACTAATATAACATTAATTGTAATTTTCAGCTGCAAATCATAATAATAAAAGCAAAAATCCTTATTTTTGAGTCCTGATTGAAGTGAAGCTAATGCGAGTTAAAGCATTCACAGTATTTTGCTTCCTTTGCAAAATTTATGGTCAATCTCCAGAATTATGCAGCTTCTAAATTAAATTTTGGCCGTTCACCTTAAAACCCATAAACCCATATATATATGAAACAAAAAGCCATGTCTCTGAAACTCTACCTGTAAAATCCATCAGACTAACACATGAGAGGCTGAGGGAAATCAAGGACACTTACTGGACTAAATGACAAACGTCAAAATCAATGGCTTGTTCTAATGTAAAAAGCACGTCAATGTGATGTAATTCTGCCAGCCTGGGTAATAATTTCTCTCATGAATATAACATTTTTATGGTCTATATTAACTTTTAACAGCACAGAGCTATATCAGTTTTCAAGTGTAGTTAGAAAGGGAAAATACCTTTGAAAAACACAAATCGGCCGTCATGCCTTTCATATGCGGCGTCAATGTCTCCCGGCAGACCCCTCCAGAAGTGTCCGATCGGCATCGGGTAGTTATCCAGCACTCGATTCCTCCTCACTCTCCAGAACCAGCGACCCTGGGGAAGACACGAGATTCAGAATCAGCGATTAGATGATGATGGTTGTGTATTCTGTACTAATGGTAGTCTAGTTTATTTGCAGCCCTCTTTTGTCCACTTCTGTCTTGATTTCTTCGAGGGGAGGGTCTATGGGCGGGTAAATGTATGCGTTTATTCAGATCTTTAGATCTAATGGACGAAATAAGCTCACGCAATTTACATATGAACGCGACCGGGGACGACGGAAAAACACATGGAGATCATCAGCTTTAGTTTCTGCTCTGAAGCCGCAAGACCAGCCGAACACTGTGAGTGTGTGTTAGAAATCAAGAATGGTGGGAGAACATTGTGCTTGGTACATTTTTCATCTTCAAACCAAATTTGGATCTTCAGCCGACAAAGTTTAAATCCCGTCTGGCTAGATCTCTTCCCATAATGTTGATAATAATAGGTGGGTGTGGCTCTGAGGCTCCGCCTTCTCTGACGTGGAAATCTTCTTCGGTTCACTTCTTCTGTTGAGTCCGTCGAGGTCAGAGGTCCGTGAGTAAAAACATGAACACAGCTGCTGCTTTAAAGCAATCTACTGTATAAAAAGCTATATAAATAAACTTGACTTTACTAGAGTGCTGAATTGCAGAGCTGGTGCAAACATCCACATCGCTACGATCAGATGCTTTCTGAACTGCTGTTTTCTCACCGTTGTCATTTTACCTGTGTGTTTATTCTGTTATTAGAAGGAAAGTGCATAGCACATATTTACATATTCATCTAAACGTCGCTCACAGCAGTGATGTTAGCTAAGAGTATACCACTGCAAAGGTATTTCTTTTTACCCCTAAAGCCCTATTCGGGCGGGACTAGTTTAACATGAAGAGGTGGGGTAGAGTAATTATTACCAGAGCTTCTCTGTGATTTTAGTCCCATCCGAATGTGCCATCTCAGTAATCATCACGGACAATGTGAGTAAAGATTATGGTGACTTTTACCTTCAGTAAAAAGGTCCAGAAAAATGACCTCAGGTAATACTAATCCCGTGCGAATAGACCCGCTGTAAACATGTACGTAAATATTCCGTCATTTCCTGTTTAAAAGTAGTTTTCCTCGGTTTTTCAAGCATGGAGACGCTTGAAAAAGCATTCAGTTGTGTTCTAGACGCTGGGACGAGTCTGTGGCAAAACTCAAGTGTTTTCCACACACCATTCAGATCAGAAAGAAGATCGAATGCACTATTTATAGGCACGAAACTTCTTTTAGCGTTAGATAAGTGCCTATTACCAACATACAATCTGAATTTATTTAATACATCCGACTGAACCTAACTGTTTTGCATATACAAAGGTTATATATATATATGTGTTTGCACACATGATGATGATCAGGAAGCAACGTAATACACACATGACGACAGGGAGGAGACGGCGGTGCGTAAATCGAGTTACCCCTCCCACTTATTCTGGTTTTACTGAGATATCTTATCCCGTGCAAACTGGCCATTATTATCACAGACGTCCTGTGGTAAAATTACATTACCCAACCTCTCCATGTTAAACCAGTCCCGTCCGAATAGGGCTTAAGAGAAGAACGAAAAACTATTTCGCTGTGAGTTTATCGGGGCTCACTTTAGTGTGAGCTGCAGTAACAGTGATCATGTACATAAACTCAGTGTATCCGTTACACTGACTCTGGCTCTCCACCAGGACCGTCCGAGTGTTCCAACTTCCAAACCAAGGCGAAATTAAAACCAGAGCCCGTTCTGCGGCCAACACGCTCTAAATTTATCCTGCTTTCTCCCTACACGCTCCTCAACCCCAACACCTCATCGTAACAGACACACGTGCACCTTGTTCTTGCATGGAGGAACACAGTCTTGCATGACTTAACTTGTAGTATTGTGTTACATGAGGAACGGCCTCATTTCAGGAACCTGCCTTTGAGAAAAGCAGATTATAGGGAGTGGTTCTTCACTCAAGGGCATCTGACTGTTGTCTAATGGATAACCTGACTACTGCGACCAGTTAATCAGTAACACCTGAAGAAGAAACACATCAATATATCCTTCCAACAAATTGTGCTACGGTCTAACATGCCCAGTAAAGCTCCCCACATCTAGAAATAAAATGCTATATATATATATATATCCATCTTTATATATATACATACATATATATATATATACATACATATACATATATATATATATATATATATATATATATATATATTTTTTTTTTATTATTATGTTTAAATGATAAAATATAGTAGTAGTAGCAGCATTAGTAACATTATTTATAATTCAAATAAATAACAATATATAATATTAAAGTTTAAATTTAATTAAAGTGCTTACCACATCTGTAAATAAAATGAATATCATATATATATATATATATATATATATATATATATATATATATATATATATATATATATATATATATATATATATATATATATATTACCACTTTACAATAAGGTGCCATTTATTAATCAAATATTCAGGATATTTTGGTCCCTAGATATTTATTTGTAAAAAGGTTAACCAGGAGGACACGGACATAATTGCTAAATTACATCATTAGGATTTTTATAATAACCTAGCTATTTCCATGTATAAATATGTCTTGGTTCTTTCATATACTGTACATTTCTTCTAACTAAAGACTAAAGCAAAATGATGTGCTTCTTCATCTAATGGAAGAAAGTGAAAGATCATATGATGTGGTCTCGTTTTTTTTTTTTTTTTTCTTTCAGAGGAATTAAAGATTCTCTGCCACAGAGAGCACTTCTTTCATACAAGAGAAAATCACATGACGTGACGTGACCACAAAACCGCAACTCCAGCAAAAGGGGCAGAGCAGATGCAGTCTGATGTATCTCCTGATCAACTCCAGACTCCAAATACATGTTTCCTTTCCTCTTTATGGAGCTCTGCCCCGTAACAAAGACCAGCACGAGGGTTTTTACGGCCCATTGCCTAACAAAGCCAGATTGAGAGCAGGCCGACCTCAGCAGGACTCGACCTGTGTCTCAGGTCTTTCACTTGGAACTGTGACTGTTATAGTTTCACCGCTTGAGTGAATCTTACGAAGCCTGTCAAAAACATGTTTGTAACATATAATTCTCATTACTATAAAAAGCTTGGTTACACTTTATTTTAAGGTGTCATTGTTACAGTTTAATTATATATTTAAGTACAGAGTAATATTAAGCAACTACATGTACTTACTATAGGGTTAGATTAGGGTTAGGATTTGGTTGAGGGTTAGTTGCATGTAATTATCCATAATTTACTGTTATTACTATGGTAAGTACATGTAACATATGTAACAAGGACACTGTAAAATAAAGTGTTACCTATTAATTTATAACATGTTCTTACTATAAGGTTAGGGTAGGATAAGGATTTGGTTGAGGGTTAGTTGCATGTAATTATGCATAATTTACTGTACATGTAACGTAACAAGGACACTGTAAAATAGCGTGTTCTGTTACCAAAAGCTTTAATATGCAGTACTGTGCAAAAGTCTTAGGCATATTAATATCCCCCACCCCCCATCCCCCCCAAAAATGGTTTTAAGTCAGTTATTTATATCTTTTGCTGTAGTGTGTCAGTAATATCAGTTTACATTTCCAAACTTTCTTTTTGCCATTAATTGTAATAATCCAGTGAGATTTGAGTATGCACAAGGAGTCTGACAACAGCCGGTATGATCTGATCTCGCCATCATCGAGTCCGTCTGTGATTACATGAAGAAACAGAAGAAACTGAGACAGACTAAATCCAGAAGAACTGCGGGAACATCTCCGGGACGCTTGAAGAAACCTTCCTGTAAAGCTACCTGAGAAACTATGCGCAAGTGTACCTGGACAAAAGCCGTTTTAAACGCAAAGGGTCGTTACACCATATAATGATTTGAATTAGTTAATAGAAGTTAAATCATAAATAAATTCAATTTGTGATTTTATTTTTGAAAGCATTCTCACTTTACAGCATTTTAACACAAGTGCCAGTACTTGTGTACTGTACTTGGGAGTACTTGGGGGACGGGGGGTGGGGGATATTAACATGCCTAAGACTTTTGCACAGTACTGTAGCTAGGGTCTTTAGCTCACCTTAAAGACAAACATCTCTCCCCTGAGCATGGTGACGGTGTCGAAGTTGCCCTCGCAGATGTTGGGGCCGTAGTGATCGGGGCGGTCGGTGGTGCGAGGCCCCGGCGGCCGGCGAGGAGGCGCTCCGGGGGGGTTTTTAGGAGGCTGAGGGGCCCTGGGGTCTGGATGGGCCGGGCGTCGAGGGGTCACAGTGGGGAGAGCCTGAGTGGGAGAACTGTTAGGGGGTCCTACAAGGAAGAGTGGAAGAAACAAACACAAATTACTTCAGTATTTGTACCAGTAGTAGCTTATTGTGGCAACCTCTTAGTTCAGTCCATAATAAACATAAAATCGAGAGCTAATAGCTAATATATACTTTATTAGGTACAACAGTTGAACTGCTCCTTAATGAAAATATCTAATCAGCCAATCACATGGCAGCAACTCAATGCATTTAGGCATGTAGACATGGTCAAGACAACTGAGCATCAGAATGGGGAAGGAAAGGTGGTTTAAGTGACTTTGAATGTGGCACGGTTGTTGGTGCCAGACGGGCTGGTCTGAGTATTTCAGAAACTGCTGATCTGCTGGGATTTTCATGCACAACCATCTCTAGGATTTACAGAGAATGGACCGAAAACTGAAAATATCCAGTGAGCGGAAGTTCTGCGGGTGCAAATGCCTTGATGATATCAGAGGTCAGAGAATGACCAGACTGATTCCAGCTGATAGAAAGACAGCAGTAATTGAAATTAGCACTCGTTACAACCGAGGTCTGCAGAAGAGCATCTCTGAACACAAAACACGACCAACCTTGAAGCAGACGAGCTACAGCAGAAGAAGACACCAGTACCACTCCTGTCAGCTGAGAACAGCAAACTGAGGCTATACTCGGAGTACAAAAGCTGTCACTGGGGCGGTACCTTTACAAAAGGTACACTTTTGTTCCTTTTAGCTACTAATATGTACACTTTAGGTACTAATATGTACCTTTAAGGTACCAATATGCACCCTTTAGTTACAAAAGTGTACCTTTTGAAAAGGTACCACCACAGTGACAGCTTTTGTACCTTTTTTCTTTTCTCTCTCTCTCTCTCTCTGAGAGTGTACAATTCACACAGACTCAACAAAACTGGACAATAGAAGATTGAAAACATTGCAGATGGTAGGGTCAGAATTTGGCATAAAAAAAAAACCATGAAAACATGGATCTATCCTATGTGGATATGATGTTTGTGAATTTTACAAAGCATCAAGATATTGTCCAGGTCATATTTAATCTCCAAAAATAAGATAATATATTTTGATTAAAGTAAATGAAGCCTTTTGTATTGATTTTGCATTGTGACACTTTTCCTTAAACTTTATCATTATGGTCATTTGAACAAAAAATAGATATTTTAATTGTAATATTTATTTATAAACTTTTGATACAACATGGTAGTATTTTTTGAACTGTCTTCAATTAATGAAGATTAAAATAAAAATATTATAGTATTACAGTAATTTATTTATGCAATGAGTAATGATAATATAGAGAGAGACTTAATGGACCCTGAACACATTACGAAATCCTAATGGTTCTAAAACTAGGCTTCATTTTCTGTATGCAAAAAAATAAATAAATAAAAAGTCGGGTATAATAAATTATTCTTTTTAAGTATGAACAATAATAGTGATGCTTGCCTTCACAAACACCAATAATGTGTTAAATGATTAACAAATTCACCATGACATGAGCACAAGTTCTTTCTTCTAAACTGGGAAGGATGCCTACGATTCTCCCTCACAGCTGAAACTCGCTCATGCAAAACTTAAATAAATATTACTTAAGTCCACAAAGACCAGAGTAATCAAAAGCAACATGGCCTGGTCAAGGGCAAAGTAAATCCAATCTACCACAAAAACAAACATTATATAAACTTTACACCAAAAGCTTGAATACCACTAAAACTGCTTACTGTAAACGAACAAAAACAAAAACACTTTTACAACAGCACATGTATATAGTAACTCTGGCCCTGACCAGACCAGGAAACTAAACGTAATCTAAAGCTGTAAATCTATATTGTCTATAAACAGATGATAAGGAGAACAGCAGAGAATGGGATCCGGAAATGAAATGCGCCAGACCAGAACAAATGTTGCACAACCGCTCCGCCAACACTTGTTCTTGTTCTAAACTGCTCACTTGATCAGAGATAATATACAGTAAAATGCGTCAGGTTACCGTAAATCTGCTGGACCCCACGGAGATCATCCTCAGGAAGCTCAAAGTTGTCCGTGTCCATCCACTGGTAGAAAGGGGCCATGATCGCCAAAGGATTATTGGAGTGTTCCAGTCCAAGGGCATGTCCCAGCTCATGTACGGCTACCAGGAACAGATCATTACCTGGAGGAGACACATATTAAATATCACATGCTGAGGTATAAGAGACAGCTAACGGTCAGCAATGAGGAGGAGAAGAGCTGATTTACTGAGGTCTGATGTCTGATACGACAGCATTCGCTCTGGGAGATCACAGCTGCACTTTATGAGCACTCTGAGGGCACATGATATAATGCATATCAACTGCATATTACTTTTGCTGTAGTAAAAGGATTAGTTCACTTTCAAAAGAAATGTTGCTGATAATTTCCTCACCCCGATGTCATCCAAGATATCCATGTCTTTCTTTCTTCAGTCGAAAAGAAATTAAGGTTTTTGAGGAAAACATTGCAGGATTTTTCTACACAGAATGGACTTCAATGGCAACCAACTATACCAATGTTCAAAGAAGGTTCAAATGTCCGACTCAATGCAGCTTCAATACCATCTCTGAGATGCGCCACGTATTACATCATCACGTTGGAAAGGTCACGAAGAAAATAAAAATAATAATAAAAATAAATTAAAACAAAGATGTCGGACGATTTTGAAGTTGGAGGAGAAAATGAGATGAAATTTTTCGCCCTTCCCTACCTTTTTGAACCGGAGTACAGACAAATAACTTAGACAGATGACGTGATGCGTGACCTTTCCAACGTGATGACGCAATGCATGGCGCATCTCAGAGATAGTACATGACGGGCATTTGTGGTTAAAAAGTGTATATATAGACTTTGAAGCTGGTCTTTGAACCTTCTTTGAACATTGGTATAGTTGGTTGCCACTGAAGTCCATTCTGTGTAGAAAAATCCTGCAATGTTTTCCTCAAAAACCTTAATTTCTTTTCGACTGAAGAAAGAAAGACATGGATATCTTGGATGACATCGGGGCGAGTAAATAATCAGCAAAAATCTTTTTGAAAGTGAACTAATCCTTTAAGTGTGCACATTAAACAAAATCGCCACTGGTCTTGCAGTAGATAAGGAAGAGAAGTTATATTTAGTTGGCTTAAGCCGCTTTTCCACCATTGGGCCAAACCGTTCTCGTTGCTATTCTGTGCCGATCCGACACAGCTGGTCCGGATGTGGTTTAATTTTCCACTGTGGGGATGATAACAGAGCTCTTTGGAATGTAATACAAATGCAATGATATGGGATGTAAATAGTGACTGTGTTATGAGGGATGGAAAGATATTTTTAAACTGGTTTACTTCGCTCAAACACCATGCTTGGCCAACTACAGAGAAACTGGTAGCCAGTGGCCAATCCTTTACAGCACTGATGAGAAATGCGGGCCGAGAACGGTTTGTAATCGTGCCGTGCCGGACAAGCAGAAGTGGAAATATAACTTAAGTAGGACTTAAGTAAACATGTATATGTAATTTCATAATTACTATTTTCTTTGAAATATGGTTAAACTGTACTGCCGAAGGTACTGACATTTGTAATTACACAATTGTAATGAGAAAGCTGTAATTTAGAACATTTAATGGTTACACTTTATTTTAAGGTGTCATTGTTACAGTGTAATTACTGTATATATTTAAGAACTGAGTAATATTAAGCAACTACATGTACTTACTATAGGGTTAGGATAGGATTAGGGTTTGGTTGAGGGTTAGTTGCATGTAATTATGCATAATTGATTGTTAAACTTTTAATGTAATATCAAATAACATACTACGCTTAAAATTATAATCATGTACTTTACATGTGCTTTAGTGTGTTAGTCAACACATCAAAATAAGAGTTCTTCTATAAAGCAAGAATGATTAAAAAATTGACAAAGTAAAATGTTAAATTTGAGATTATTGCAAAGTATTTTTAAGAAACAGAAATGAACATGCACTCTCTTTAAGTGCACTTAAGTGGCCTTTTATTGCATTAATATTATATTATATGCAAGTACAGTTTTTTAAGAAATACACTTTTGAGATTTGAAGGACACTAAGTGTACATTCAGTAAAATCAAACACACTACTTTTTCACAAGCATAGGCCACTTGCCGATTGAAAATCATCATGTCCTGAATTGCTACAGATTTGTAATACATAGTAAGTGTTCCTCTCACTCAGTCTTATCAGTTCATCTGAAAGGAGTGTGGCATCAGAGCAGAAAATTTGCATTCATCTGCACACGATTAATGGAAACACTTGCAATGACAGTGCACTCAGTCTGTGAGTGATTTTAATCATATTCTGTCTCCATTTTCCGGCTGTCACAGTGATCTGTGACTCTGCGGGTGTAAATGGCTCTATGTGATTCTTAAATCCTGATTTCGGGAGGGACAGACAATGATTGACTGCTTCCCTTTAATACTGACTGTATCCATTATTAGCCAGTGTTAATGCAGGCTGCATGAAGTCATCGGATAGTAATGTTGCTTCCTCAAGGTTTTTCTCTCTCTCTCTCTCAGAGAGGCAACATCATTAAGGCTAATAAGTGTGCAGATAAGAGAAGCACTGAACTGGCTCTCCTGATGCTTTCAGACAGTTCAATCAATGACGGCTTTCACAGACAAATGCACTCGTCATTCAAAGCTGCTCTTGTCTGAGGCTTGCGACTGGTAAAAGATGCAACTTCAAGGCAATAGCAGACATCTCTCCTCACAGCTGTGACACGGTGACCGAGACTTCAACTGTAGCCTAACAATGATGATCCTGTAGCCAGACATTACAAACCAAAAAATGGAAATGGCTCTGGAAAATCCTGGAGATTCCTTTTGAAGTTGCATGATGAGTTCTCTCTCAGTGAATGTTACAGTGTGTCAGTGATTAATCAAATGTGTCATGATGGAATGATTCCTTTAAACTGTTTAAAAAACTACATCCTACGATTAACCTTTGGCCCATTTAAAGACAAAGAGGCTTTTCCGAGTTACTTTAGGAAACAGGGACTGTATTATAGCAACTTTCGATCTTAAAGTCAGTCTTGTGACGTATATCCGAGTGAAACGGCTTCAGGACTCTATTTCTATTCATGATTTTGGATCATGTGACACTGAAGACTGGAGTAATGATGCTGAAAATTTAGCTTTGATCACAGGAATAAATTACATTTTACAATATATTAAAGTGGAAAACAGTTATTTCACAATATTACCGTTTTACTGTATTTTCTTATCAAATAAATGCAGCCTTGGTGACTTCTTTCAAAAACATCTTAAAAAAAACATCTTATCGACCCCAAACCTTTGAACGGTAGTGTATGAATCTATAATTTCACATATATCACATATTATGCAATCTATAAAGCACACAGGTCCTTCAGACTCACCTTGTGTGTTTTGCGAGCCAATGGTCCACGGCTCGTCCGAGTCGAAGTGAGTATCTCCACCCATCCCCGGACCAGGGAAGTAAGCATGAGCCAGGAATCCTCCCTCTCCGTCAAACGGAGAACTGTCACCATGGAAACCCGATGCGAAGAAGATCATAATATCCGGTTCCTTCCGACGGCCGTATTTGACCTCATGGAAAGGAATCTCATCAAATGTCAGCGGCGTCACTTTCTCCCACACTTTGAAGGCCCTTCGGATGGCCTCGTATGAGTTGTACTCCCCGATCTTAGGCGTGTAGTTCTGAATACTGCATCCACAACAAACGCAGGAAGAACATTGATGCAAGGAAAATCAAAATCACTGAAAAGAGTGAAGAGTGAAATTCAAACCCACCTGAAAGTTATGTGGGTCTTGTCCCACTTGTGGCCAGTAAGGGCATAACGTTTCCGTCGTACGTTGGTCTTGATTTGACCCCCAAACTTGTCTGGGACGCCACAGCGGGGTCTTTTCATGGCCCTAAAAAGACAGCAACAGATGAGGGCTTAGTGTCGCTGAACACATGGGAACAGGGCTTGACATTAACACCCTGCACTCGGAGCACAATGTAGCTAAATGCTGGTGGATTTCAGCAGTGTAAGCACAATGTAGTATTGTCAAAAATAGACATTTTTCGATATATATCGATACTGAAATATCTGAAACACTTTGTGGCAAGGGGACGTGGTTTAGCGAAGTCTGTGACGGGAGAGAGAGTGGGAGGACGAGTGGGATGTAAGTGGGTCAAGTTCAAGTGATAACACCTGTCTCTTGTTTCAGTAATTGGGTGGAGGGACAGCATATAAGCCAGTAGGAAGCAGTGACAGGAGAGAGAGCTGCACACGCTGGGACTCGGAGCACACACAGGCACGCAGAGAGGAATCGCATGACAAAACCGACGACACGAGTTTTATGTTTATTTTGGGTGCGTTAAAAGCCCCGTCCTTTACTTTGTGCTTAGACTGAAGTCAATAAAGAGTCTACTGAGTTCAAGCCAGCTGATTCCTTGTCTTCTTCCTGCCCACAACAACGAACTTTATCACACACTTCCAATGCTCATTTGCCTCAGAATAAATGCATGATACCAGCTGCTCTTTCTCTCTCTCTCATCTCTCCAACAGCGAGTGACACACAAACCCGCCTCTCCTCACTCACTCGTTTATTTTGCTCCGGATGAACATTGTTGCTGTTACAGGGCTTGAATTTCGGCATAGGATCGCGTGTTGTGCATGTTTTTACACATTCCCGAAGATTTTGTGCTCACACCCAAAGTGCGCGCACCTAAAGCCATCTCTCAGTACTAAATTGAGTTCTTTTTCACTGCTTAAACAGTCAAATACACACAAAATAATGTCAATTATTGGCGAGTATTCCCGTAAACACAGTCAGCTATGTTTTAAGCGAACAATAAACAGTTGAGAAATAAAACGCATGTGTAAGTATAATGGATCTGTGCGTCAGGTCCAGGTCAGGTCAAGCCCTGAATGGGAAGCTCTTTTATGTCTATGCAGCATGGTGGACTTTGATCTTATTAATTAAAGAAATATTTCAGTTTATTTTTAACCCCTTCCTCATCCCTTCCTGCATACATGAAATGCCCAAAATAAAAAGGTTACTGCTCATAAGTAATTTTGAATAGAAACATAACACACATACATTTAGAAAGCCAACCCTTGAGAGTTTATAGTTCAAGACTCAAAATTAACCAGACTTTTATTAATATTGAGATATATAAGCTCAAACATATTTTGAACTAAAATAATCTGGGATCACTAGTGATCCCTGCCAGGTAAGGGGTTTTTAACTAAACATCTATGGAAAACATCTGTGGCATGTTTTCCATTACCATAGTACAATCCTTTTCACCTGATAATACACTTACAAAAGGCAGATAAGCATGCTAGAAAACAGCACAGCTCAATGAACATTTTAAATAGGCAACTATCACAGTTTTAATAACAAAAACACTTTAACATTAATGTGTAAAGGCCCATTCACATCCAAACCGATAACTATAATGACAATAACTATAATATAACTATAATAAGTATTAATAATCGTAATTGTATGAGAATAGGGAAGTTCACTCCACAGCTATATCAATAGCGACACAGAGGAATTATTTTGTTTCAGAACTACTTTTTAACGATAAAAACATTGACAGCCAATCACAATCCAACCGAGTTTAAAGAGCTCAAGTATTTAAGCCGCATGACTGCACACACGCTTATAATAAACTGAACAATATCGTTTGTTGGAGTGGACACTAATAAAGTTATCATTATAGTTATCTTCATAGTTATCAATCTTGATGTGAATGGGCCTTCAGTATTATCTGTTAGCTTGAGACTGGTATAACAGAATCGCTTGTAAACTGTGGAAATTTCTAATCAAACTCATGTTACAACCAGGGCTGTGTTTCCAAAAGTTGATCATGGATACTATTGCCACCAATGTTCTCTACGATCAACTACAATCAATCAGCTTTTGGGGAAAATGACCCAGCTAAAAAAATCCTTCAGCTAGAAAAGTACTTCCACAGACATTAAATGACCAGCAATATTCCCTCAAGGTTCTCTATCAGGTGAACTTTGTTTACAGGTTTAATGGGATGAAAGTACTTGATGAAAAATCAATGGTTTGATTACGATGAGTTGAAGATGACTGGTAGTAGCTCAAACAGTACAGCTGATACATTAGATCACATGATGGATTGAGTCTCTTACTCTATGGTGACGATGTCCATCTGTCCAGTGATCTCCAGCCCATAAAAACGCTGCATGTCGCTGATGGCGTTGGACAGGATTTGAGCGGAGCGCATGGTGGACATCTGCCTGCTGGCCTGAGGGAGGTAGCCGTACATCCGCAGCCATGACTAAGAGAAAAACACAGACAGATGGAATTAAAAGGACATATCATGAGGAATCAAATTTTCCTTGACCTTTTGTAAATAGGGATATATATTAGATTTATCTTAATGGCATCTGAGAGATTTCTGTCCCTCCATTGACAGCCTACGCAACTACCACTTTGATGCCTCAAAGTTCATAAAGAGATCGTAAAACTAATCCATATGAATTTTGCGGTTTAGTCCAAATTTTCTTAATGAGACGTGATCACTTTATATGATAAAGATATAATATAGGCTTTTATTCACATATAAACATTCATCAACTCACACATCAGTTGTGGTAAACAGAAGTTCAATCATGTTTGCTTGACGTTTTAGAGAACCAATGAGGTTAATTCTCATGTTATGTAGCATGTTTGAGCTTCAGCAAGAACCAATGAGGTTCATTCTCGTGTTATGCAGCATGTTTGAGCTTCAGCAAGAACCAATGAGGTTCATTCTCGTGTTACGCAGCACGTTTGAGCTTCAGCAAGAACCAATGAGGTTCATTCTCGTGTTACGCAGCACGTTTGAGCTTCAGCAAGAACCAATGAGGTTCATTCTCATGTTACGCAGCATGTTTGAGCTTCAGCAAGAACCAGTGAGGTTTGTTCTCCCGTATCAAGCAAAGTACGGTTGAGCTTCTCTTTATGTTCATTGATCAATGTTTATATGTGAATAAAAGCCTAAATTTAATCTGTTCATCATATAAAGCATCATTCTCTTCAGAATTTTTTTATTAAGTCGTTAAATTCATATGGATTAGTTTTACGATCTCTTTATTAACTTTTTGAAGCGTCAAAGTGGTACTTCTGTAGACTGTCAATGAAGTGACAGAAATCTCTAAGATTTCATAAAAAATATCTTCATTTGTGTTTCGAAGATGAATGAAAGTCTTATGGGTTGGAAATTACAGAAAGAAATTATAAGAAATTATGAGAGAGAGAGGGGGAAAAACTAAATTGTGGCACAAGTCATAATTATGTGACTCCTTTAAGACCACAGCAGTTCAAAAGAACATAAGTCTGTCACTGCCATGAGAATGAGGGAGAAATAAGATATTTTCACGGACTTAAAGACCGTCACACCTGTTATACGCGACACCTAATACTGGCCCAGACTGTGTGCGAACACTTGAGGCAGATCTGACCACAGATTGAGGGGAGACGGCACCAGCTGCGGTGGTCAATTTACCAGGCTTTAGAAGCAGAGAGCGGCCACTTTTCCCCTCACTGCTGGGGGACTTTCCTCAGGGCAGAGACATGCATGGACTCCCATCTGGCTCTTGTGTGGGATGCGGTGGGCGATTTTAAAAGGCCAGAGGGTTGATTAAAGGGGGTGAAAGCTGGACATTATGCATTGATGTGCATTAAATGTGGCTACAGTACTGCTTATCATCATTAGTTAGGTCATTAAGACAAATGATGTAATTAAACTACCCCACTGTTAAGCCCACCCTGTAGCAACACTAATCGGGCAGCCCTACACCAAACAAAACTTCCCATAGGAAGCCAGATTTCTGTAATGTCTCAATTGTTTCTCCTAGACAGCAGTGAGATAAAGTGGAGAACAGTTGGAGAGGTATTTTGCTTGTCTCATTGTTCAGAAAGTCTGAACAATGTCACAAATTGTCCTCTGATTTGTAGAGATTCTGCAGTCAAAAGGCAGAGGTTTTAGGTCTATCAGACAGCATTCACATTTATGCATGGTTTTACATTTTAACATATCAGATGATTTGTCCTGTTCTTAACATTACTTCCGCACACAAATCCATTGTGTATATGCAGAAAAAAAACGAAGCTCAGAATCAATGATTAGAGAATCGCGATACAGAGGAACCATTTTTTCTCCCATCCCTTATTGCTTACAATGAGAAACATAAGAGATAAAATTGGTCCTAAAATGAAGGAACCAAGAACAAATGCAACACTAAAAGCAATTCAGAATCAATTGCTCAACAGTGTGTTTGTGACTTTACAGTGCAAACTGTTTTTCACCTGGTATTAATAAGCAGAGGGCTAATGTGGATGTCCCAATGGGCTCATGTGGTTAAGGGGGTCCCTGCTTTAATAATGTCCCCTTCTCTCCCTACTCTGTAACCAGGGCTGTCACACTGTTGCCTGGACCCGATCTTCACTTTCCATGGCCACTGAAAACACAGGCCTTTGTGCCCTTCTGTGTGCTGAGAGGCAGCTGGATAACAGTCAAACAGTTGAATAGCTGGCCAAAGGGTAATGTGCCACCGCAACAAACCAGCTAAAAAAGTGTTATTATTAAACTTCTGTATGAAGCTCATTTTGCTATGTTTGTGCTAAAGACATGAATAATGCCTCAAATAATGCAGCTTGTTTGAGAACTTTCCTAAGTGATCAGACTTACTATTGTCATCTGATGAATAATAAAAAGTGTAAAATCCCCTAAACTAGGGCTGATTCATCAAAATAAACCAAAAATAGTCATATGGCTGAGTGCAATTATCAAATAGCAAAGGCTGCAATTTTATTAAATAAGTATGCGCTGCATGTTTTAAAATGAAGTGCAGCAGTGTGTTCTTACACACTGGCAGCTCATTATCTGGATGTGTTTGCAGTAATACACATATATGTGTTATGTATATTGTAATACATAAATTACAAATGCAATCGATTGACAGCACTCGTTTTTTCCCCCCAATTTCCATATCATATGTCAACTACCCTTGTACTTTCACACCTAATAAAACAATACCCAGCTTTTTTCCTCTCCCAGAGCACAATCCTCTTTGTGTCCCCCATAGGGCTGTGAGAGAGGGAAGTGCTAAAGGGCGGTGCAGGGCATGACACACCTTACCCCCACAGATAAGACTGCCGGCTTTCAGTCTCTCAGAGCCCTGGGGCTTTTAGCAGGGCGAGAGGTGGGAGGGTGTGTGAACTCCCACAACAGAAAGACATTACCCTAGTGTTCTGCTTACTGGCTCGTAAAGGAGAACAACGTTCTTGTTTTCATGCTTTATATGCTCTTTTCCTTATGTCAAGGGCACGTGGGAGATTCGTTGCAGGTCATTGGAATGGACGCCAAGCTCTCCAGTGCATGAGATAAACGAAGACCTAAAGTTTTCAGCATCTATTCCACCATCACAACATCATATGTCATGCATACAGAGTAAGGCTTTGCAGAGAACAGAAGCAAGGAGAGACATCCTTCTCTCCCATCAGCCACTGTTGCCAGCCGTTGGCTCAATGGGACCTTGAGAGCGTCTGCCAACAGCATGTCCTCCAGGAACCTGTGATTCACAGCACGTCGTGAAAAGACTTGGGTTTAGTGTGAGAGAGAGAGTGTGTGTGTGTCCAGAACAATGTCAGCCAAGAATCTAACGACTAGAGAGCGCTATTATTCCTGGGCCTTGGGTGCGTGCCATTTTTTGGTCATTAAGTGAGAGGGAAGGGGGAGCGAGCGAACCAGATCAAGTGAAAAAGATTAAGAGGAAGACAGGAAAACAGAACATGACAGAGGAGGGTGGGAGTAAAATAAGTTAAAGCACGTTGGGTTTTGGGCGTTCCAGACAGGATTCTGGCTTTGATATCTCAGGTAACTAGACTGGGGAATAATCAAACTGGAATGGGGAATAAGACTAATTTCATTTAAACTCCATGTGGTCTTCTCTCTCAGCTCGCCCTGATGTCCTTTCCAGCCTCCAGAAATTGCAATAAATAGATTTTGAAAATGCATTTAGGCTATATCTTTGTTAGGCAATGGCAGGCATTGTAAAACGAGATTCAAAGCAAGGTCAAAGGACCAAGTGCATCAATCAGTTGACAATTTCATTTCCCGCTGTGTAAATCAATAACCTTAATCAATCAAAACAGCATATTAAATTAACTAAACAATCAAGTGAGGAGTTTTCAGAAGGATATGGAAGTATCACCAAAAGAGATTTAGAAATAGTCATTAACTATGTGTAGCTCTAGTAAGACAGCATTTTAAGTAGGGATGCACAGTATGTACCATATTGGTTATCTGCCAATATTTTTAAGAAAAATGTATCATAACGGTTAATATTGGATATTGAATCATGGCAACTATCAAAATAGTTTTAGCAAGTTCTTGAATATGGCCATGTTAATGTATTTGGTATTGCTGCTGCTACGGAGCAAGTATGAACTTGCTACTGCTGATACTGCTGTGAGCATGTAAGATGTGCTGCTGCTGCATGAATAGACATACATAAATCCCATAGCAGATCTAGGCAGGTGGAGCTGGGGGGGGGGGGGGGGTAGTTGAGGGTTTCAGAGCAACTCTGATAGTGCACATTGCAGGATTACCCTACAGCAAACACTGAACCAGACTATTTAAATGTTGAGCAAGCAATCTCATTGGTTGCAGGATTAGCAGAGACCAATCAGCTTGTGTCATACAGTAATTATGTGATTGCTTGCAGATTGCGTCAGTCTCCGCCATCTAGTTTCGTGACTGAACTTGATATTTCATTAAATACTAAAAGGAATGCATAAAAAAATATTTCAATTAAATGCTTACCCAATATGGATGTTGTATGTTGTTTGCTTAGTGCTGAGTATTAGCATTAACTTGGCAAAATGCACCAAACACCACTGGAATCCATTTTCGAATCTCCCACATGCTTCACATGAGGAGGAACACTATTTGTGTGGCATACATAGTTCCTGCCTACAAATAGCATTCTAAATAAATCATATATGACGGCCCATTTCTGTGAGGATAAGGCAGATATGTACAGTAGAGACCGGGGAAAGGTTTCAGAACAGGCCAAACGAATCTGGCGCATTACCCTCATGACCTTGCAGTAATTGCGCTGGTCAATGTGGCCCTGGTTCCTAAGAAGAGAGGAAATAGACCTACCGGTCAGAAGTAAAAGTCATTCACTGAGACATGGACACAATTAGCAGTTAATGCATTTCGCCGGTCCAATCACATCTCATTACCCCTCAGAGTCATAGTGAGGTAGCCCAGACCCCACACAAACAGCTGAACATGAGTTTGTGGGAAAACTACAAAGATGCGACGTGCCAGATATTCCACGGATACCCAGGGCGGATAAAAAGCATAAGGGAAAAGTGGGACTCCAGGGGTTAAATGCAGGATAAAGATAAGGTTGCAGGAAGTGATACAGTCAGCTCTCTATGAAGTACAGTCCTCATAACCCCCCTCCGCTCCCTGAGCTCTACCCGTCTCTCTATCTCCCCGCACCTCTGAACACAGTCAGCTGAACACAAGAAGTCTCATTGTTGCGCCTCAGCTGCCTGAGAGCCCTGCAGTCCTAAACGTCTCTTAACTCTTTCTGTTTGTGGCCTATTTGGAAAACAGCTTTAGCATTCACTGATCACATGCAACATGGAAGAGCAAGACAACACCTTTTTCACCCAGGATCTACTTAAACATTCCTGATAGTTTATGATATATCCATAATTGAAAGGACTCTATTTGAATTGCCAAGCAAACAGATCAAGCCATCTGAAAATTGAAGGAACCGACAACAACTGAAAGTAACCTTGTTGCCGATCCCTGTTCAAAAGTTCATCATTCAAGTCCACTTTGAAGTCATATCTTTGTTTGAGAAAGCAAATGCTTTTCTATGAAGTATTGTATTGTAAAGAACTGTATGACAAAAGGCTCTCTGAGCAGCACCCACACACATACTCACAACACTCCCTATCCTCACTCAAGCGGCTACAGTTTTTGTGTTAAGGGTGAACTGGAACACAAGCTTTGAGTTTGCACTTTTTGTCATTGCAAAAAGATTATACAACCCATAAAGATGCCAAACTTTTTTCTGCGTACATACACATACACGTATACATACATATATATGTGTGTGTGTGTGTGTGTGTGTGTGTGTGTGTGTGTGTGTGTGTGTGTGTGTGAGATGTGCTTATGTGCTAATCGCATGCTAATCACGTGCTAATGAAATGTGTATGTACTTTTTTCTGTGTACATACACATATACATATACATATATATATGTGACCCTGGATCACAAAACCAGTCACGAGTCGCACGGGTATATTTGTGGCAATAGCCAACAATACATTGTATGGGTAAACATTATCGATTTTTCTTTTATGCCAAAAATCATTAGGATATTAAGTAAAGATCATGTTCCATGAAGATATTTTGTAAATTTCCTACTGTAAATATATAAAACATTTATTTTTGTGACTGAATGCAGCAAAATCATGAACAGTCCCTAACTTTAAAGGCGATTTTCTCAATGTTTAGATTTTTGCACCCTCAGATTCCAGATTTTCAATAGTTGTATCTCGGCCAAATATTGTCATATCCTAACAAACCATACATCAATGGAAAGCTTTCGGGTGATGCATAAATCTCAATTTCAACAAACTGACCCATGTGACTGGTTTTGTGGTCCAGGGTCACACATATATATAAAGTGTGTGTTATATCTCACGCTGTGAGGTTCCTCAGATACTGTACATTCTGCAGATATGCATATGTACAGCTGGCTATTAATAGGTTTGTAATCTGGGTGTGCATGTTTTATGTAAATGACTAGCCTCGGTCATGTGGTTTCTCATTCAGAATACTCCCATTCATTAACATTAAAACATGGTTAATAACAAATTCACGTGCGTATGCATGTGTTGTGGGTTAGGCAGACAATTTGCATGACAATTAGCGCATGAGACCCAATGTTTAGAATATTAATGTTCTTAATTGTGAATCTCAAATGCAAGTTGCTCTCTGTAGGCTTCATAAGGTCTTGGTGTACACCTGTTGAATTAATGTATGTAAATCCAGCACAATGTGCTCATAAAAACATGGACTTTGTTGTTTTGGTTCACACTAGGCAGATTTGGTTTGGTTAAAACGAACTCAGGTGTGATTGCTCTGTTAGTGCGGGTCAGTTTAATCAGTGTGAATGCTGCCATCCGAACCCTGGTGCGCAACAATCAAGCGGACCGAGACCTGCCGTTCCTTGCAATGAACTCTGATGTGGTTTGATTGAAATATGAACATAAACAGGATGTGATGGCATAAGATGAGACCCTAAAAAGGACAGAATGCTCTACCTGGTTTTTCTCATCATAGGAGCTACGTTGCCCATCACAGTTCGGTTTAGGCATCAGAACCGCCGTCTCTTCGCAGCAGATCTTTATTTGTGTGTGTGACAGAGGAATACCTAGCACTGTTTTGACTCATTTACACATTTTATAAGCTTTTTGTTACTTTTCAGCTGGTCAAAGTACCAACATATGTACACACATACAATGAGCACAAATTGCGCAATGCATTGTTTTGGATGTTCAGTAAGTTCTGTCACAAAATATATGTTATAAAAGAGAATGCATGGAATCTAAACTAAGGTTTTGGAGCGGAATTTGAGCCTTTGTTCCCAGAGTTTTCTCACCACACACCCAAATCTGTGGGTCGTACAGCTTTAACACACATAATCCCCCTAAGATTCCATAGACTGCTGTGGCATGTACAGGCCTATCAGCTGTCATTCAACATTTGTGACTGGTAGATTTACTAAGATAAACTGCTTTGTTCTGAAAGGGTTTTGGTCAAACGACACGCCCAGACCTTGGAGATCAGGGATGCGTTTCCCAAAAGCATTGTGAATCCAAGTTGATCATGCAAACCACTGCCACCAATGTTTAGTGAGTACCAGTACTTAAAGGGTTAGTTCACCCAAAAAAAGGTCATCAATTACATCAATTACTCACCCTCATGTCGGTCCGAACCCGTAAGACTTTCGATCATCTTCGAAACACAAATGAAGATCTTTTAAATTAAATCTGAGAGCTTTCTGTCCCTCCATTGACAGTCTATGCTACTACCACTTGCTTCAAATGCTTCAAAAAGTTAATTAAGAGATCGTAAAACTAATCCATATGAATTGAGCGGTTCAGTCCAAATTTTCAAAGTGAAAATCAAAGTGGTAGTTGCGTAGACTGTCAATGGAGGGACAGAAATCTCTCAGATTTAATCAAAAAGATCTTCATTTATGTTCCGAAGATGAACAAAAGTCTCAGGGGTTTGGAATGACATGAGCATAAGTAAATAATGAAAGAATTTTCATTTTTGGGTGATCTAACACTTTAAACATCCTCAAAAGTAATGAAAGGAGAATGTGTAAAATTCATATTTGGGGTTTCAGTCAAACAATTGTGTGAGAAGGAAAAAAAACCTGCACAGAATGAGTGATAAACAGCTGATGTGATAACCAGGTGTGTGGGAACAGCCCTAGCAACGTCGCATTTTGATAGTGTCACAACATCAGAAAGTCCCTTAGCTTTTTTTCACAAAACCAAATCATCAGGCCACATGTTAAGCATCCCTAATCTGAAGAAACTGCAGGTGCTCAATTTGAGATCGATTTTGCTTCCAGTCCAGAGGAGAACTTGTATATTTATAGCTTGTGTTATTCAAGATTTTTTTTTTCTTTTCTTTTTTGGATGAATCTGGGTCAGGACTGATTTAGGAAGGCAACAGATACCTGAAAGGATCAATATGAGGCTCCCTGCCAGATATCTGAATCAGTCTGGAAGAGTAAAATAATTAACTGCCGGTTCTTCTGTCAGTCTATTTGCACAGTGCCAGACCACCAACGACTGGGTTTGGACCACTGAGGCACTGCATGCATGAGGTGGCACACCACTAACAACCCTCAAACCACACAGACTACAAGCTGTTCCACCACTTCAAACTAAAACATCCAAAAAGTTTGTCTACAAGAACTTAAGCTTTCAAAGAGACAAGAATCTTGGCATTTCAAAAAGTTGTTAAAATCTAAATAACTTTCTAATTTGCTCTCTGATATTGCAGCAATTGACATGCTGAGTTACAGTCATTTAGCGGTCCTATAAAAACCAAACCTGAGACTGGAGAAGAAATGCACAGTGCATCAAACCTAAATGAGAAACACACACCAAATATAGGGTTTATACTTGTATCAAGCTTATTCAGTAGAGAATGAGCATTAAAATCAACACCAAATGTGCAGCTACACTGTACAAATTATTGTTGGTTTAACTTAAAGTTTGAGTTCATTGAAATTAAAAATATGAGTTAATACAATGAAGGAGATTGGTTTAATGAACCTAAACTCAAAATATGATGTACTCTGAACCACATTAATTATTATTATGTTGATTTGACAAAATAAAAAAAGTTGTGATAAATCATGAAAATATTTTTTAAAAGTGTAATTCAGAAGAAAAAAAATGCATTTTAGCAGGACATCAACAAACCAACTAGTCCTGTTCTAGTTCTAACTCTTCAAGCACTGACAACTATCTGAATACATTATTTTCTGTTTGTTTGTCGGTGGCCAAAAGTAGTGACCAAAACAATTTAAATCTAACACTCTAAGTTCTCACCAAACTTACTGAATAAAGTACTGAATAAGCCCTACGTGATCAGTTTGTGATACAAAAATGCAGCACAATTTGAAAGAATCACCTCTCCATTAAAGGTTTCATCTCCAAAGGCGCGCGCTCCACTCATCAACAGCACCAGAAGAGAATACATTAGAGTCCGTCTCCACAGCAACGTGAACGGGTCATCCCATAATACTGCCATCATTCTCATCGGGATCAGTGATGGTGGGTTCCGCAGCTTAAACTCTTTCAAGTGTAACCAAAACTGTCTGTAACTAAAAACACAAAAAGTCCAATGCACTCAGATTAAAAACAATCTCATCGTGGGCTCGCGTGTCCTTTCTGCAGAAGCGCGGTGTTCTTGAGCGCAACAATCATTCAGTGAGATTCAAACACCAATTCCAGTCAATAAGGTCCGATGCTGTGTCTGAAGTTTCGGAGTGTGTTAGGTATCATATCCCGCGGGTGTGCCCACTTAATGCTCGTTTCATCCCACTCACGTGCTGACTATAAAATTAATTACATCTACAACCTACTTCAAAGCAGGCGCTGTGCAAACTTGCGTTGCAATTTCCTCTTGCGGGATGACTCTGTAAACGAAGCATGAATACCGGCTGGTTTTATTGTGGTGCAAAGATTTGTGACAGAAAGTCGCTCGTGAACGATGCCGTCGGTCGTCGCGCATCAACCACAACACAAGAACCTCAAATTGTTCGCAGATGACGGCAACACTCTCTGACACCTGCCTTGGATCAGCGCCCTGCTTGTAAAGATTTAATATGATGGTTTCTTCTCGATAAAATCCTCGTTTTCTCTCAGTATTCTTGGACGGTTTCCACTTGGTTTCCGCTTGTGACGCCCCTCATGTGTGCAGAGAGTGACTCGGACTTTGTGCCGAATCCTGCGGCGTGTCCCGCTGCCGTGTAGAGCTGGAGGAGGGGCTCAACGCGACGGACATCAGTAAAGTAGCCAGTGCCACCTCCAGTCTGGACATTTATCTTAACACAAAGACATGCACGTGTTCATGCACTTTTTTAAAATAAAGCGCATATAAAGCGCAAATAAAGCTCATGCGCATAAAAAAAGTAGGCTATTACTATGCCTTCACACAAAAAAATAAATAAAAATAATAATAATAGACAACAGCCTATTTAACAGTTACAAAAGTTTCCTCGCTATTCTGAGGGGGAACAAATCAGAATTGCAAGATATAAACTCATGATAGATTAGTACAGAGCCCCTTAAGGGACATGGTGACGAAAAAAATATGATATGGAGGAAAAATTATTTGTCAATGCTTCTGCGTTTTGCGTTCCCACCGAGAAGCTTTGAGTTCACTTGCTTTGGAGCTCTTTGCGAGCGAACGCAAAGTTTCCAGGGGGAACGCAAAAAAGTTTGCGAGTGAACACAAAGTTTCCAGGGGGAACGCAAAACAGTTTGCGAGCGAACGCAAAGTTTCCAAGGGGAATGCAATAAAGTTTGCGAGCGAACGTAAAGTTTCCAGGGGGAACGCAAAACAGTTTGCGAGCGAACGCAAAGTTTCCAGGGGAAACGCAAAACAGTTTGCGAGCGAACGCAAAGTTTCCAGGGGGAACGCAAAACAGTTTGCGAGCGAACGCAAAGTTTCCAGGGGAAACGCAAAACAGTTTGCGAGCGAACGCAAAGTTTCCAGGGGGAACGCAAAACAGTTTGCGAGCGAACGTAAAGTTTCCAGGGGGAACGCAAAACAGTTTGCGAGCGAACGCAAAGTTTCCAGGGGAAACGCAAAACAGTTTGCGAGCGAACTCAAAGTTTCCAGGGGGAACGCAAAACAGTTTGCGAGCGAACGCAAAGTTTCCAGGGGGAACGCAATAAAGTTTGCGAGTGAACGCAAAGTTTCCAGGGGGAACGCAAAACAGTTTGCGAGCGAACACAAAGTCTCTAGCGGGAACGCAAAACAGTTTGCGAGTGAACACAAGGTTTCCAGGGGGAACGCAAAACAGTTTGCGAGCGAACACAAAGTCTCTAGCGGGAACGCAAAACAGTTTGCGAGTGAACACAAGGTTTCCAGGGGGAACGCAAAACAGTTTGCGAGTGAACACAAAGTCTCTAGCGGGAACGCAAAACAGTTTGCGAGTGAACACAAAGTTTCCAGGGGGAACGCAAAACAGTTTGCAAGCGAATGCAAAGTTTCTCGGGGAACTCAAACGTTTTGCGAGCAAATGCAAAACATTTAAAAGAGAACTTTAAAGCCTTGACTTATATTTTTCACCATGTCCCTTTAGGGGCCTCGTAGAATAGCGATAAACTCGCAATTGTAGGGAAAAAAAAAGTCAGAATTGTAAGGCCGTGTGTCCACCAAAGCTTTTTTTTTTCCACAGCTAGTATACTTTTACAATTGTTTTCAATGGGAGGGCCGCGTTTTTTTAAATGCAGGAGTGTAACGAGGCGTTGATCGTCTATTTCACGCTAACCCTAAGAATGTTCAAGTTTGGGTAAAACACAGCGCTCACTGCTGGCAAAGATGAAAAAAAAACAAGCATGATAACGGAACAAAATAATTTAAAAACAAGAGTCAGAGCAAATACTTTACATTGTATAGAAACAATACAGAAACAAACTATCTGTAAAATGAGATTCTAGTAACACTTCCGCGGATATTCGTATCATAGCAAGCAAAGCGTCTCAACTGAAAAAAACGTGGCACTGCCAAAACGCTCTCAAGCGCCCACAGCTAGGTGTTTTCAGCTGGATAAAAAACGCCTTGGTGGACACCCAAGAGAGAGAGAAAAAAATCGCTAGACCTATTACCTTTTTTTTTTAGCTTTTTTTTAGCTTTGAAGAGTTTAGCTTCAACCCCGATTAAACAAACCTGAACCAGCTAATAATTGGTCTTAATTCCAAGTTTACACATCAAAGGTGGCACAGAAGCGTTTCTGAAGTGGCAATTAGGTGTCTTTACACAGACTGTTTAAAGGAGCACGCCGACTTTTGCGGACTTTAGCTTATCCACCGTATCCCCAGAGTTAGATAAGTCCATTCATACCCTTCTCATCTCCGTGCGTGCCGTAACTCTGTCTGACGCACCCACCGCTAGCCTAGCTTAGCACAAAGACTGGAGGTAAATGGCTCCAGCTAGCATACTGCTCCCAATAAGTGACAAAAAAACACCAACATTTTCCTATTTACATGTTGTGATTTGTATAGTCACATGAGACACAGCCATCTTCTAACCGTATACATACTGGGAACTATATTCTCAGAAGGCGAAGCACTGCTACTTGGGCGGAGTGATTTACTCCAACTCTGAGCAAACTCTCTGCTCCTCACCACAGGGCTTCTCAGGTGCTGCGAGCAAATCACTCCGCCCAAGTAGCAGTGCTTCTCCTTCTGAGAATATAGTTCCCAGTATGTATGCGGTTAGAAGATGGCTGTGTCTCATGTGACCTTGTTCTTTGTACACGCTTTGACTATACAAATCACAACATGTAAATAGGAAAATGTTGGTGTTTTTTTGTCACTTATTGGGAGCAGTATGCTAGCTGGAGCCGTTTACCTCCAGTCTTTGTGCTAAGCTAGGCTAGCGGTGGGTGCGTCAGACAGAGTTCCGACACGCACGGAGATGAGAAGGGTATGTATGGACTTATCTAACTCTGGGGATACGGTGAATAAGCTAAAGTCCCAAAAAGTCGGTGTGTTCCTTTAATGCTGCCTAGAGGTGAGATAAATGCATTTACACATCACAATAGTTAATACTGGTATACTAACCAGACGCTAGGGGCTGAGGTGGGTCAGAGCAGGCGTTTTTATGCATCATTTTAAGCAGGCACAGAGCAGCCTTTACTCAGCTGTGTAAAGATGTCTTTTAGACATATCAGATGCTTTGGCTGCATTCAAAATTGCATACTTCCCTACTATATAGTTGAAAAACAGTATGTGAGAAAAGAAGTATGTATGAATTCACAGTACTCATAAAAGTGTAGGCAAAAAGTACCTGTATGACTAACTATTTGGCGAGATTATGAAGTGTGCAAGGGCAACATGGCGAATATATATTACATTCATACTATATAGAACATACTTTTTAGCGTTTGTGAAGTAATTACTTATTTAAAATAAGTCTTTAATAATTCTGCAGGACAGCGACACCCAGGAGCCGGTTTGGGCATCCCTGCTTTAGAGTTTTTTGGCTACCAGACATTCAGAATTATGCTCTGGTCAAGGTCAGACAGTTTCACTCTATCAATTTTAGATTGGTTGTTTACACAATGGAAATAAATGAACAGGATGCCAGTAGCATGTGTTGAATTCAGTCACATTCAAGAATAGCCCTGTGAGACTGAGAGAATCTCTGTGACAGAATCAGAAAGAGATTGTGTAAATTGATAAACTGAGAGTCAGATAATGGGACACAGCGCACTCTACAGGACAGATGTTGAGTTGCAAGACTTTAAAGTAGTGCATCCCAGAGGCTTGGAATAAATCATTTCATTATACTTTGGGAAAAAACACAAGAACCAATGGCTTCGAATATTAGCCTATATGAGCGCTGAAAACAGAACGCTATAGACAAGCTCTTTGTTAAAAACTACACGATTAAAAGATAAAAAAAATAAAATAAAAATCAAAGTATTTAATGAAATTGATTTAATGATGTTCACTGATAATTCAAAAAGAACCCTGAGAACAGACAAAACATTTTTTAGAGATCTGATGGCCATAAAAAGAGTGTTTTAGTTTCATCAGGTAGTTTGACTCAGCACTAAAATCAGGGAAATTTTGCAGACTTCTACATGAAAATTATTAAATGATAAACAGGTGGCATAACAAAGGTTTGAATATCAGGTTCTTTTTGAGTTCCTGCACATGTAGGTGTGAAAGGAAATGAGGAAGTGGATATGTTAGAACAGGGCGTAAACAGGACTCAACATTACACTTTATATAATAGGTAAACACCCAAATAGATTGTGCTTATAACTGTAACCAACCCGAATCTGTCCAACATGTGATAATGGAATTTAATGCATATGAAAAGGAAAGAATACCTAAAAGATGCACTCAAAAGTGTGAATCTAAACTTCATATAAAAAATAAATAAATAATAATCATCCTTGGAATAGCATTGAGACAAAGATATGCACAGGTATTTGAACATTTTTGAAAGAAACTTGATGGAGAAAATATAGAATGTCTTTGTTTTATTTTATTTCATTTATTTCTTCCCTGCCAGTGTCCTAACTCGCCCTCCCGTCCAGTGGCAGTGATGCACTTGTAATCTGGTTTGCCAACAGCCAATAAACACCAATAAAATGTCACATAATTTACAGAAAAAAAGTAGCTCTGGTTACGGTGGAGCTTGAATGGTGTGGGAATTGCATGATTGACTCTTGCATTGACAATACAAGATCTTGACCAAAAATTGATGCACCGCCTCATGGAAATAAATGTTGTGATGTTATTTCTATCAAGAGCTGCAACAATACTTACATTGAAAAGTGTAATCCGGCATTTTTCATCAAACAATTTCAGTCGTCACTGACGCACAGTGAATCCTGGGATATTCTAGACTGCGAAGGATCTGGCCCGGGAAATGCAGGACGCATTTGTTGGCCACATTTGAAGGATCCTTTGAATTGGGACAGCCTTTGAGGGATAAAGCTTTTGAATTGGGACACATAGTGTAGTCTGAAAGATTAATGGTCTGGCGTCGACTAATGAAAATCGGCCAGCTCGAGGGGCGGCACCAAGCATGCATTGGAAAATCTCACTGCACGCAATTAGATAACACTACGACCAATCACAACACAAGTTATCGCTTAGCTTCCAGCGGAGCTAACTGGTAGATTAGACTCTTGCCGTATCCCGTCGGCAAAACAGCAAAATGCCCTTCTTGCAAAGGAAGGATTCGAGCGCCGTCTTTTGTTCCTCTTTTAGATAAAAAGCCAAGTCTAATTCGTTCATTGTAGCGACCAAAGCCGTTTCAAACAACTGGTGTTCATCCATAGCCATCTTGCAATGTTTACTAATGACTTCGACGTCGCAGCGCTGTCGTCATCTTTAGCTCGCCTCTGGCCCGCCTATATCAGATAACCCGATGTGATTGGTTGTAATGGAAATTTTACATTTAGATGTGTTCTTTTACATTTAGGTGTGTGCAACTTGTTAACGTTGAACATTTATTTTTACTCATAAGCATTTAAATGAAATATAATCATATAGGCTTGCAGGGGCAAAATGTTCTGGGTAGCAAAGAGACTATGAGTACTCAAAGTGACCTATTGTGTTCTTCAAGTGTGAAAAGTATGTGCGCAGCTTTGATGAAAATAGAGATAGGCAAAATGTGTGAAATCGAGCAGCAGCTAATAACAGGAAACTTTTGCAGACATGGTATATTTTTGCAGACATGGTATTGTCCTGTCTAGATAGAATTTATGTTAGAAGAGATCTCGAACAAGACGTGTTGCCTTTTAAGGTAAACCAAGGCGATCTTTTGAGACAGACCAGGATGTGTTAAGGGTATATAAGCTTGGCAAAAAGGAGAAGTCAGCGCCTTCTCATATCAGACTCTGACTGATGTGTGAACAGCCAATTTCTTGCAAGAAATAAAGATCTTTATAACTTTTGAAATCTCCAGCTGTCTTCCAATTATTATTTAAAGTTGAGAAAAGAATTTCCACAACAAATGGCGACGAGGATGGGATTCGCAAAGCTGATGACCTCCGTGTACGAAGCAATTGATTGAACATCCCAAAGACAAGAAAGTCTCTGGCTCCGATACCCCAACGCTAAAACTGCAAGGGACGGGAGAATTGTAGACACCACGGCAGGCCTAGGTGGACGCGATCCCGAATAAAGAACCAAGCTGCAAAAAGCACGGTGAGAGAAAATTATTTACGTGGTAAATAAGAAAATTATTTGCGTATTGAATATTTTTTCCTAAAAGGGTCAGGATTTTTGGAATAAGCCTGAAAGTAATTTCCAAAAGGATTTTGAGAATAAGCCTGAAAGTAACTTCTTAAAATGCCAGTGTTAATTGTTTTCCCAGAAGGGCCAGAATTTTGAGAATAAGCCTGAAAGTAATCTTCTCAAAAGTCTAGACAAGTTTGCGGTTTGGAATAAGCCTGAAAGTAACTTCCAAATATTTAACAAGGCACTTGTCTGGGAAAAAGACCTAGCATCGACGGATGTGGGCATTTTTGAAAGTCCTAGATCGACGGATTTAGGCAGGCGTGGTGGCCACGCTGGGGGAAAGAATTAACACAGTAAATATAGTGCGTGGTGACCACGCAAGGAGAAAGATTTAAATACGCAAATATAAATACTGTTGAGTAAAATTAGTGCAAAAATGGGTAATGTTAATGATAAAGAGTTGGAGACAGTGGATTTCTCAAAAGGGAATTATTGTTCCATGACTAAGAAAAATGGAACGGGGTGGCATCATAGGATACCACAGTTAATAGTATTGTACGGATTTAATGTGTGTTTAATGTCTGAGAGTAAGCCATCTGCTAAAGACAAAGGAAAATTGGACAAAAAGCAAGTCCAAAAATATACAGAAAAAGATAATTATGACTTTGATGGTTGAATTGTAGATGTATGGTTAAATGAGGCAATTACCAGACAAAGAAGACAGATAAATGCAGCATTAGCACCATTAGAGAGTGCAAATAGTAGAGAGACAAAGGCAGAGGAAGCCAGAAAAAAAAAAAAAAAAAAAAACTTTACTAAACTCTGTTTCTAATTCTTCCGAGGAAATGAGATGCATGAAAACCCGCCTGGCTGAGGACGACCGCTGTCCGGCTCCCTACTCCCCCTACCAACCACCACCAGCAGTGGCCCTCCACGAACCACAAAGACAACCAGGAGCAATGGGAGGTCAAGATCCTGAGGAAGACAAAGAAGAAGAGGGAACGAGTCTGCAAGCAAGACCACCAAGACACCCTGAACATCGAAGCTTGCGAGGTTCGACTACCCTGCCCTCTGCTCCTCCAGACTACACTCCTCCATCTCCAAAATTCGTAAATGTTCACCAACCCAAAGAGAAGCACAGGCCAGACAATCAAAGATAAGTACGTATGAAGAATATCTGAAAACTGTTTTTTTCTGGACGGTCTGGACCCTGAAATAGGGAAAAAGGTCAAAACAGCTTGTGTGGGGTACCACCAAGCGCGGCTGGAAGAAATCCGGCGACACGCAACGCATCAACAAAAGCTGCTGAGAGACCAAGCCAAGAACAAACAGAAAAAGACTGACAAAGACACTTAACTGGCTCTGCTGAAGAGGAGGAGGAAGAGGTGGCAGAAGAGGACGAGGCAGAGGAAGAAGAGGACGTGGAATGGGTGACCGACCCGCAAGGGACCCTGAAGCTTGTTATAATTGTGGGCGAAAAGGACACTGGAGAAATGACTGTCCGGATCCTCCAAAGAACAGAGGATTCCAACAGCCACCAGAGCCACAAGGAGATTGAAAGAAGGAGGGGGAGGGGAGCGACGGTGAAGGGTCTGACTCCCAGGTGGTAAATATGTCTAATCTTATCTCTTTTTCTGCTCCTTGCAATGAAGAAAATGTGCTTGCTGTTTCTTGCAATGAAGAAAATATGCTTGCTGACACTGAACTTTTGGTATAAAGCATTTGCAAAATTACCAATGATTGACATTAGTGTCGAGGGAAAGAAAGTTAAGTTTCTAAATTAACAGTGGAGTGAAGAACTCAGCAATTAAAAATGAACAATTGCCTGATTTAACTGTATTATCTGGAAAATGGACAACCTCCAGAAGTGCCACAGGGCATCTGGTAAAGGAACCATATACAGCAGATTTGTCTTGTCAGATTGGTGATCACTCATTTTCTCATGCTTTGCTTGTGACTAATACCTGTCCTTGTAATCTTCTGGGAAGAGATTTGATGCGTAAACTAAAGCTGAACTTGTATTGTGGTGACAGTGGTCTCACTGCTGATATGAATATGGTGCGAATGCCAACTGAAACATTATATGTTTTTGAATGGAGCACTCCTCAGTGTGGTCTGCAAAACAAAGCCACAAATAGGATGCCTCCTGACCATGATTTCATGGAAGAAAGTGATTTGCATTGCACATGTCATGTTAGCAATGAGCCAGATGAAATTTTTGCTGAAAAATGGTCTGAACTAGAGATTGAGGAACTAAAAACCTCAGAGTTAATTTGGTCAGAAAAAATGGTGTGCTGTGAAGGTTGAATTGACTGATAGCCAAGCATCACTGTATGATGTGGAGGGGGCCGTCCCTGACATCTCTTTAGCTAAACCACTGACTGCAGAGTGGAGAGAATTGGGGCTTTTTGTGAAACAGTGTGACTAAAAGATTGGTGGCTGACAAAATGTGTGGCCATCTGAGAGCACAGGGTTTTACAAACAGTCACTATAAGAGAAAATATTAAGGGAATCAGAACTGTTAAAGTGATGAATAAATAGTACTAAATGAATTGAACGTGTTTAAATATTATACTTTTTATATGAAGGCGTCTAGAATTTGTATCCCGTTATCCCAGGGAGACAGTGTGGAAAAATGGTTTTGATCTATGAGATTCTAAGAGTCAATGGTTTACTGTATGTTTAACTAAGATACTTTTTTGTGCATTGTGCATATGAGAATGAGATTGGGTGACCAACTTTAAATATAAATTGTGGGTTGACAAAAATATTGGTCACTCCATTTCATTTAAAAGGTAATTTTCTAGATTCAATAGAAACAATGTTTTCTAACTATAAACATTTGAAATCACATGCTGTCATCATCAGCGAGATAGAAATGTTTTTTATTTTTGTCCATGGATCAAAGATTGTGTGAAGATTTCCAAATCTTCTTTTAAATAGCTTATGAGCAACAAAAAAAGGTTGGAAAATTGAAATTGTGCAAAGAACGACAAATTGCATTTGAGAAATTAAAACGGATTCTCTCAACTGCAATTGTAGGTCTATACGATTTCTATTTAAAGTGTTTAATCTATTTGATTTTGAAAAGTTAGGTTTACGTACACTGTCGCAAGGGGAATGCCACAGTGTGTCTACGTTCAGTAGTTTCCGTCGTCGTCGAACTTTGTTACCGTTCAGATTTGGTGGTATTCCACTCCTAATATATGTTCCCCATTCAGTTCATAAACTGCTAAGGCAGACAAAAATGAATGAATGAATGAAAGAATCTCTGGCCAGAGAAGGGTGTGTGGAGTGTGTGAAAGTGAGTGTGTAAATTATGGTGTTCAGAGACATAAATGATGTCAATCAAAACAGCTGTATCTAAACAGGTTAAAATATGACCCAACAGGGAAGAAAATATACCCAACAAAATAACAACCATGGATGATTTTGGCTAACTATCCTGAGCTGGGTTATTGTTGTGGCAGAAATAAACAATGCCACACGCGCAGCGTATAACTTTGGGAAGGCAGAGAGCAAGCAAGCTTGCCCTGTCCACCCCATATTTAACTTTTTACAGGATGTCATGATGGATCTCATCGAACAGAACTGATTCTGTTCCAAATGTATAAAGTATTGTCTTGTCACTGTTTGACATGAAATTTTACAGGTCTCATCAAAAAGGATGACAGGTCGGATAAGCAGATGAGTCCGGCGACATGATACATGATGTTGTAATTAACAAAAATACTTAAGGTCTCCATTCACAGGTGAAAGCAGCCAGGAAATGGTTCACTCCACAAACAAGGTCCCATCTGGGGTGCAGTGACACCTCCGTCCAAGCATCTCGACTTAAACTACACCAACCAGCCTCAGCAACCCCAAACGCCGACACCAACGACAACGCAAAGCGTCAAGTGAGGGACAAAGGAAGTGCTAGTTTAACTTTCCTCCCTTTCCAACGTGGGAAAGCCCATTGCGACGATTCGCAAAGAATCACCCTGGTGAAGATGGAACGTCCATGGGGCAACGAGATGATCAACACATCTGGAGGAAGATGTGGACCAACTAATGGTTCAAGCTTAGCATAATAATTAATTGTGTGTTATGATAATTGATGTTTTTATTCAGTTTCAATCAAACTGTGCGACTGAGAATTGATATAGATCTCATGATTTGAACAATTACTAATTAATAGGTACATTCAGGTACTCGTAAATTAAGAAGAGGAAAAGTTCTTAATTCTGTAGAGTATAGGGACTCTAAATAGGTACATTACTGTAAAGATAAAAATAATCTAAGGACTGTTTTTGAAGAGACTTAAGGGGTTTAGAACCCTAATTCAGATATCATAGATGCTAAAAAAAAAATTAATAGTTGTAATGGTTGTTCTCTAATAAGAGAGAATAAGTTACTTTGCTGGACTCGGTCCGAGTAGATAATGGGGTAAACTTCTATAGCGATTAATTAATGACTACATTAAATATTTTTTAGGTGTTTCCATTTGTTAAAATAGCAAAAGAAAAACTTTCAAAAGGAAATTGATTTTGGGAAACATATTTAATTTATGGATGATTATTAGTTAGAAAAGTTACCAGTGTGATTATTGAAATGTTCCTTTCATGTATTGTCTAATTCTGTATTTGATATCTGAGAGGTGACTGCAGGTCTAGTCTATCTAGGAATACAGTAACAGTGCTTGCTAATTTAGCCAGGCTTCCATAAATGAAATATGGACTTGTTTTGTTGAGAAAGGTCTTCAACGAATTAAAAATAATTATGTAGGGAGCACAAAGTTAAAACCTAGACCAAGAACAATGTAACCCAAACATGTTAAATTTAAACTAAAATGAATCTAAACAGTTAAGACATTTCAGTGAAATAGAATATTTGCTCAAAGCAAAATTCTAAAAAGCTTTTTTAATTCAGAATGAAGTTACAGATTTAATGATCTGGATCAATGGATCCATTATAAATTATTCCGTATTGCCAGCAAATAGAGGCAGGACATGTTATGTCCATCAGTTAATTCTGGAAAATAGGATTTTAAGATAGGTAATTAATGATTAAATGGCACATCAGCAGCTAAAGCTATTCTCATGGCAACAGCTGGGTGAGAGATAATTAAAAAAATATATATAATAATAATAAAAAAAATTATAATTGACATTGTTTGAAACAAGATAATACAATTATTGATATTTGTGTTAAAGATAAAAATGAAAAGATTATATTATTTTTTTGGTTAGATTTTATTACACAAATCCTTAAATAGATCTGACTAAGTAAAACAATCGCCTCCTTGAAATAAAAGCTAGCAAAATAAGGTTAAGAAAAATGGTTAATCAGCAGTATCAGCCTGTTAAAGGCCTAATAGATCAATGTGATTCAAAATTTAGCTTGATTCAAAGTTAAAAGGCAATGTACTATGGTATGATTAGTTTTTTTTGAAAATAGAATTAGATTGCTAGAATTAGAATGTTGGGAAGAAGATGAAGTTGAGGTTACAGTGCCTGAAGATGAGGTATACGAGAACGAGAGCGAACATGAGTTTGACTAAGAAATTAAATGACCATGGGAAAATTTACCTGTTGTAAATTACTATGATTATAGGAGAAGTAAATGTCAAAATTTGTGTGTATGTTCTTTGAATGAACATGGGGTGGATTGTAATGGAAATTTTACATTTAGATGTGTTCTTTTACATTTAGGTGTGTGCAACTTGTTAACGTTGAACATTTATTTTTACTCATAAGCATTTAAATGAAATATAATCATATAGGCTTGCAGGGGCAAAATGTTCTGGGTAGCAAAGAGACTATGAGTACTCAAAGTGACCTATTGTGTTCTTCAAGTGTGAAAAGTATGTGCGCAGCTTTGATGAAAATAGAGATAGGCAAAATGTGTGAAATCGAGCAGCAGCTAATAACAGGAAACTTTTGCAGACATGGTATATTTTTGCAGACATGGTATTGTCCTGTCTAGATAGAATTTATGTTAGAAGAGATCTCGAACAAGACGTGTTGCCTTTTAAGGTAAACCAAGGCGATCTTTTGAGACAGACCAGGATGTGTTAAGGGTATATAAGCTTGGCAAAAAGGAGAAGTCAGCGCCTTCTCATATCAGACTCTGACTGATGTGTGAACAGCCAATTTCTTGCAAGAAATAAAGATCTTTATAACTTTTGAAATCTCCAGCTGTCTTCCAATTATTATTTAAAGTTGAGAAAAGAATTTCCACAACATGGTGCAGCTCGGATACAAGCAACCCACGCTGAGCAAATTCAACTTGTGCTCTCGCGAGAACTCTGGATTTCCAGGGTATAGCTTTAAGGTTACTTTCATAACACCTTATATTATCAGGGTTCGTTCCTAATTTGTGTCCATTTCGAGCATTGCACAAACGTTTTTATTTATGTACCACTCTAACACACAAAACATACAACTTCCGTACCTATAGAATACAGTTAGACAAAACTAATACATTTGTCCTCATCGTTTTGTGATCAAATTACTATAGATTGCTGTATTAAAACCATTTTCATTTCTGACCCTTTTCACATTTGAATGCTGACAGCTTCATAAAAAACTGTAGAATTAGTATTTATAAACTTTGCAGAAGCTCAAGAAACTATTTCTGTACCATGCTAATGAAAAGAGACTTAACATCTGAACTGTATGAAATCTTCCAGTAGATTTAACACGAGTATAGTTTGCTCTTAACTGGTGTTTTTTCTGCATTCCTGAGACTCGTGTACTTGTCATTAGGGCGTCTGTCTTGTTCTCGCTGCTGTCTCTAAAAAGCTCAGTCTGTTTGAACGGTCTTGTGTTTTAGACAGGTGTATTAAAGGACTGCGGTGAATGTCGGAGATAAGAGTTGGCTGTGTGCTGAGAGCTGATTGTCAAATAGAGTGCTTTCTAACATCTGTCAACACAAACAAATTAAAGCCCTTTTCAAATACACACAGAAATGGTAGTTAGACCTGCCTAAAGAAGAGCTAGAGCACAAACACCCTTCATTCTACACACACACACACACACACACACACACACAGAGAGAAGAGAAAAGACTGTAATGGGACACTGACAAAAACTGGATTAAAACTTGCTTGCAAAATGTATTCATAATCATTGTGCTGACTGGAATTTCTTTCTTTCTTTTAATACCACACTTTATATTAATATTAATATTATATTAATATTGTTTTTTTGTAACAATATTCATCTCATTTACTTGTTAAAGATAATTCATTGCTACAGTTACATTTTCAAAATATCTTCATTTTGTTTATGTTTTATTCTATATATTTAAAATGTTTGTTAGTTAGTTTTCAATATGCTATAATCAAGTTTTCCACAGTTAGTCAAATGCCTTTTCCATCAATGACCTCGTTTATTCAAATCAAGTCTTTAGAAGGAAGTTTTGGTCTTTTTATATTTTTCTAGAGAGATCAAATCTTATTTAGCATGAAATGGTACACCAAGATAGATATCACGATAATACCATGGAGGTTTTTCTAAGTATAAAGTTTTTTTTTTTTAACCTACAGTATTTATAATGATGATAAATAATCCCAAATGCTAGGTAACTATACGAAAATGAGCAAAGTATTACGATATGATGAGAAAGTGGCAGTTACTGTTAACCCATAAAAAACAATAGTAGCATGTAGTGCTGAGGATTTGGTCATAATATCATGTGTCACCAAATGCCATTTCTTTAAAACAGCCCTTTTTGTGCTGGCATTGCGTTTTGTTTTGTTTTTCAATATGTATGTACACATGTGTACGGTACGTATGTTAATGGTATTGCTGGAAGCTGAATGTGATGACAAGGATGTCATTGTGCTCTGTCATCAGTAGAGCTCACTGAGTTTGACTGAAGCCACAAAATTTGAGTTTTGCTCTTCACTTCTGCAAACTTTCCACAGAGCTGTCACAACTTCAGCATTCGTGACAGGAAAAACAGTAAGGTAAGAGCATGTGTTTATCTAAATAATCTAAATGTATTTAAACAGAAATATTACACAGAAATATTTGTAAATAAAGGATTATGAATATATCAGGCCTATTTGGCCTACATGTTTACTATTATTGTTATTATTATAGAGTGTATTTTAAACCATGTTATCAACAAGAAGATGAGCCTTTTACATATTTGTATAATGTATTTAATTTAATATTTTGTATTTATGTATCCACAGAGTGTAAGATATGAGACTCTTGCTACTTCTGATCGTGATCTATGGAGAGGTTAGAGAATCTAACCCCAAGACATCCACCACCAGTAAGTTCCTGAAATCACACTGTATTTCATTATCGTAGTCTTGCGCTTTAGATCTCAGTATTTAGACAGTAGTGTGATACTGATTTTTTACATCCCCTTTCCGAGCAATGTATTAGCATAAAGTCTACATAATTTCACGATCCACTAAAAACTATTTTGTTACAAATGCTCTACTGGTCAAAAAATTTGGAATAATTAAGATTTTGAAAAAAATCCCTTCTGCTCAACAATGCTGCATTTATTTGGTCAAAATAGCCTTATAATGTGAAATATTATAACAATTTAAAAGAACTGTTTTCTAATTTAAAACATTTTTGTATTTTAAAATAATGAATTTTCAGCATAATTACCCCAGTCTTCAGTGTCACATGAACCTTCAGAAATCATTCATGTCATTTTACATTCTAATATATTACGGTGTAAGTTGATACAACAAATTAATTTAGTAAATTTCGAGCTAATCTGTTTTTATTTATATTTTTCCTTGTACAAATACAATAGAAATATTTTTAACATTAAACATTTCTTTGTAATTTAATAATTAGTGAATTAAGGGTCAAACAACACAACAACAACACACACACACACACACACACACACACACACACACACACACACACACACACAGAGAGAGAGAAAAACATAGAAACAAACAGTGTGGGAAAAAGTGTCTGATTTTTGTGCCACATCCAGTACAGCCATCTTCTAGCAGAAATCCCAAGAGTTGCATTGAGACCTTTGCAGAGACTCTGGAATCTAAAGTAAAGATGATTTGTTCTAAGACGGCTAAAAAGGATTGCTCACAAAATAAAACAACTAAGAACACCTGCAATAGGTAAACACATGCCAATCTTTTTTTTTTTTTTTTTTTTTAAGATCTAAATAATCTTGTGTTGACTTGGTTGTGTTCGTGCTAATGATATAATTTTGCAGAATCGAGAAAGAAGCCATACACAGCATTATAGATATGACGAAGGAACCGCAGACCTACAATTTTGAGGAGCTCGCTTTGACTGTACTTAAGATGAACAAGACAAACGGTCGTGTACCAGTCACCGCTCCAAAAGTAAGACTCTTCTCCCAAAAGTCTAAAAGACTATGTTATTTTATAAATACTTTCTTTAAGATGACGCTGACACTATGTAACATGTTTTCATCTCATAGCCTTTGTAAGTGTTAATGATACGGTGAAATGACTTCATTCACTCCTTTCCATTTTAAGGTGTCTAATGAAACTCGAACAGCAAACATATCGATCCCAATGGAGCCTTTCCAGAATGTCCCAGAAAACCAGCAGAAAGTTGGAGTAGTTACATATGATTCCGATGATCAGTTTAATGTAAGGTTTAACTTTGTTTTTCTGACTGTTTTAAGGGACTATTAAACCTGTTGTTAACCCCTTCACTCTTTATCATATATCCTGTCTGTCTGTGGTTGTTTTCACAGCTGGATAATGCTATAATGTCCAAAGTCATACGGATTGAAGTTCCTGGACGCAACATTGTGAATTTGACCAATCCACTTATAATACAGTTCCCAGTCAATAATTACACAAATCACACAAACGTAAGCATACCTTTTCAAATTTTCTTAAAATGCCCAAAACATTTTATTAATTTGTTAATTCTGTTTTTGTGTTGATATAGACAAGCTACATATATTCCTGTCAATACTATGATGAACAAGGTGAGTGGGAACTAAAGGGAAAATTGTCATCGTTTAGCTACCTCGTGTCGTTATTAATCCATGTGCTGTTTTATTAATTAATTTATTTTTTGAAGAATATTCATGCAATTCTTCAAGCTCCAAAAACAACAATAATTCTTTAAAAGTATCATAAATGTGGTGTATATGACTATATTCCAGTCGAACTGACTCGAAGTTATTACTCACTGAAAATTCTGCTGTGTGCTGTTCATTTTTAAATATCATTCACATATGGCACATTTTAAGGCTTGTTCACACCAAGAACTATTACTATAATAATAGCTTTTAGCACACGCTGCAGTTACGTCGTCCCCTTGTGAAAAAGAAGTAGCCTACACTTTGGTATGCTTTTAAAAAGACTAAATAATATATTTGAGAAGAATATACTTCAGTGCAAACTGAAAGTAATGCTTATGAAATTTTATTGCTTTTCATTTACAATTAAGAGTCTTTTTGACCCACTTAAGTAGGACTTAAGTCCATCTTTATACATGTAATTTCATAATTACTTTATGGTTAAATGTCCTGCTGAATATATGCAGCACATAAAAGTTGCAATTTAATGCACTTAAAATATATTAAATGTAAGTGTAATATCAAAGAACACACTGCAGTTAAAATTATATCCAATCACTTTACATGTGATTTAGTTAGTCAACACTTTAAAATAAGTGTATTTCTTTAAAGCATGACAAAAGATTATTAAAACATTATCATTTAAAATGTACTTATTTTGACATCATTGCAAAGTGAACTTTTTACAAGTGTTCATAAGTGTGTTAAGAAACATAGTCATGATAGTGAACACTTATGTGGCCTTTTGTTGCATTAAAATATGAATGAAAATAGTTTTTTTTTTAATGATATGCTTTCATGATTTGTACTACAGTACAAGCACACTTTTTTCCACAAAGGTCTGGTGCATTCTTATTGGCTGCCAGTGTTTTAATAGTTAATCAGTTGTTAAAAAGTATCAACTCTTTATCATTATAGCTGTGGTGTGGACTTCCCTATTCCCTTCTTAGACTTCCCTAATTAGAATGATAATGAACAATTGGAACACATGAGCGTGAGCAAATTTGTGACATTTTAGTTTTGGGGTGAACTATCCCTTTAAAATTTATGCTAAACTGACATATAAGCTTTGTATTGTATTATATACTATTGTACTATATTTATATATATATTTTTAATACTAAAATGTATTTACTTCACATGGAATATGTAGGAAACAGCACCTGGAGAACGGATGGCTGTAACACCACTCAGCTCAGTGGTGATGTTGTGGAGTGCTCCTGTAATCACATGACCCCTTTTGCTGTGCTTCTAGTAAGTGCTGAGCAAGTACGAAATCATGCTGTGCTGATATTATTTGAATTTCATTGTTTTCATTTAAATTTTGTCCCCCCTTCACTCTGAATAGATTGAGGTGAATAATATTGATGAACGCCAGTGGGAGATCCTGTCCTACGTCAGCTACATCGGCTGCAGTCTGTCTGCGATCTTTTCTGCTATCACTGTCTTGGCGTTCATGTTCAACAGGTGCTGTTCCTTCTATTTTCATATAAATGTATATATAATCTGTGGTTTGATTCATATGCATATAAACTCATCAAAGCCAAAGATGCATTTACAGTGGTATGGGTGCCAAACATTTGAATATGCAACCTAAAATGCATCTTATGCTCACCAAGGCTGCATTTATTTAATGAAAAATACAGTAAAAACAGTAATATTGTGAAATGTTATTATAATTTAAAATAACTCTATTCCTTTTAAATATATTTATAGTTGTAATTTATTCCTGTGATGCAAAGCTAAATTTTTAGCATCATTTCACCAGTCTTCAGTGCCACACGATCGCTCAGAAATCATTCTAATATTCTGATTTGGTGCTCAATTATAAAAAAAATGTGTCTTGTTCTGAGGAGCTAGACATGATAAGAGTTGAGATGGATATTTTAAGTGAGTCCGTATATCCTACCTCAACCCCAAATATGAGAAGTTAGTTGATGTTTTGACCTGTACCATAGCCACACTTTAAAAGATTAGTCGGCGGATAAGGAGGAATATGCTCTAGGTAGATTAGATCTAGGTGATTCCACATGGGTCATACAATCTCAATTTTTCCCATAAATCAATGAAGAGGTGTTGAGATCGTGGGAGAAGCTGTATTTGGCCCGTGTTCACTCCCCTCTTGCATCAAGTTATAGGGCCCTATTTTAAAGATCTGAAACACATGTATCAAACGCGAAACGCAAGTAACTTTGTGGGTGCCCGACGCAAATCTAAAATGGGTTGGTCTGAAGTAGCTTCATTACTCATAGGTGTGGTTTGGGCGTAACGTGCAATAAACCAATCAGAGAGACATCTCACATTCCCTTTAAAGGGATAGTTCACTTTGAAATTAATTTTTGATATGTTTTAGCTTACCTCAAGGGCATCCAAGATGTAGGTGTCTTTGTTTCCGCAGTAGTTTCAATTTTGATATTTTTAGGTCAAACCGTTCTTGTCTGTCAGTCATGTCATGCAGGTCGATGGTCACTGTATCAAAACACAAGCACAGAGTCCAAATTAAAACAATTCCCCATCGTCCAAATTAAACAATTCCCCATCGTAAGTACACATTGATGGCCTAAGACACGAAATGAGCGGTTTGTGTGAGAAAACGAACAGTATTTATATCGTTGTTATCTCTTGAAAACAGCACACGTCTAAATGATCTGACGGCGCGGGCGGGTATAGATATATACATAGATGTCGCCTTGGCTACTGCAGTTCATTGGAACGAAACCGTAGCGCCTCAGCCAATAACAGACAGGTCTGAAGCGCCTCAGCCAATCACTGACAGGTCTGAAGCGCCTCAGCCAATAACCGACAGGTCTGAAGCGCCTCAGCCAATAACTGACAGGTCTGAAGCGCCTCAGCCAATAACAGACAGGTCTGAAGCGCCTCAGCCAATAACTGACAGGTCTGAAGCGCCTCAGCCAATAACCGACAGATCTGAAGCGCCTCAGCCAATAACTGACAGGTCTGAAGCGCCTCAGCCAATAACCGACAGGTCTGAAGCGCCTCAGCCAATAACCGACAGATCTGAAGCGCCTCAGCCAATAACAGACGTTCCCGTAATTCCTGCCCACTAAAAGCTGCACGGATAAATTTGCTTACCCCACAAATAGGCCCATCTATGTAAACGATTTCGAAAAAGTTCCATCGATTCAGACTTTATATCATCGCTATGATATGTAGTGTCATATCACCCAGCCCTAACATGCAGTAATGCTTTAAACACATTTGACAAGCTAGTTGATAAAAATCAACAACCGGTCTAGACTGATTGGCTAACACTATTTTCCCACTTGTCTGTGCTCTGCTATGTTAACTGAAGTGAATAATGCATTATTTTAACTTTAATCAACAAGTAGAATTGATCATGACATTCTCACCTTATTCCAAAAAAAGTCGCTGATCCAATGCTGAGCTAGTGAATGTCTGAACTAGTTGATGCACAAAATCAATACCCTGATAAAGAGGTTGACTGGCAAAAAGTATTTTATGTATTTTAAAATACTCATATTAAATGTATTTATTAAATGTCAAAATAGTATTTTGTTTTTCAAATACGTATTTTAAATACATGTATCTGAAATTCTGCCCATCCCTGTGTGTAAGCTAGATTTATGCCTATTTTTTCACATCTTCATGGACACCACAATGATTGCTCTCGTGTGGAATATTTTTCCTTGTAATTATGTATGGTTTGCAAAAATGTCAACTGCTGCGTCTGTGTAGAGTAGAGAAGCAAAGTGTATGCGCGTTGTGCACACGCTACATTATGGCCAAGCATGCGCCTGTAAAATAGCATATGAATAATGCGCCACTGACTTTAGACTAGGTTTTTCCTGGTCTGTGGCGGAATTGTTTTCTAGAACTGCAAAATAGCATCAAGACACGCCTCCTCTTTTCGCTGAACCACCCCCGGAAGCGCAAGTTCATTCCCTAATTTAATGACGTGCGTCTGTGGAGGGAAAAGTCTGCTGTGCGTCGGGTGCAAAATAGAAATAATTCATGCGTCGGTGTATAAAGTTAATTGCGATAGGGCCCTTAGAATTTTAAAGGGCTGAACACAGATATGTGAGGATCCCCAAGACTAAAGATGTGCTTGCGAGCTATCTCTTCTGGCTATCTCTCCAGTCCATCCTTCTAAAAGGCTCCGGTCTTGCCATCGAAGCCCTGTCAGATTACATCTAGGCTCCTTGGCAAGGCATATGTGGCAACGGGCCAGGCCAGTGGCGCTTTGGACACCATGGTGGTGTTGCAAGTCTACCAGGCTGACCTGTTTATGGACCTCAGCCAAGGCTTGAGGATGTCTCCAGATGCAGTCCTGGAGCTCCGCCCTACTGCAGATCTTACCCTCCATCTCAAGGAGAATTGGGATGGAGAATCATTTCTCTTTGATGCCCCGGATACTTTCCGGACTTTTGGCACCGCCGTTGAGAGTTCAGGAAGGAAAAGGTTAAGTCAGTGGAGTTTGAGAAGTACATTTCCTGCTGCAGTCAGGGTCCTTCATCCCCATCTTCTGACCCTGTAGCCGGCCCTAGCTGGAGACAGGGTCAGAAGGCAAGGAGTCGGGGTTTGAGGCGACGGCCTCGCAAGAAGCCTAAGAATGATCTTAGGGAGGAGATTTTGGCCAAAATACAGTACAACATAAGCCAAATCCCAAAGATCTTTCTTCGCTCCCATCCTCCTCTTTCAGGTGTTGTGATTGAAGTTGAGTGTTATGCTTTCTCTTTTGAAGGAACTCAACGCCACATGGGCCCCGGTGTCTGAGGCAGGTTTACCAATTAGCCAATCATGGTTGATTCAGTCATGACATTGCAGGGTGCTCCCCAGCATATAAAAAGGCCCCTTGAAAACACATAATAAGTTTCAATGTCTTCAGGAAGCTGCTTGTCTGTGTGCTGTGTGAAGATTGCAGTGTGTGAAAAAAAGAAAGATAAGGAAATATGGCGAGTAAACAAAGTTTTCCTCCCTTCCCCTCTGAGGAGGGTTCGGGGTTGCAGCGAGCTACTTTTGAGGAGATTAACAACAACAATATTTTTTTTGTTCATGAGAAGAATAACTCTCTTCCATCCTCAGAGGGGGAGGGTGTGGGGAACAGGAAGTTTGGGCGGACAGTATGCTGTTTTTAGAGGAAGATCAATTCTCCACCCTCCCCCACCGAAGAGGGAGTTGGGGTGCAGAGTGTTGTTACTAGAAAAGAATAAAGATAAGGGTTAGCCCCTGATAATATATTTGGATTGAGAGCTGACAGATGTTTGAGATGATCGTCTATGATAGTCACACTCTCTTCTATCACCTTCCTAGGTATCGGGGTATTAAGTGAGGTTACACTCCTTCCCATTGCAACGTTGTGCAGGGTGTTTCCACTCACTGGCTACATTTTTTTTGTTTCAGTGCCTAAGATTCTAGACTGTTTTTTTTTTTTTGTCTCCACCAGGCACAGGTAGTTGGTATTGACATCCCCACTGCGTCACCTGGCGTGGCATTGAGTTCCCTCGAAAGGGAACGTCTCAGGTTACGCATGTAACCATGGTTCCCTGAGAGGGGAACAAGATGCTGTGTCGCATTGCCATGCTTCGGGCATGCCAGTGCATCTTCCTACAGACATTTGAAACTAATGACATGTTTTCAGGTGCCCTTATTATACACTGGGGAGCACCCTGCAACGTCATCACTGCATTGGCCGTGATTGGCTAGTTGGTACACGTGCCTCAGACACCAGGTCATATGGGACACGCCCCCAATGCGTCAGATGATGCGGTGTCAGCCGTCAGGGAACCATGATTACATCCGTTACCTGAGACGTTCCCTTTTGAGGACAGCAGGCAATACAACTACTTGCATCTCACTCCCTCATCGGTCGCCCCCTCCAGTACTGGGAGTTCAGAGGTGGTAGCAATGTTCTCCCTCTGTAATTGTATATAAATGGGCTAGTATAGAGGAGGAGAGTGGGCAGTACCTCCACTCACATCCCACTTTTTCATCTGTCGCCCTCTCCGGCTTGGGGTTGAGAGGAAACATCATAATGCTTCCCTTGGAATCACATTTGTATGGTTGATACATGGAATATGGAAACAGTGTTATTGCACATCCCTTGGGATGCAAGAGAAGGGGCTGTTGACAGAATAGGAAGAGTGGTCATGACCATTAGTAGCATTCTACCTTCCTATCTGTTGTCCCCTCTGAGATGATACAGAGCTCGCATCAATGTGCTTCCCCATATAATCATATATGAATGGGCTGTAGAGCAAGGAAAATGGGCATTACCGCTATTCACGTCTCACTACTTCATTTGTCTCCCCTCCAGTCTGGACCTGGTGATAATGTGGACACAGTGGGGGGACTATGTTAACATGTCTCCTAATGGTTCATTAGGAGTAATGGGATAACAGAGCATAACTGAACTTTTGGAGGAAGAAGTGTTTGTATCACCACTGGCGTCCTTCTTTCTCTTTGGCCCCTCTACCTTGGAGGTAGGGTGTTGACAGGCTAGTGTCTACACACCCTTTTGATGGTCGCTTCCCGAAAAAGCACTTTCAGGCTTCCTGAAAGCACTTTCGCTATTTCTTCCTCAGGCAGAGCAGGCAGCTGTGCTCTCTCTAGAGGCCTTTCCCAGTCCTTAAGGATGGGATACCTAACTCTATGCTCCCTTCAGTAAGGTTCCCCTTAGAACTGATGGCCGAGTGATTGGATGGTCAGGGTAGCAGTACTTTAGTCTGACTTCTTCCAATTGGGAATTGCTGGCAGTCACAGAGTAGCTGCAGTCTCCCTAGCTAGCTCTTTCCCCGGATCAGTTATGCAGGAAAGTATATGGAGGGTATTGAGCTGTGAATCCTTGCACCTTAGCTTTTGGTCACTAGGTGAGTTGAATGGCAGCCTTTGGCTACAACTGAGCTCGCTAGTTAATATCACAGCACAGTGACCAGGCATTTGTTTAGTATGGTGCAGTTGGTTCTGTGTTCCCATTGCGTCAACACCATGATCCAGCGTCAAAGTTCCACTTCGAAAGGGAATCGGGTTTCCTGAGAAGGGGAACGAGGCACTGCATCACGGTGTTGATTGGTGTGTGTTCACACGAGTTTCAGTCACCAGTTCACGAGGAGTGTACGTAACCTTGATGTTTTGATGCTTAGTATTTTTGTGGAAAACATAAAACATTTTGTTTTAGGATTCTTTGATAACTATAAAGTTAAAAACAACATTTATTTTAAATATAATTGTATAATGAATTATGGATTTTATTACTGTCCTTACTGTCACTTGATTAATTTAATGCATCCTTGCTGAACAAAAGTTGTTTTTTTTTTTTACTTGCCTCAAACTTTTCAGCCTTGATGACCTTTAGTGCACGTGTGTTTCTCAGGAACGCAAGGGCAGAAGTGTCCAGCAGCATCCATGTGTCTCTGAGTGGCGCTCTGTTTCTCCTCAACATCAGCTTCATGCTCAACGAATGGGCTGCCAAACTGGGAATGGAAGATTTCTGCGTGTTTATCGCTGTGATGATACACTACAGCCTGCTGTGTTGTTTCACATGGATGGCTGTTGAAGCCTTGCACCTGTACCTTCTTCTCATCAGAGTGTTCAACATTTACATCAAGCACTACATGACCAAGTTGTCCCTGATCGGATGGGGTGAGTATAACAACATACAAAAACACAGTAGCCAAAGTCTCATAGGACAACTTTAACGTCAGTAAGTGTTCACAACCCATTTTTTCTTTCGTAATATAGGATACAGTATTTCAGAGTGAAATAGCGTATTTGATGGGAAAAGGTGTAGGACTTGATTTAGTCCACCGGGGTGTTACCTATAGCCATGTTTCCACCTCAGGGATCAGGGTCTAAAAGAAGTTCCGGGAAAATATTTCCCCCTCCGAAAGTCCCTGCTTGCAAGGTAGTACTTTTTCAAAGATCAGGAACTTTCAGGGGTGGGACTTGGGCGCTGAACATGCTGATTGATGCCACATTTTGATTGGTTGACTCCACGCAGCATTTTATTTCAACCACCATTTTCATACCACCATCTGTTACGGTGTGTGAAGTAACAGTTGTTTGCTATTCGAATCAACAATGGAGTTTAAAAATACAACTGATGGACTGACAGCGAGGTTCAGGCTTTATTAATCTTAAATTCAGAGGATGAAATCTAGCGGGAACTGTAAAGTAGTGCGCAGTCCTACGTCACCACCAGACTAATTTGCCTAATCTTCAAGGTACTTTAGACCGCGGTGGAAACACAGACAGCAACAGGTCTGGGGAAAATGTTCCTGGGAAATAAGTTCATGGGACAAATCGTTCCGGTAGCCGGAAATGCGGCTTATGAGAATAGCGGTGTAGCGAATTCACTGGAGCCAAGTTGAGATGAGGCCCCAAATGCAAATTTAATTATCAAACACAAAACAAAAGCATGACCAGGCAAGGAAAACTCTAAACTAAAACAAGAACACAAAACCAAGACTTAGAAAACAAGACACCGGATCTGGGACATAGAACAAACAATACTCGACAAGGACACAGGGCAAACATGAGGACTTAAATAAATACATAGACTAATTAAAAGACAAGGAACACCTGTGAACAATGATCAGACGATTAACCAATGACAAGACAAATGGCAGAATCACATGACAAGACACAGAAACAAAACCCAAACCGTGACAAGCGGAGGTGGTTGGAAGAAAAGGATAGAAAAAGGGATTTGTGACAACAGATGAATACACTCTAGAAAATATTTCAAACATGGGTTGAAACAACCCAGCATTTTTAAGAGTGTAGAAATGTCATTTAAGAGACAGAGAATTTTATTACATTATAATAAACATCCATCCATCTTCTTCCGCTTATCCGGGGCCGGGTCGCGGGGGCAGCAGTCTAAGCAGACAATCTAATAAACATAAAAATATTTATTTGCTGAAAGATTAAGATTATTATAGGAATAACGTGCACAGATTATTCATGAACTTTAAAACCAGGAATATGTGCTACAAATGTAAATATGCTCAATTTTTGATTTCAAGTTATCCATACTTTAACCTAATAGACCTGATAATGAAATTTCTAACTAACATTGCCGTAGACCTTGAAAGCTTTGGAGCACTTTAAGTTTGGTCTGTCCTGCAAGAAGACACTTCCACATTGTTGTCGACCTGAAAAATGTATAAAAGCGAATTAGAAAAAAAGTTATAGATAAGTTTATGAAATTGTAATATGTACTGCGCTAAATTTTTTTACTTTTATATAACTATATTTTTTCAAGTTTTAGCATATGTCTGCAATAGCTAAATGACATCCAGCTCCCCCTCTCTGCTTGTAATGGGTGGAGCTTGACCTAGTTATGTTTAGGTTTAGGGTGTGGCTTGACCTTCAAGCTCCACCCATTTCGCCTAGAGAGGACGAGCTGGATGTCAAGCTCCACCCACTGGCTTTACAGTGAGCATGCCTCACAAAAAGTGAGAATTTGATTAGGTGCAAGTACCAAACTTTTCCACTAGATGACCTCCAAGCTCCATTACCGTTCCATATAAGGACACACCTGCTTTCCTATATGGTTTGAGACGTCTTTGGTTCACATATTTCTTTATGTAGTGTTTCTTTAGATTTAAATGTTTTTTAGAAACAAAATTAAAAATAGATTCCTACTGGTTTCTAAATAGGCTTCTACTGATCTTTGCATGATTTTTACATGTGCATCATTATCTTATAATAATGGTTTGAACTTGTCTCGTGACTCTGATGTGTACTCGTCACAAATGTATGTCTATCAAAAGCTTTCCAATGGCATACCGTTTGTTAAGGTTAGTAAGGTTTATGACTGTTTACAGGTTAAGTAGTCCAAAGTAAGCACAAAAAACTAAAGACAGCCAGTTGCATAAACATATAGCCATTGTGTTAAGACAGTGTGTTAAGATCTTGTATATATGACCCACTATCAGTTAGTCAAGGGGCAGTCATTCTTACTTTTCAATAAAAAAAAAGGCCAATCTACGTTTTTATGTAACTGATTTATAAAGGTTATGAACAATATTAAAGAATAAAAAATGATGTCTAACTTCAGACTAGTCTTAGCGGTTTATGCATCCGGCCCTAGGACTATGGAAACATAAAAATTAATGATAGAAGTGTGGTGGCTCATCCTGCAATCTTTTCCTCTTGACAGGAATCCCTGCAGCTGTTGTTGGAAGTTTGCTGACAATTCAAATCACTCATCCTCTTTATGGCACTACAAGTGTGACATTAACAACTTCGAATGCAACAAATGTAACAAATGCAGTGTAAGTACTCGCTTTATAACTTAATCTTTTCATTTTTAGCTTGCTTTTAGCTCTTTTTTAACTTTAGCATTGTTTATTGTATGCTGTACAGTTGCTGGATCAAAGAGCCTCTCGTCCTGTATGGCGTGAACCTTTCCTACTTCACCGTCATATTCCTGTTCAACTTAGTAGTTCTACTCAAAGTGTCCAGACAGATCTTTAAGCTAAAGCAAGTGGAGAAAAAGAAGCATATGATACCAGTGAAGGACGCGGGAACAGTGCTGGGCCTCATGTGTCTGCTGGGAACAACATGGGGTTTGGTGTTTCTTGGCTCTGGATATACCAGCTACACTATACTCTACCTGTTCTGCATTTCAAATACAATGCAAGGTAGGTTTACTCTTAATCATAAGCTGTATGTTTCCGTCCACCAATATGTTAATGCAATTTTTGGAATATTGCATATAAAAAGCTGTAAAGAAAGACTAAGATGTGCAAAAATAAAAAAAAATGTGCATAAAAAACATATGCGCTCAGTTGAGGCATAAAATGTTTTATCCATAAAGAAGCATAAACTATGATGGAAACACATTTACTGAAGAAATCCCTTGATGCGCAACAAAAAAACTCAACAGACTTTGCCTCAACAGAGGATGTGATTGGATAACTGGACTAACCAGTGGACCAATCACATTGCGTTCCCAATCACCAGCATACAAACGCACAATAACTTTTGTTGCTCTTTGAGGCGCAAGTCATTTACGTATAATGTCTTAAAAAGAGGCACAGTGGCTTCCCAAATTGCAGAAACTTCCATTTTTATTACAGATATTTTGCGTCAGATTCCGAGGAAGTGACAACTTTGTTCTCTTGAACACATGAAATAGAAACAGTGCTTTATTCACAAATGTTTTATGCAATATTTCAATTTTGCGCATAAGTTAAATTCGCAACTTTGGATGGAAATATAGCTATAGAACCATAGAAGAGGTAAAAAAAGAGATATGTCTGATTGTTGTAAAATGTAAATGTTTTATAATAATACAGTTGCCTTCATCTTTATTTTTTGGCAGGGGCTTCTATCTTTCTGTGGATGTGTCTGACAACGAGGCCAAACAAACAGAAAGCAGCTCATACCAAGTCTTTATCCACTGTGGACACCTTCACCATTGAGAAACAGAAGGAATAGCCCATGCCTAACATTTACCAATTGCATTTCTATAACCAAAATGTCTAATCTCAATAAAATAGCATGAGATTTTTAAGACTAAATGCCATAAAAAAAAAGAGTTTTTTGGAACCCATTTTTTACAAGTGATCTCTCTTTTTTATTTATTTTACATTTGGTGCCACTAGAAGCACACAAATCCAACACTCTGTCTGTGTCTGAAATCTATGGAAGCTTGTTTCCGCCACAAAATAAATGGACTGCATTTTATATAGCGCTTTCACAGACCTATGGCCACCAAAGCGCTTTACATGTTGCCTCACATTCACCCATTCACTCACTCATTCATACACCGACGGCGGTGTCAGCCATGCAAGGCGCCATCCAGCTCGTCGGGAGCAGCTGGGGTTAGGTGTCTTGCTCATGGACACCTCGACACTTGGTCAGGTGGAACCGGGGATCGAACCACAAACCTTTCGGTTTGTAGACAATCTACATGAACCACTGAGCCACTGCCGCCCCAAAATAAAAAAAAATTAAATGATAATTGTGACTTTTTATCTCACAATTGCGAGTTTACATCTGAATTGCGAGATACAAAGTCAGAATTGCATGAAATAAAGTCGCAATTGCGTGTTATAAAGTCAGAATTCTGACTTTTTTTCTCGCAATTGCGACTTTATATCATGCAATTCTGACTTTATATCTCACAATTCTGACTTTATATCTCACAATTCTGACATATTTTCTCAGAATTGTGAGATATAAACTCACAATTGTGAGATATAAAGTCCAATTCTAAGGGGGGAAAAAAGACGGACTTTTTTTTTTTTTTACCTCAGAATAGTATATCTCACAATTCTGACTTTATAACACGCAATTGCGACTTTATATCATGCAATTCTGAATTTATATCTACCAAATGCGTATTATAAAGTCAGAATTGCGTGATATAAAGTCGCAATTGCGAGAAAAAAAGTCACAATTCTGACTTTATATCTCCCAATTGCGTATTATAAAGTCAGAATTGCGTGATATAAAGTCGCAATTGCGAGAAAAAAAGTCACAATTCTGACTTTATAAGACGCAATTCTGACTTTATTTCACGCAATTCTGACTTTGTATCTCGCAATTCTGAGAAATAAAGTCAGAATTGCGAGATGTAAACTCGCAATTGTGAGATAAAAAGTCACAATTATCATTTAATTTTTTTTATTTTGTGGCGGAAACAAGCTTCCATAGAAATCTCCTCTACACCCTTATACAGTGAATTATTTCAATGGGATAACCGTTTGGTGTTTGAAACCATAGTAAACATTATCGAGTATGCTAATTTACAGTTTTTCTCGGTCGCTTTGGTGCATTTCTCACATCACTATTTACATTTGCACAACAGTTAATGCAGTTCTCAGAACAATTAGTACAAACTGCAAAACCTAGTTGATAACCTGCAAAAGCGTGTCACTTGCTCAAAATGGATAGCTCATTCCTCAAAAGCAAGTATTTATGTCAATGAAAGTGTCAGTGTCATCAAGATAAAAAGTCCTGACACCATTGTTTATGAACAAGATAGTCAAATGGCTTAGTCATGTTTTCATTATGACAGTTTACTCTGTAAATGTTTTCCAATGATAAAAGTCAGATCTTGGTGACACTACCTGAAAATGCTCAAGACAGCACTGTATACTATTTGCACAGCCATTTGAAAAAATACAGTAAAGTTACACATTACTGTATTTAGTGAGGTAACTGAGTACAAGACACTGAATATGTATGTTTCACATTTTTACTGCATATGCTCTTTGCAATTCTAATTTGTTCACAGCATTGTGCAACAGAAAAAAATACACCCTTATTTACAACAAACATAAACTCCCTTTGGGTAGAGCTGTGCACAACTGTACACAATATTGCAGTATATTGGAACTGAACATACAACATACATAGTGCTGTAATCATTCATGCACATCCAGACGTTCCTCATCAGTGAAAGCTGAGATTCACCTGAGAGAAATTGTTCAATTTAGGAGACATTTTCAGAAAAAGAAAAAAAAAAAAAGATTTTAAAAAATGTGTAAAATTTGCTTGACAGATTTTGACAACTAGTTCAACATTTTTGTATGTAATGACTCAAGCAATGAAATGAGGACTATTAGTTTTATATGGAATGACTATTCAGCATTCACAAGTATAGTTAATTTTGACTGACATGACATAAGCAAATGATAATGTTATAAAACAGCAGAGAGTTGTATGAAAGCAATTGATGCATGTCCAAAAGCATTTTCAGTTTGTTGGAAGGAATGAGAAACTGCTACTATGATGTGCACAAATCACTAAATGTTGTGGAGGTTGAACTAACTGTTGTGCAAATGTAAATAGTGATGTGAGAAATGCACCAAAGCGACTGAGAAAAACTGTAATCCCAAAATGCACCACAGGTATACACTCAATTGTTAGAGAATACCCATTATGTGCTGTGAAGGCCCCAATATACTTCAAATGAAATCAAAGCATGAATAATAATATGTATAATTGCGTAATAAGTGGGTGTGGCACTGAGCCTTCTCATTCATTCACTCACTTGCTCCATCTAGGCTAGTGGTCCTCAACCTTTTTTGGGCCAGCGCCCCCTATCCAATATCCAGGTTTTCGAGCACAAAACAGACTTTCACTCCCCTTTTTTTAAATAGACAATAGTGTTTCGTTTACATCGCTGCTCGGCGAGAGCCGCTGAGATCGGTAAAGCCGCAGTTTAGTCCTAATTTCTAACCGTTTCTCTTCCTAATATCCTCCATATCGCTTTAAAGCCACAACTTCATTGTCTATTTATAATGTAGCGGACGGGACGCTTTAGATTCTAGAAAGCATTTGATCGGACAGAAAATCTGACCAGAAGTTGAAGTGCAGAGTGATGTCATCAAAGTCATTGATCCGTATTGGCTGAAGTGAGAGACTGTAAGTTCTGAAGGCTGTGGGCGGGGCCTATGGTGCAATGATGTATAACTATTCGTCAATGTCTTGTTCTGGAGAAAGTCATATGCAAATGTATTTGCCCATGTGACGTCACAGATCCTGCAATATCAAAAGGAGCGGATGACGTTTTAAGCTCTGAAACTTGCAGGATGTTTCAATGGTACAAATACCTCTTATATGTCAAAAGATCAAGACAAATATGATTTCTCATTTCATGACCCCTTGCATTGTGTTTTTATCTCTTTATTTTACTTTTTATAGTTATAGTTTTATAGTTATATAAAGTATTTTATCATATTGATATTGTGTGAAATTATTGTCAATGTTAGCGTTTGTACAATTGTATAGAATGAGAGTATATGAGGCGATTAGATAGATAGATAGATAGATAGATAGATAGATAGATAGATAGATAGATAGATAGATAGATAGATAGATAGATAGATAGATAGATAGATAGATAGATAGATAGATAGATAGATAGATAGATAGATAGATAGATAGATAGATAGATAGATAGATAGATAGATAGATAGATAGATCGATAGATCGATAGATCGATCGATAGATAGATAGAGAGGGGTGAATTCAGGTTAAAATAGGACACTTTTTTCCAGTCATCTCAATTTCAAAAAAAGTGTCTCAATCAACCTGAATTTATATATATATATATAAGAAGAAAGAAATCAGGGGTTGGGAACTATGCTTTTTAAAACAGCAAACAAGAAATTACTTTTCAAAATTCTTGAAGAAATTATGTTTGTACTTTAGAGAAGTTTCACTATTTATTTTATGGATGTGGGTGGCAAGTGTTTCCTTTGTACTGATCATAGTAAATTAAGGTAATTTATTTTTTCTTATACTGTACATTTATTGTAACTGCATATTTCATTGACCGTTTCATTTAAAAACAATGATTTGTAATTTTAAAAAAAAAATGTAAATGCTCTGTTTTTCATTCACATTTATCAATAAAACTACAAGTCTAAAAAGTCCATGTGTGGGATTGTTGAATCCATTAGCAATGACAGTACATTTTAACAGCTATATGACTCTGCTGAATGCATAAAATTACAAAACTACAACAGGTTGCAGCCCTATGCTAAAATGCTTTTATTATTTTTTGTTTTAATACACTCCAGACCATATTATGGGGAATGGAGAGTAGATTGATGTTGAAAACAAATTAAAGCATTATAGCTACTGCGTGATGTTAGCCAGAATACCAATTTAAAGGCTTTAGTTCCAAACATTTGCATATCAGGAAAATGAACAGCACTGTCATATATTTAAATGCCAAAACACCAACATGGAAACAGTCATGAGAAAGATGGTGTATTTCCTTATTAAAGCCGTTAAAATGCAAACTATATTATTTTTCTGCAATTATGATGCAGATCATCATATTACTTGGCCCAGTAGCAAGTAGACAGTGCAATCCTTTTTAGTGCACTTTAGTTGCAGAGTATATCATCCATATCCTCAGCCACATCATCCATATCCTCAGCCACATCATCCATATCCTCAGCCACATCATCCATATCCTCAGCCACATCATCCATATCCTCAGCCATGTCACGCCACAAGTAAAAGCAGCAAACTTAATTTGAGAATAGGCCTATGCCTTCAACACATTTACCAAAGTTGAGTGATCACAAATAATTACCGAGCGCATTGATGCAAAATACAGGTCCTACTGATAAAAAAAAAAAAAAATACATAATTTGTACTCAAAATTTAAAAAGATTCCTGGAATTATTGGAATGAACTGATTCCTGTCTGTTATTGGCTGAGGCGCTTCAGACCTGTCTGTTATTGGCTGAGGCGCTTCAGACCTGTCTGTTATTGGCTGAGGTGCTTCAGACCTGCCAGTGATTGGCTGAGGCGCTACAGACCTGTCTGTTATTGGCTGAGGCGCTTCAGACCTGTCTGTTATTGGCTGAGGCGCTTCAGACCTGTCTGTTATTGGCTGAGGCGCTTCAGACCTGCCAGTGATTGGCTGAGGCGCTACAGACCTGTCTGTTATTGGCTGAGGCGCTTCAGACCTGCCAGTGATTGGCTGAGGCGCTTCAGATCTGTCTGTTATTGGCTGAGGCGCTTCAGACCTGTCGGTTATTGGCTGAGGCGCTTCAGACCTGTCTGTTAATGGCTGAGGCGCTTCAGACCTGACTGTTATTGGCTGAGGCGCTTCAGACCTGTCTGTTATTGGCTGAGGCGCTTCAGACCTGTCTGTTATTGGCTGAGGCGCTTCAGACCTGTCGGTTATTGGCTGAGGCGCTTCAGACCTGTCTGTTAATGGCTGAGGCGCTTCAGACCTGACTGTTATTGGCTGAGGCGCTTCAGACCTGTCTGTTATTGGCTGAGGCGCTTCAGACCTGTCGGTTATTGGCTGAGGCGCTTCAGACCTGTCTGTTATTGGCTGAGGCGCTTCAGACCTGTCAGTTATTGGCTGAGGCGCTTCAGACCTGTCTGTTAATGGCTGAGGCGCTTCAGACCTGACTGTTATTGGCTGAGGCGCTTCAGACCTGACTGTAATTGGCTGAGGCACTTCAGACCTGTCTGTTATTGGCTGAGGCGCTACAGACCTGTCGGTTATTGGCTGAGGCGCTTCAGACCTGTCTGTTATTGGCTGAGGCGCTTCAGACCTGTCTGTTATTGGCTGAGGCGCTTCAGACCTGTCGGTTATTGGCTGAGGCGCTTCAGACCTGTCGGTTATTGGCTGAGGCGCTTCAGACCTGACTGTTATTGGCTGAGGCGCTTCAGACCTGTCTGTTATTGGCTGAGGCGCTTCAGACCTGAGTGTAATTGGCTGAGGCGCTTCAGACCTGTCTGTTAATGGCTGAGGCGCTACAGACCTGTTGGTTATTGGCTGAGGCGCTTCAGACCTGTCTGTTATTGGCTGAGGCGCTTCAGACCTGTCTGTTATTGGCTGAGGCGCTACAGACCTGTCGGTTATTGGCTGAGGCGCTTCAGACCTGTCTGTTATTGGCTGAGGCGCTTCAGACCTGACTGTTATTGGCTGAGGCGCTTCAGACCTGTCTGTTATTGGCTGAAGCGCTTCAGATCTGTCGGTTATTGGCTGAGGCGCTTCAGACCTGTCTGTTATTGGCTGAGGCGCTTCAGATCTGTCGGTTATTGGCTGAGGCGCTTCAGACCTATCTGTTATTGGCTGAGGCGCTTCAGACCTGTCTGTTATTGGCTGAGGTGCTTCAGACCTGTCTGTTATTGGCTGAGGCGCTTCAGACCTGTCTGTTATTGGCTGAGGCGCTTCAGACCTGTCGGTTATTGGCTGAGGCGCTTCAGACCTGTCTGTTATTGGCTGAGGCGCTTTGGCTGAGGCGCTTCAGACCTGTCTGTTATTGGCTGAGGCGCTTCAGACCTGTCTGTTATTGGCTGAGGCGCTTCAGACCTGTCTGTTATTGGCTGAGGCGCTTCAGACCTGTCTGTTATTGGCTGAGGTGCTTCAGACCTGTCTGTTATTGGCTGAGGCGCTTCAGACCTGTCTGTTATTGGCTGAGGCGCTTCAGACAAGTCTGTTATTGGCTGAGGCGCTTTGGCTGAGGCGCTTCAGACCTGTCTGTTATTGGCTGAGGCGCTTCAGACCTGACTGTTATTGGCTGAGGCGCTTCAGACCTGACTGTTATTGGCTGAGGCGCTTCAGACCTGTCTGTTATTGGCTGAGGCGCTTCAGACCTGAGACCTGACTGTTATTGGCTGAGGCACTTCAGACCTGACTGTTATTGGCTGAGGCGCTTCAGACCTGTCTGTTATTGGCTGAGGCGCTTCAGACCTGTCTGTTATTGGCTGAGGCGCTTCAGACCTGTCTGTTATTGGCTGAGGCGCTTCAGACCTGTCTGTTATTGGCTGAGGCGCTTCAGACCTGTCAGTTATTGGCTGAGGCGCTTCAGACCTGTCGGTTATTGGCTGAGGCGCTTCAGACCTGTCAGTTTATGGCTGAGGCGCTTCAGACCTGACTGTTATTGGCTGAGGCGCTTCAGACCTGTCTGTTATTGGCTGAGGTGCTTCAAACCTGACTGTTATTGGCTGAGGCGCTTCAGACCTGACTGTTATTGGCTGAGGCGCTTCAGACCTGTCAGTTATTGGCTGAGGCGCTTCAGACCTGTCAGTTATTGGCTGAGGCGCTTCAGACCTGTCTGTTATTGGCTGAGGCGCTTCAGATCTGTCAGTTATTGGCTGAGGCGCTTCAGACCTGTCTGTTATTGGCTGAGGCGCTTCAGACCTGACTGTTATTGGCTGAGGCGCTTCAGACCTGTCAGTTATTGGCTGAGGCGCTTCAGATCTGTCAGTTATTGGCTGAGGCGCTTCAGACCTGTCTGTTATTGGCTGAGGCGCTTCAGATCTGTCAGTTATTGGCTGAGGCGCTTCAGACCTGTCAGTTATTGGCTGAGGCGCTTCAGATCTGTCAGTTATTGGCTGAGGCGCTTCAGACCTGTCAGTTATTGGCTGAGGCGCTTCAGACCTGTCGGTTATTGGCTGAGGCGCTTCAGACCTGACTGTTATTGGCTGAGGCGCTTCAGACCTGTCAGTTATTGGCTGAGGCGCTTCAGACCTGTCAGTTATTGGCTGAGGCGCTTCAGATTACCCATCCAATGTAAATAAAGATAAGAAATTCTTCGCTTACGAGGATAAGTCAGATCATTGGCAGAGGTAATTTTACACCAATGAGGACATATTTATGAATAAAGACATTGATTTTAGCTAATAAAATACAGTAACACTTTATTTCGATAGTCCACTCCAGAGATTCTACTTACTGTAAGTAACTTTGCAGCTACATATCAACTAACTGTCATTAGAGTATACAGTAGTAGACTGTCTGCTTAATATTTGCTAACACTTTATTTTGTTGGTCCCCCAACATATATTCTACTGACTATAAGCAACGTGGCAACTACAAGTCAACTTATTCTACAAACCCGAACCCTAACACCTAACAATAATCTAACAGTCTACTGATAGTCTTCTACAGTCTACTATTACTCTAATGAGAGTTAGTTGACATGTTGTTGCAAAGTTACTTATAGTTAGTAGAATGTCTAAAGTGGAATATCAAAATAAAGTGGAACCTAAAATACTTTAAAAATTACACAATGTACCTTTAAGTATTGTGGTAGTCCGCCATGTTTCTCACTGAAACACCCCCAACTCGTAAAGACCGGGGCTTAAAGAGCTTAAAGAAAATCCCGAGCTTCCCAGTCGTATTTACAACATTGTGGTGGTGTTCATGTGCGTTCAACTCATAAACATGATCTTTACGAGATGACTTGAACGCACCATTAACCCCGGGTTATCGTCGTTCTAAACTCCACTATTAAGCCCAGGTAAAGGAACAGTTCTCACTTATAATTCAGAAGTGCGGTTTGCACCTGGGTTATGAAACCCTTTTGCAGTCCATAACGTTTACAGTGTGAATTAAAGCAGTGCTATACTATACGTTTACCTTAGGTTTTGATTATCTTAAGTGTGAAAAGCCCTTTATCATGGCAGAACCAGTAAAATGGCGTCTCTGTCTCAGACAGCACACACTGGCCGCTCACAGTCTGTGCACTAAATATCTAATTCTCACTGCATACAAAACTGGAAAGTACATAAAAAAAGAGCAAGCTTCCTCAAATGGCACATATGAACTAAATAAATCATTAATTGCTTATATGCAAGTCTGACCGTCTTCCTGTCTGAGTGGGTGTTTCCTAACCAGAATAATCTGCAGTACGCAAGCAGCTCTAGTCTAGATGATAGAGAGTCAAGAGGCTACTGAAAAATCCCCATCAGTAATGCACAGACTGAGAACCGGTCTGGTGAAAACACAAATGAACATCAAGAGTAGCGAAAGCAGTGGAAAGTCCCTGTGCTGGACAGTGTTTTTATTTTTAATAAGTGTGTAACATCACAACATTTAGCTCCATCAAGAGGTGCATCAGTTTTTGGTCAAGATCTTGTATTGTCAATGCAAGAGTCCATCACTCTGTAAAGTCTCCTCCAGCACATCCCAAAGACTTTCAATGAGTTTAAGCTCTGGCCGATTCATGTGTGAAAATGATTCTTCATGCTCCACCCAACCATTCTTTCACAGTTTGAGCCTGATGAATCTGGACATTGTCATCCTGGAATATGGCCATGATGTGTCTTCATACATGTTTTTTTAAGAAATGAAAATCTACACACTCCATCAGTTAGGGTTAGAAGAACTGTTGCCAAACATGATAGAAACATAATGCGATAATGATCCAATCATGGACTCTTAAGTTGTGGCCTATTTAAATCCAAACATCTGAGTGAAATGGCTTCTCAAACAAGAAAAATAAATGAAGTTCTGTACTTGATTTTGTCTTTGGGAATCGATTTGGATGGTAGATCTGGATCGATTTGGATCTCATGTGGGTGACAGGTTGCCCCGCCCTCACACCAGTAAACACATCGTCAGAAAAGAGATGTCGCTGCAAGAGGAGGAGAAGTTATTTTGATTAAACATTACTAGGAATATGAACTTATATAAAGTAATGGTGTGCATGGATAAATCATGTAAAATGAATGCTGCAATGTTCCACAATTTTCTGTCATGATGACGTTAACAGAGGCTGTTGTCACTGATGGTAAGCTCAGACAGTCTGTCATACTCAGGAAAAATTGTGTTGATGATCGTCATAAATAAAAAGTTATGACAAGGCTTGTCATTGTGCTCTGCTGTCTGTAGAGCTCATTGGATGTATGCGAAGCCACATCATTTGAGTGTGGCTGATGATCAACTCTCAGTCTGTAAATTTTGACCTGACCGTCCAGAGCTGTCAACACTTCCACCAACTAGGAAAACTCAAAGGTATGTAAAACAAACGCTTTTAGGCTCATTTTAAAGAGCGTTTTTATAATTAAGCCATTTTAAGAGATGTAAATAGATGTGAAAAGATTAATGTTATTAAGCAGCTGATGTATGTATATATATATATATATTTTGTCATTTCCATGTCTGTATTCTGAACTCCCAGAAACGTAATATGTCCCACAGAGGTGAAGACATGACACTCCTTTTACTTCTGATCATGATCTATGGCCTGGATGCTGAAGAATGTAATTATACAAACGGTAACTATTGAAAACACTTACATACTTGTAATAATTAATTTTAAGTAAATTGAATTGATTTCCATTGCCAGTTTATTTACAACTGATTGCTAAAGCACAAAGAGGTATATGGTGGAATCCCTCTTCCTGGAATGAGAAATACTTTCTTTGTTTAAATTTTTTGTTCGTTATAATTTGAGGTTTTTAGATTTCAATAAGCAAATTATTAATACAAACAGAAAATATTTGCATAAGATTTCCATAAACATACTCATAAAGTAGAGGTTGACATTTATTGTATGGGAGACTGAAGCTTGCCCTCAGCATTTTGACTTCACTGATAAAAAACATTCTGTGGTTAAGGAAATACTACAGAAAAAACTAATGTAATTTCTACCTGAATAGTTAGTTCAGGCGGAATTTAAAAAACAAAGCATATTCCATATTAGTACTCAATTTAAGCTTGTAGAAATGAAAGTGTAAATATCATTGCCATCAAATATTTTTCTTAGCTTAGCTAAGTAGATTTTAATGAATACCATGGGAAATTTACTTAACAAATCTGCATGCAAAAACTTTTTTAATTAGTTATTCTATGTGGCTTTATTTTCAGTTTCTGTGCAGAACCTGCCATTTACAGTTTATTGTAGGGTTTTTAACCAAATTCAAACATTAATACGAAATATAAGAGCAAAAATCGAACCCAAAAATTTAATTTGTAGGCCATTGGAAATATTAAATATTTTATAAAAATTGCAACCTATAAAACATGTGACGATTCGTCCTATCCTGACATGTATGAGCGATACTCTTGTCCTGACAATGTAACTCAACACAAAGGGTTGAGTTAAAATCTACCTTTATTATGTAGTTGACACTTTTCAAAAAATATGATCTTATTGTTTGCTTGTTTATAGCATATTAGAATGATTTCTGAAGGATCATGTGACACTGAAGATGCTGAAATTTCAGCTTTGCATCACAGGAATAAATTACATTTTATAATATATTCGCCTAGAAAACAGTTATTTTAAATTATAATAATATTTCACAATATTACTGTTTTACTGTATTTATGCTCTAATTAACACAGCCTTGGTGAGCAGAAGATTAAAAAAAAAAACATTATAGACTCATACTGACCCCAAACTTTTTAATTATAGAATTATAGAATTTATAAAATCATTAAGTTGAGCAAGGTATTTGAAATCAACATACAAAACCACTGTAGAGAAAGCACTACATTTTATAGTCACAGAGATGACAACTAGCCCCAGTCTTCCCTACAATAGAGATTATAACTGATAAGTCTTTTAAAGTGTAATTTGTATTATCTCTTTAGGACATCTAACACTGACGAGAACTATCAATAACACACGGACATTGAAGATGACAATCTCATTGGAATCTGGACCAAACATTACTGTTTGTGACACTGCAAAAGAATTACGTTGTGATTCAACAACAGACAAAAGATGTTATATTGAGTGCTCCTTTGTCGATTTCTTTGAAAACCAAAACTTTACCGAAACACAAGAATTTGACATATGTGCAAAGAAAATTCCGAATGACCATAGAGTTGAATTCAGAATACGTAAGTAAGACTTCTTTTCTTCCATTGCTTTTAACCAGTAACACAACAGCATTATGAGAAATTTGCATTGAGTATGATAACATGGTGTTACTGTTTACTCATTAATTATTCCTTCCGTCTATTACAGTAAACACTTTAACACAGTGTACTGTGGTGGATTGCTTGCCTGACAAAATAAGTGAGCTCTTGACCGAGAAAGAGCAGCAAATGAATATCCCAAAAGACTTGAGAAACATTCTCAATATTAAAAAAATGTGCGAAGCTGTGATCTTAAATGAAACTATTGTGCATATCTACATTAGGTAAATAAAACCTTATTAAGATTTTAAAATCCTTAAATACAATCCTTAAGTTTGCTGTGTTTCCAACCCCTATTCCTGGAGGCCCTCAACAGTACAGATTTGGGATGCCTGGCCCTGATATACTTTAGTTTAGTTTTAGTTTTGAACAAACTTTCCAGAAAAGTTAAACACCTTGGATACACTTGGTCCGTGTCGATTACGTCATAGGTGGGTGTGGCTATGAGGCTCCGCCTTCTTTTCCATGAAAATCTTCTTCGGTTCATTTCTTCTGTTCTGTCTGTTGAGGTCAGACGTCCGTGAGTAAAAACATGAACACACTAGTACAGAGGCGCTTCAAAGTAGAAACTGAAAAGCTGTAAAAGCTGAAAAGCTGCTGCTATAAATCAATCTACTGTATAAAGTGCTATATGATAAACGTGATGTGATGTTTATTTTTTTCATCCCACATTTCTCCCTTCTATTAAACATACATTTAGGCTAATGCGTTATATTTAATAAAAGTGGCACTAAAGACTTTTACATTGTTACAACAAACGGTAACACTTTATTTTATGGGCCCTATCTTGCACCCAGCGCAACTGACTTTGTACACCGACGCATGTATCATTCCTATTTTGCACCCGATGCACAGCAGACTTTTCCCTCCACAGACGCACGTCGTTAAACTAGGGAATGAACTTGCGCTCCCGGGGGCGGTTCAGCGCAAAGAGGAGGCGTGTTCCGGCGCAAACGTTCCCTGGTGCTATTTTGCAGGTTTAGAAAACAATTCCGCCACTGACTTTAGACTAGGTTTTTCCTGGTCAGTGGCAGAAACCTGTAAAATATTCGCATGTTATTCATATGTACTTTAAGGGCGCATGCTTGGCCATAATCAATGTAGCGTGTGCACAACGTGCATACACTTTGCTTATCTCATCTACACAGAAGCAGCAGTTTTCATTTTTGCAAATCATACATTATTAGAAGGAAAAATATTACCACACGAGGGAAATCATTGTTGTGTCCATGAAGATGTGAAAAAATAGGCATAAATCTAGCTTACACATTTACCCAAATTATTATACACCTGTTTAACCGAAGCTAATATGGGTGGGTTTCTCCATCCCCATACAATGTCACTTCTCTGTGTTTTACGGCCTTGACGATAACGTCGGTCTCCTCGGCTGTGAACCGCTCCTGGCAAATCCGCCGTTATAATAGCAATCCGCCATGGAACAAGCGCGCCTGCTCTTAAAGGGAATGTGAGATGTCGCTCTGATTGGTTTATTTCAGGTTACGCCCAAACCACACCTATGAATAATGAAGCTACTTCAGACCAACCCATTTTAGATTTGCGTTGGGCGTAAGAGTCATTTATCCCGCCGGTATAATAGCAACAGCATCCGAGATCCGCCCACAAATTTACTTATGTTTCACGCTTGATACTTGCGTTTTAGATCGTTAAAATAGTGCCCACAGTGTCATTCTTCCATGTTAGATGTAATAACAGTAGAAATAACTATAAATTATGCATAATTTCATGCAACTTACCCTAAACCAAACTCTAATTTTAACCCTAACTCTGTTGTAAGTACATCACAGAGCTGGTTCAAACATCCACATCGCTATGATCAGATGCTTTCTTAACTGCTGTTTTCTCACCGCCCTCATTTTTGTCGTGTTTATTTTGTTATTGAGAGGAAAACGCATAAAATCGCTGAAAGGGTATTTCTAACTTATTTTTACCCCTAATTGAAGAACAAAAAAGAACTTCACCTTCAGTACACCTTTATCTGACACTACTTTCTGATCAAAAAGTAACAATCAGGTGTGATTTTTGGGGGAAATCCAAAATGTGTGTTGTTGTAGGGGTCTCCAAGAGCAAGGTTGGAAACACTGTTTTAGACCTGGTTTTATGTTTGCCACACCTTTGTGCAGAGTGGAGAAGAAAGCCATACTTGGTGTTATAAATATGACCATTCCTGTGCAATCCAAGACCTACTATAATGAGGATCTTTCCCTGACTGTGGTTAAGATGAATTTAAGCATGCCAAACGATTCTTTAAAAATCAAAGCTAAAGATGTAAGTATACCTGCCCCATAAACACCAAAGGTCCTTGCTGATATAACTCTATAAAGCTGCTAAACTAAGTTATTTCTGCAGCACCTTTTCATTTTTGTCCATAAGGTTTTTTTTTTTTAAATGCGTATAAAAATCGCACAAAAATATGAATGTACTACCCAAAAATAATAGCTGCAGAGTGAAATGACGGTTAGCATCTCACTGGTTCCCTCGACAAAACCCAATAGGATTTTGTTATAGGCTTTTTGGATTATCGCTAAAAACAAGCTCTGTGATCAACACAAGTTTATGATACTTACACGTTTTGTCCATCAAGATAATTATCACAGATGAATACAACTTTTATGCATTTTGAAGCCTAAATGCAGTCGCCAAAGCTAACGAGTGATGATGTTTAATCTCCTCGACAGCGTCTGTAGTCACATTTAGCCACTTGTAAGCAACTGCCTTTTTTAAGACACGTAACAGCTTCAAAAATCCCAAGTTGGGTAATACTGATGTATTTTATGTCGTAGTAGAATAAAATGTGAAAGTGTCTTGAGCTTGTGTTCACCACAGACCTTATTTCAGCCATTTAACAAAACCCCCATTTTAAAAAACCCATTGATTTCAGGACGATAGAACCGGAAGATCTAAAATGCCAACTCGCTAACTCATGTCATACCTGCTGCTGCACCACTCGATTGTTTTATCAAATACAATGAACTTTATTCCATGCCCGCTCCACAGCACCACCCGATGGATTTTAGTCCAGTCATTTTAAGCCAAAATGGGGGTCAACCTTGAACAAATTGCAACAGAAGCAAACTCAACTGATTTTGTATCCTCAATATGTCCTGAGTAAGGAAAAAAAAAGTCCTGAAGAATCCCATTAGGGGAAAGTTTTGAAAAAGACCCAAATATAGCCCATTAATACGCCTAGTCATTCTTTTTCTTATGTGAATAGGGTAAAAATTTTAACCTTTAGATATCACCATGAAAATTACTGAGTTGATTACTTACATCAAGACAAACAAAAAATGTATTACAAGTTTTTGGAAATTGTTTGTTAACATGGACAAACGCGCATAATCTAATTACGTATGTGCTAATTTGCATAAATACCACAACAGATCTAAACATTGGGTAAAGCCAGGTGAAAATGTCTTGTTGAATCTTGTTGACATATAACAGTAAAATACTTAATGTTAAGGTCTGAATGAAACCCATTTAGGCTACTCATGAGCATTAATACATAGAGGCAGGAAGAAGTACTTTAGAAACCAGCCTTTATTCATTATTAAGAGATTAGGTTTGGGGCTGGGTCCGTAGGACTGTTTCTGGGGTACGAGTCTGAGGGAAGAACAGGAGACAATGGTAAGGAGAATGCAGAACACAAAAGGTAAGTCAAATAAAAAAGTGAATCTCCAGAAACAGTCCCACGCAATAATTATCTCTGCAATAATAATTAATAAAGGCTGGTTTAAAGTACTTCCTGCCTCTATGTATTAATGCTCATGAGTAGCCTAAACGGGTTCCATTCAGACCTTCACATTAAGTATTTTACTGTTATGTGTCAACAAGATTCAACAAGACATTTTCACCCGGCTATACCCAATGTTTAGATCTATTGTTATGCAAATTAGCACATACATAATTAGATTATGCGCCGTTTGTCCATGTTAACAAACAATTTCCAAAAACTTGTAATACAATTTTTGTTTGTCTTGATGTAAGTAATCAACTCAGTAATTTTCATGGTGATATCTAAAGGTTACATTTTTTGCCCTAAATTCACGTAAACGAATGGGATTCTTCGGGACTTTTTTTTTTTCTTACTCAGGACATATCGAGGACACAAAATCAGTTGAGTTTGCTTCTGTAGCAATTTGTTCAACCTTTTTTCATAAAATGACTGGACTATTTAGTTATAACTGTGTTTAGTTTGTGTGCAAAGGATTAATCATGAATGCACTGCATTTACGGCCAGCAAATGATCATTTAGCGAAATCCGAGTAGTAATTTTATTTTTAGATTCATTATTGCAGATCGAATATCCGACTAGTCTTGCATGACACTAGTGTGAAACCTTAAAATACATTTTCTGTCATTTCGCTATTTATGAAAGAATTAGCAGCTTCATTTTTTACACTTCTAAACAATGTAGAATATGTATACTGTAAGAATGTAATTCTTTCATTTAGATAATTATTAAAGAGACCTGATGTCTTTTTTCCTTTTAAGGTATTGGATGAAAAGGATGTGGCAGAGATTAGGATCCCGGTGAATCAATTCCAAAACCAATTGGAAAACAAAATTGGTGTAGCTACCTACGATGCCGATCAGCACTTCAAGGTTCAAATCAAACCCCCTTTTAACGTTGTGTCGAGTGTCATGCGTTGCATGTCACACAGATTCTAAAGTTTACAGTAAGCTTAAATTTATACATCAAATTATTGTCTTTTTTTTACAGCTTAAACTGGAAAATAAAACTGTTACCTCGAAAATCATACGGATTGAATTCCCTGGACCTGACACTAGCGCATTGACTGATCGAATTACAATTGAGTTCAAAATTAATCTCCCAATCTGTGAACAAACCATAGGCCTATCAGATGTAAGTGTAACTTGAAATTTTGAATATTCTCAAATTGCCTCAAAATGTCCTAATAATGATTTGTTCCTGTTTTATATTTATATTTAAAGAAACACAACCTGTCCTGTCAGTTCTATGATGAAAAAGGTACAGTAATGGGTAATTGCTTCTGGGGGTGGGCGATGTGACCAAATTCTTATTTCAGGAAATGATTCATTTTAATTCATGATAACGATATATATCACAATATATATTTTTATTAAAAAGAAGAAGAAGCAAATTGCAAACAATAGGACAAATACTCTATAACAAAAATGGCAGTAGGTACAGTATATTAGGCTGCTGTCACTTTAAGACCAAAAGCATGGATCCATTATACTGATCTGGTTTCATCCAACTGTTTACTTTCACTTGAGACACAACCGTCTGTGTTTACATGAATACTCCACATGATGGGTATTTTTATTTTGACATAATTGTGCATGTATTTGACCATTCAGACGCAGTAAGACGTGAAAGAGAACTGAATTACAGTTTCCGCACCGCATTGAAGTGATAATTCACCCAAAAAGGAAAATTACCCCATGATTCACTCACCGTCAAGTCATCCTAGGTGTATATGACATTCTTCTTTCAGACGAATCTAATCGGAGTTATATTAAAAAATGTCCTTGCTCTTCCAAGCTTTATAATGGCAGTGAATGGCCGTTTCTGTTTTGAAGTCCATCAAAGCGCATCCATCCATGATAAAAGTAATCCACACGGCTCTGGGGGTTAATAAAGGCCTTCTGAAGCAAAGTGATGTGTTCATGTAGGAAAAATATCCAACTTTATCAACTAAAATAACTAGCTTCCGGCAGACGGCCTACGCAAGTCGACTTACGCCTAAAGAGAAAAACTTGACGATGCATGACATATGATGTAGGGGTAGCGTAAGCTTTGACGCCTCTCGCGGTTCAAACATACAGGGCTGGGCAACAAACTCAAGCTCCTCCGACATTTCTCTTTAAAAACTCTCGTGTTAGACTTCTAATTCGTGACTGGTGTTTTGTTTTGCTCTATCCTCTGCACTCCCGCGTTTGTCATTATGTTGTGCGCCAGGTCAAGTGTTACTCTTTCACCGTATGTTGATGCGTACTGTAAGGCCGTCTGCCGGAAGCTAGTTATTTTAGTCGATAAAGTTTTAAATATGGATATTTTTCTTACACCAATGCATCGCTTCACTTCAGAAGGCCTTTTTTAACCAGCCAGAGCCGTGTGGAGCACTTTTATCATGGATGGATGCACTTTTGTGGACTTCAAAACAGAAACGGCCATTCACTGCCATTATAAAGCTTGGAAGAGCCAGGACATTTTTTAATATAACTCCGATTGTATTCGTCTGAAAGAAGAATGTCATGTAAACCTAGGAATTCTTGAGGGTGGGTAAATCATGGGCTAATTTTTGGGTGAATTATCACTTTAAGTTCTTTTTCACTGCTTATTGTGCTTAATAACTCCCAAATTTGCAATCATCTTCTGAGAGGCAGCTTTCCGCGCAAGCACTTTGGCAGTGTGTATATTTACATACCGCGATATACATGATATAGAAAAAACGATAGACATTTTATACCGTGGTAACAATATATCGTCATACCGCCAAGCCCTAATTGCTTCAATGAAAAATGTGCTTATGCTCTTATATTGCAGAGATATTATGTCCTTTTATGTTGATTTGATTTTTGTTTACTGTCATATAGGAGACAAAACCTGGAAAACTGATGGTTGTCTCACCAATATTACTGGAGCTGAAGTTGTGGAGTGCTCCTGTAACCATATGACCCCTTTTGCTGTGCTTCTGGTGAGTACTGAGACATCCACCAATGAAATTATTCAGTAAAACTACACTGTAAAAAACAATACATTCATGATTCGTTATCACAACTTTTTATCTTTTGTCAAATCAACTTAAAAATGTATGTTATTCAGATAACAATATTTTAAGTTTCTAGGCTATTTATTAAACCAATCTCCTTTGTTGTATTAACTCAAAATTTTTATTTTAATGAACTCAAAATTTTAAGGCAACCAAGTAACTTACTTTTTTATGTTAAACCAACAATATATTATTATTTTTTTACAATGTAGCAGTTTAAAATAATCAGCTGATATGGTTTAAATTTCACTCCAACACTCATTTATCTGCCTTCCTAACTTTAAATAGACTAACTTGAAGATATCCAAAGAGCAGTGGAAAATCCTGTCGTCCATCAGCTACGTAGGCTGCGGTCTGTCTGCGTTCTTTTCTGCTTGCTCTGTCTTGTCGTTCATGTTCATCAGGTGCTGTTCCTTCTGTTTTTTTTTGTTTTTTTTTATATAAATGCATATACAATCTGTGCTTTGATTCACATTATTCCATGCATAAATTACATTGCTATAAAAATTGTTAATATAAACTCTTCAAAGCCAATAATGCTCAATTTACATCTATTTTTGCCCATTTTCAATATACCATGTGTGTGTTTTCAGTTATGCAAGGGCAGAAGTGTCCAGCAGCATCCATGTGTCTCTGAGTGGCGCTCTGTTTCTCCTCAACATCAGCTTCATGCTCAGCGAATGGGCTGCCACACTGGGAATGGAAGATGTCTGTGTGTTTATCGCTGTGATGATACACTACAGCCTGCTGTCTTGTTTCACATGGATGGCTATTGAAGCCTTGCACCTGTACCTTCTTCTCATCAGAGTGTTCAACATTTACATCAGACACTACGTGGTCAAGTTGTCCCTGATCGGATGGGGTGAGCATAACAACATACAAAAACTAAATGTAATGCAAATAACATCGCAGCTAATGTCTAATAAACATGCTGGAAGCATTAAAGGGGAAATTTGCAAAATTGGAAACTCAAATGCAAACGTTTAACTCAAAAAATAACGTAAAACATAATATGATTAAAAATTAAAAATTCATAAAATGGAATCTTGAAATTGTTTATCCTGCGATCTTTTCCTCTTGACAGGAGTCCCTGTTATTGTTGTTGGAGGCTTGCTGTCGGTTTATGACACTAATCCTCTTTATGGCACATATGATATGACTTTATCAGATACAAACAAAACAAATGCAATGTAAGTCTTTACATTTTTAATTTGCATTAGAGACAGGCAAATGTAGTTAAATTATGTTGCACTCTACGTCAGTCCATCCAATGTATGAAGTAAATGCTTACATTGCAAACGTTTCTTTCATTACAGTTGCTGGATCAAAAACCCTAACGTCCTGTATGGCGTGAACCTTTCCTACTTCACCGTCATATTCCTGTTCAATTTAGGAATCCTAATCACAGTGTCCAGACAGATCTTTAAGCTCCGACGTGTGGGCAACAGGAATGGCAAGATGCCAGTGTGGAAGGATGCGGGAACAGTGCTGGGCCTCATGTGTCTGCTGGGAACAACATGGGGTTTGGCCTTCTTCAGCTCTGGATATACCAACTACGTTATACTCTACCTGTTCTGCATCTTAAACTCAATGCAAGGTATGTTTAGTTAGGGTACAACAGTGACAGAGAACATATGAATGTTCACGATAAATCTTGTAGTTTAAAACACATGCCAAGTTAAATTTACAGTACACTTAGTAATGGTTCCATTAGGTTAAATTTAATGACTCTAAAATGTCATATGGTCTAACCATCAGGTACAAAGTCCTAACATATTTGGGTCACACTTTATTTTAAGGTGTTATTTATGTATTTAAGTACTGGGTAATATTAAGCAACTGCATGTACTTACTATAGGGTTAGGGATTAGAATTTGGTTGAGGTTTAGTTGCATGCAATTATGCATAATTTACTGTTATTACTATGGTAAGTACATGTAACTATGTAACATGGACACTGTAAAATAAAGTGTTACCCATATTTGCTTTACATCTTGAATACATGTGTCGTAGATTTTTCCCTAAACCTAACTAAGTCCTATCTCATCTGACCTAAGTCTACCGGGGCCGTCTCAATCGATGCTTAATAAATACCTGGGCCGTCTCCAATCGACAATCCCTAACGTCTCCAGTCGACGCTTAATAAATACCTGGGCCGTCTCCAATCGACAATCCCTAACGTCTCCAATCAATGCTTAATAAATACCTGGGCCGTCTCCAATCGGCAATCCCTAACGTCTCCAATCGACTCTTAATAAATACCTGGGCCGTCTCCAATCGACAATCCCTAACGTCTCCAATCGACTCTTAATAAATACCTGGGCTGTCTCCAATCGACAATCCCTAACGTCTCCAGTCGACGCTTAATAAATACCTGGGCCGTCTCCAATCGACAATCCCTAACGTCTCCAATCGACTCTTAATAAATACCTGGGCTGTCTCCAATCGACAATCCCTAACGTCTCCAGTCGACGCTTAATAAATACCTGGGCCGTCTCCAATCGACAATCCCTAATCGTCTCCAATCGACTCTTAATAAATACCTGGGCCGTCTCCAATCGACAATCCCTAACGTCTCCAATCGACTCTTAATAAATACCTGGGCTGTCTCCAATCGACAATCCCTAATGTCTCCAATCGATGCTTAATAAATACCTGGGCCATCTCCAATCGACAATCCCTAACGTCTCCAGTCGACGCTTAATAAATACCTGGGCCGTCTCCAATCGACAATCCCTAACGTCTCCAATCGACTCTTAATAAATACCTGGGCTGTCTCCAATCGACAATCCCTAACGTCTCCAGTCGACGCTTAATAAATACCTGGGCCGTCTCCAATCGACAATCCCTAACGTCTCCAATCGACTCTTAATAAATACCTGGGCTGTCTCCAATCGACGATCCCCCTGGGCCGTCTCCAATCGACAATCCCTAACGTCTCCAGTCAACGCTTAATAAATACCTGGGCCGTCTCCAATCGACAATCCCTAACGTCTCCAATCGACTCTTAATAAATACCTGGGCCGTCTCCAATCGACAATCCCTAACGTCTCCAGTCGACGCTTAATAAATACCTGGGCCGTCTCCAATCGACAATCCCTAACGTCTCCAGTCAACGCTTAATAAATACCTGGGCCGTCTCCAATCGACAATCCCTAACGTCTCCAATCGACTCTTAATAAATACCTGGGCCGTCTCCAATCGACAATCCCTAACGTCTCCAGTCGACGCTTAATAAATACCTGGGCCGTCTCCAATCGACAATCCCTAATGTCTCCAATCGACGCTTAATAAATACCTGGGCTGTCTCCAATCGACAATCCCTAACGTCTCCAATCGACGCTTAATAAATACCTGGGCCGTCTCCAATCGACAATCCCTAACGTCTCCAATCGATGCTTAATAAATACCTGGGCTGTCTCCAATCGACAATCCCTAACGTCTCCAATCGACGCTTAATAAATACCTGGGCTGTCTCCAATCGACAATCCCTAACGTCTCCAGTCGACGCTTAATAAATACCTGGGCCGTCTCCAATCGACAATCCCTAACGTCTCCAGTCAACGCTTAATAAATACCTGGGCCGTCTCCAATCGACAATCCCTAACGTCTCCAATCGACTCTTAATAAATACCTGGGCCGTCTCCAATCGACAATCCCTAACGTCTCCAGTCGACGCTTAATAAATACCTGGGCTGTCTCCAATCGACAATCCCTAACGTCTCCAGTCGACGCTTAATAAATACCTGGGCCGTCTCCAATCGACAATCCCTAACGTCTCCAGTCGACGCTTAATAAATACCTGGGCTGTCTCCAATCGACAATCCCTAACGTCTCCAGTCAACGCTTAATAAATACCTGGGCCGTCTCCAATCGACAATCCCTAACGTCTCCAATCGACTCTTAATAAATACCTGGGCTGTCTCCAATCGACAATCCCTAACGTCTCCAATCGACGCTTAATAAATACCTGGGCTGTCTCCAATCGACAATCCCTAACGTCTCCAGTCGACGCTTAATAAATACCTGGGCCGTCTCCAATCGACAATCCCTAACGTCTCCAGTCAACGCTTAATAAATACCTGGGCCGTCTCCAATCGACAATCCCTAACGTCTCCAATCGACTCTTAATAAATACCTGGGCTGTCTCCAATCGACGATCCCCCTGGGCCGTCTCCAATCGACAATCCCTAACGTCTCCAGTCAACGCTTAATAAATACCTGGGCCGTCTCCAATCGACAATCCCTAACGTCTCCAATCGACTCTTAATAAATACCTGGGCCGTCTCCAATCGACAATCCCTAACGTCTCCAGTCGACGCTTAATAAATACCTGGGCCGTCTCCAATCGACAATCCCTAACGTCTCCAGTCAACGCTTAATAAATACCTGGGCCGTCTCCAATCGACAATCCCTAACGTCTCCAATCGACTCTTAATAAATACCTGGGCCGTCTCCAATCGACAATCCCTAACGTCTCCAGTCGACGCTTAATAAATACCTGGGCCGTCTCCAATCGACAATCCCTAACGTCTCCAGTCGACGCTTAATAAATACCTGGGCCGTCTCCAATCGACAATCCCTAACGTCTCCAGTCAACGCTTAATAAATACCTGGGCCGTCTCCAATCGACAATCCCTAACGTCTCCAATCGACTCTTAATAAATACCTGGGCCGTCTCCAATCGACAATCCCTAACGTCTCCAGTCGACGCTTAATAAATACCTGGGCTGTCTCCAATCGACAATCCCTAACGTCTCCAGTCGACGCTTAATAAATACCTGGGCCGTCTCCAATCGACAATCCCTAACGTCTCCAGTCGACGCTTAATAAATACCTGGGCTGTCTCCAATCGACAATCCCTAACGTCTCCAGTCAACGCTTAATAAATACCTGGGCCGTCTCCAATCGACAATCCCTAACGTCTCCAATCGACTCTTAATAAATACCTGGGCTGTCTCCAATCGACAATCCCTAACGTCTCCAATCGACGCTTAATAAATACCTGGGCTGTCTCCAATCGACAATCCCTAACGTCTCCAGTCGACGCTTAATAAATACCTGGGCCGTCTCCAATCGACAATCCCTAACGTCTCCAGTCAACGCTTAATAAATACCTGGGCCGTCTCCAATCGACAATCCCTAACGTCTCCAATCGACTCTTAATAAATACCTGGGCTGTCTCCAATCGACGATCCCCCTGGGCCGTCTCCAATCGACAATCCCTAACGTCTCCAGTCAACGCTTAATAAATACCTGGGCCGTCTCCAATCGACAATCCCTAACGTCTCCAATCGACTCTTAATAAATACCTGGGCCGTCTCCAATCGACAATCCCTAACGTCTCCAGTCGACGCTTAATAAATACCTGGGCCGTCTCCAATCGACAATCCCTAACGTCTCCAGTCAACGCTTAATAAATACCTGGGCCGTCTCCAATCGACAATCCCTAACGTCTCCAATCGACTCTTAATAAATACCTGGGCCGTCTCCAATCGACAATCCCTAACGTCTCCAGTCGACGCTTAATAAATACCTGGGCCGTCTCCAATCGACAATCCCTAATGTCTCCAATCGACGCTTAATAAATACCTGGGCTGTCTCCAATCGACAATCCCTAACGTCTCCAATCGACGCTTAATAAATACCTGGGCCGTCTCCAATCGACAATCCCTAACGTCTCCAATCGATGCTTAATAAATACCTGGGCTGTCTCCAATCGACAATCCCTAACGTCTCCAATCGACGCTTAATAAATACCTGGGCCATCTCCAATCGACAATCCCTAACGTCTCCAGTCGACGCTTAATAAATACCTGGGCCGTCTCCAATCGACAATCCCTAACGTCTCCAGTCAACGCTTAATAAATACCTGGGCCGTCTCCAATCGACAATCCCTAACGTCTCCAATCGACTCTTAATAAATACCTGGGCCGTCTCCAATCGACAATCCCTAACGTCTCCAGTCGACGCTTAATAAATACCTGGGCCGTCTCCAATCGACAATCCCTAATGTCTCCAATCGACGCTTAATAAATACCTGGGCTGTCTCCAATCGACAATCCCTAACGTCTCCAATCGACGCTTAATAAATACCTGGGCCGTCTCCAATCGACAATCCCTAACGTCTCCAATCGACGCTTAATAAATACCTGGGCTGTCTCCAATCGACAATCCCTAACGTCTCCAATCGACGCTTAATAAATACCTGGGCTGTCTCCAATCGACAATCCCTAATGTCTCCAATCGACGCTTAATAAATACCTGGGCCGTCTCCAATCGACAATCCCTAACGTCTCCAATCGACTCTTAATAAATACCTGGGCTGTCTCCAATCGACAATCCCTAACGTCTCCAATCGACGCTTAATAAATACCTGGGCCATCTCCAATCGACAATCCCTAACGTCTCCAATCAACGCTTAATAAATACCTGGGCTGTCTCCAATCGACAATCCCTAACGTCTCCAATCGACGCTTAATAAATACCTGGGCTGTCTCCAATCGACAATCCCTAATGTCTCCAATCGACGCTTAATAAATACCTGGGCCGTCTCCAATCGACAATCCCTAACGTCTCCAATCGACGCTTAATAAATACCTGGGCTGTCTCCAATCGACGATCCCCCTGGGCCGTCTCCAATCGACGATCTCTAACGTCTCCAATCGACGCTTAATAAATAGTCTACCTAACTAACTTGCTTCCCTAACTAGCTTTCTTCCTGCGCAGGAATAATCGACAAACAGACCTTAGCAAATGTTCTTTAAATGCTTTAATCACGGCCGGAGGATCTCTCGAGCAGTTCTCAGAGAATCTTCCCCAAGAAGAAGCAAGGCCGGAGGATCTCAGACAAATTCCATTGAGAATCCCACCAGCTAACACGAATACAACAGTTTTTATAGAATAGGAATAGAATAGAATTTGATTGGTTCTTCATAGACAACCCCTTCTGTTACTAGGTAAAGCAAACTTTGTTTTAATGATTACTTCATTGTTTAATCACAAGGTTCAAATTTAGTCATCTGTCTAGTTTCAATACCCATTTGTTATTTTTACACTCACAAGGGGTATGGCAAAAATACAACATCCAAAAACACAGGACAGAGCATTTTAGTACATTGTGTTTCAAAGTGTTATCATGTTAGGCCTGAAAAATGAAGTAAGGTTAGATGTTAGAGACATGGATAGTTTGATTATACAGTTTACAATTTTATCTATTAAAAATCCACCACAGTACACATCTTAATTACATCTTAATATCTTATTTTTAGAAATTTCATTAATTATAAATATGATACATTTTTTGAGAGTCCTCTCTGTCAGACTATAGGCAAACGTGTCTCAAATGTTTTTGTTTTTGTTTTGTTTTTGCTCTTATGCGACTGAGATCTGGGGGGTTTTTATTACAGTGTGAACGGCACAAACAACATGGAATCTGATCTTTTCTATTCTGATTTGGGCCACTACTATATGAGGTCCTAAATCAGATACTGGTCTGATGTTCTGCAGTGCGACCTCAGTCTGAACAGTCACATCGGAATTCATATGACTTTTACGTTACTCTAGATCAACATACACGCAACCTTTCTATTGTTTTTCAATGCAAAAACACTATACAGTCGTGTTTGACTGTTGCTTTAAAAAAATCATGTTCGGGCCCCTAAATGATGACTTCATCACCTCTGTGTTTACTTCTATATAATTCTGTTCTGCGCCGCATTTTTGGGCCTGTCCAAATACCCACATGTCTTTGCACTTGACTTTACCACATGTCTACTCAGATTGAACATTTCCTGTATTTGGCCTAAGCATTAAAGGGCGCGTGAAGACCGTGTGTGCAGAACTTTTGATTACCAAATGGGACACACTTATAGTTTTGTAAAAATGAAAGAGTTTACAGTTCACAGAGCTTTATTTTAATTTACAATACTTGGCATTTTAAAAGAAACTTTTAAATGTCTATTGTTCAGAAGTCCCTATGAAACAGACAACACAATTTAGCAATTGTGGTGCTTCCAAAATTAAGCAATAAAAAACAGTTACAAATGTTGCACAAAATACACAAATAAATTGCTAACACTTTAGTTTAGGATCCAATTCTCACTATTAACTATTTGCTTATTAACATGCATAAGGATATTGGCTGTTTATTAATACTTATAAAGCAAATATTAATGCCTTATTCTGTATGACCATATTCTAAATCCCTTACTACTTAAACTTAACAACTACCTTACTAACAATTAATATGCAGTAATTAGGAGTTTATTAAGGCAGAACTTGTGGTTAATAGTGAGAATTGGACCCTAAACTTAAGTATGACCAAAATTGTATCTGCACCAATAAAATGGGCAACACTTTATGTTTTACTACCAAATTGTATGTAATCTCTAATTAATCTAATTTACAGTGGAATGTTTTCCTCAACATCTCACGAATTTGGGGCACGTGCGATCCTGAACATGATGCATGATGAGATACGCTAAGCCTTGAGGCAAAGCTTATCTCATCATGCATCATGTTTTTGGTTTTGTTGTGCATTATGGGAACTGAGATTTGGTGTTCTCAAGACCTCGGTTAGTCTTTTCTTCCTGTGTGTCCACACGCTCTCACAGCCCAAGACCACAAGTGAGGGTATTTGGACAAACCCTTTGTTATTGTTCTTTTGCGTGTGCGGGTCAGTTCAGGATCATGACCCGTTCACACTCAAACCGGACATTGGCAACATTAAAAAAATAATGTGAACAGCCAAACAAAACAATAAAAAAACTGGATCTGAGCAATAAATCTGAATTGATTATTTGCAGTGTGAATGTAGTGTTTCCTGTTTTAATTTTTTTCGGCATGTTGGTTGTACCACATGACTTTGTTCGTCACGCCACATGACTTTTATTTGGCAGATTTTCTAATACTCTTTTATATATCATTATGCCAAACTACTTTTAGGTTTTTGTTCATTTCATTTCATTTTTATTTTATTATTATTGTATCACCCTGGTATTTTTGACTTTATGCTCCCTCCAAAAAAAAAATCCCAAATAAATTTGAATACAGAGTTTAAAAACATGCTCATCATAGTAAAGGCTGTATTCAAGTCATGTCATTGACCCATGTCTGCTTGCAAAAGAAAAAATTTCCATGATGGAGGATAACAGCAGGTGGAAAAGGAAGAAATATGTGTAAAATTAAAAAGATGCGTCATTTTCTGAAACTCTCTTTGTTTCTGCTACCAAAGCATAGTTAGGGTCAGAACAAGGGTTGCTTTAAAGTCACAACACAGTCTAGGAGGAAGTGAAATACAAAAGTACAGGTTTTTTGTTTTCCTGTTAAATCACAAGTAGAATAATTATGTGACGTGACGACTCAAGAAAAGGGGAATGGAAACTTTTCTGGATGCCAAAAAATGATGGACTGAAACTTTAAGTTTGTTTGTTTACAGGGTTTTACATCTTTGTGTGGATGTGTGGTACAGCGAGGAAAAACAGAGCGCAAACAACTCAATCCAAGACAAAATCCACTCTGGACATCTCGAAATAAGGACCTCGACCCTCTCATGCGGTTTTCTTATTAAAACCTCTGCCATATTTAACAAGAAGAGTTGATTCCAGCTGTAGATATCTGCACCCAATGACCCACAGACATGCACTCTGGCTTATTTAAAATTGACACTCAACACCGCAACATACCTACAAGAATCGCAACCTTCAGAAAGTGTCATCACGACCAGTCTGCTTTTTTTTTTTTTTTTTTTGGAAGTGTACTTCCTTTGTGATAATTTCAGTTCATCGTATTAAAGAAATGCAGTTCCCTCTTTGTAACTATACACACTAAAACCTTGATCTATTTTCTATCATATCTCATCTTATATCTACTTCATTATATTTAATAAATGTAATAAAAGCTGTGATTTGTAAAAACAAAAACAAAAAAAAAACAATTGTTCTAGTGTTGCTGAATTTATTAATAAATCTATAAATGTAAAATGAACGTTTCAGCCTATTTTGGAAACACATTACAACAATGCTATTTTAAAGCAATATACAACATGGAACAAATGCAGCGGCATTGTGAAAAAAAATCATATTTTCTTTGCGATATGCAATTTACTCTAAGTGAAAATGGCGATAGATTCTATTTACACTATATATGTAAAAATAGCAGTACTTTCTTTGCAATAAGTATATGTAAATGCTATTTATACTTATAAATAGTGGGAGATATATTTGCACCTCAGTGTTGTTATACATTAAACGGTGTACAATAATAACATATAGAGTATAAATTATTATATTTATTAAAATTATTAAATGGATGCCGCCTTATGGCATATAAAAAGCCCTCCCTAGCCCTAACCGATAAACACTTTATTATTAAACACACATTAATTCCACTTTTTGAATGCTTTCTTAATTTTTATTGATAATAAATGCCTTTCCGATCTAATATGTGATGGGAAAAGGGAGTAAAGCGAGTTCAAAATAAGGCTGATTTGCATCAACTTGCTTTCACGCACATTACCCCGGCCTACACTATCGACAGTCCGGCGTCTTCTGTAGTGTTGTCCTGTCCAGCCGACACCAGTGGGCAGTTAGTGTAAATAGCCTCTGCCAACAAGACGGGCTATTTTACTCTTAGTGTAAATAAATACTCCGAACAAATAATGCAATTAATAGTTTTATTGATTTTTTATTTTATTTATCCGTTATTAATTTAGTAATGCCTGGATTGTTTTCACCTTAAGATCACATAGGTTTGTGTTGGTAAGTTCTTGGTAAACTGCATAACGGTTCCTGAAGTTAACAGATATGTTGCACAGGAAGCCACAGGAATCACATGACACTTTTTCAGAGAGGCTGACAGATGCCACTAGCACTAGAGGAGTAGAGCATTCAACAAGAGAAATGAGAGGCTTCTGCTGTTTAGTTCTTTGGATATATTCCTCCACAATATGGACTGGAACTTGTGAGTATCAATTTCAGCTCCCAATTAGGAGTATAATCAACTCAACAAATGTTGATAATAATCACGTTTACACTATTGTGATTTACTTTCTTGGAGTGCTGGTAGATTACTTACGAGTTGTAGTCAGTTACTGATTCCAAATTACATGACAAAAATTGAAGTTATAACATAATCGATTCCATTACACATTTAAAGTAATATAATCGAACAGCTTTTTGATTACTTTTGATCATTCATGGGGTACTTCAAGTACATATATTAGAAAATTTGAAAGATTAAAAAAGGAGAATCAATGAATTATGAATAATTTACTGCCATTGTGAGAATAACATGTAATCAGTAAAAAAGTAACTGTAGTCTGATTACGAGTATTTTAAAACGTAATATAATCTAATTACAAGAATCTGATAACGTAATCCAGATTACATGTATTCAGTACTAACCAGCACTGCTAGCATGTAAGAATTTTTATCAATCTTTGTGAATATGTGTTTGAATTTAAAGGTTTGGGTTTTAATTTAATACAAAGAATATTTACCACCTATAACATCGGTTTCTACAGGTTGGGCTTTGTTTTGTCATGAGGTTCCAGACGAATGTGAAAAATCTGAACATGTTCCAATTCCACTGTAAGTTATTTTATCCAAACATCTTTTAACAAGTGAAAAGTTTTTAAATGATTTAAACATTTTGAGATGTCAAAAATGATGTATAAACAGAAAGCTTGGCTGTGTGTATTTTTTTAACAGGTGTATAGAACAGAGCATGAGAAAATGCAACCAAACAAGATCGCGACTAATTAGGCCAGACTATTGCTTTAAAAAAATTCCCTCCTCAGAGGTAAGATTAAATATCGGTACTTCTTAAACATGATATATGTAACATTATACAATCCACAGACAAAGTACATGAATAGTCACATCATATAAATGTATATTTATTAGCTGTTCTAAAAATATTGATGCATATTATGGCAAATTAGACAATGGTCTGATTGATAAGCATGTAAAAACAAACTGTATATTAACAGAAGTTGAACTTCAAGTTTCATATGGTCTTGGTTTTTACATTACATAGGTCACGCACTGGTTTGTGCCTTCAACATTGTTTCGGCACCTATCACAGGATGCAGAAAATGGATGTACAATCAACATCTCCTCCGAAGCATTACAAAGGAGCATAAATGAACAGGGGGGAAACAAAGATTCAGAAGTGAATTTGATTGTGTCTCTTCTCAATGAGAACATCTTCAGGGTAAGCAGCAGTTCAGACATCGAGGTGCACAGAAGTAGGCCTACTTTATGTCTGTCCTCCAAAGACTTGTTTAATTGTCAAATTAAATGTGCATTTATCTTCTTTGTGGAACATCTGCATGTCATAACATTGTTTTTTTCTTCGGATCATTTGTCATTTTGCTATTGACACAGAAGGGAAGTGACCCAAATGAGACAGACCCAGTATTGCATGGGCGAAACGTGTTGGGAGTTTGGCTTGGTGAGAATGAAATTCACAATCTTTCTCAGCCTATTCAGCTCAGATTCAAGAATAGCAATGAGGTAAGATGCTTTAATGCAACAGTAAAAATACAGCTTGGCCTTGTGGCTTTTATTTATCAACTGTCAGTTTTCACTTCTATAAAAGTACAACTTCATAATTGCAGAATGAAAGTGGACTCTGTGTCTACTGGCATCTCGATGAAAACGGCAGAGGTCAGTATGATTTTCACACCATCTTCAGAGCGAAAAATGTATTATTAAGCATGAAACCTCTCTGCATAAACTGAAACAAATGTACTATCCTACAGCATCTAAGTCAATGCCAAAAGCAGTGCAATGTGCATGTGCGTGTTTTATTTGAAATATTCATTTGAAGAAATGATTTTTTCCCACCTCAGGCCCAAAGTAACAGCCCCTTAATATACACATTAGTCGTCAAAAATATGTTTTTTTTTTGTGGTTGATTGTGAAACTATTACACCAGTGCACAAAATGTAAGCAAAATCTAGTACCAATAGTAATTCATGGTTACTACCTTTAAGCCTAACCTGAAGGCTCATTATTTCAGCCCCGTCATATTTTGTAAAATTGGAATTCATTTAAATTCTTTGAATTCTGGTTCCTTTTATTAAATCACATTATAGTACTACTAAAAAACACGAAACTTTCTTGTCGGGTGCCAATTCAAAATACTTTAGGGTTGTATGCAACAAGAATGAAGATCAAGTAAGTCGTTCTGTGAGAAAATAGCAGATAGTTGATGGAAAGCAACTCCTGTCTGAGGTTTTTTGACAGGAAAAAAAAAGGGCAAAGTTGGTCTTATTTAACCACTGTATGGTTATGTGTCATGTGAGGTTACCCAAGCTTGATTTTCAATGTAGTTAAAGTTTATTTAGGGCTGCCCATGACGAATGATTTTCATAGTCAACTGGTAGTCGTTCATTTAAGCCATTCGTTGACTAGTCACAACTTTATGATATTAATTTGGGGCGGAGCTTCAACAGCTTGTGCCCTTTTACCTCACAGAGACATGCATTGAAAATTTCTAAAACTTTTAGCCTTTTATGTTCAAACAATGATGGAGAGATTCAAGTAGAAGTGACAACATGTAGAAGCAACAGGACATTTCTGAATGGTTAGTTGATGATTTTAGATAGTTTATGTGTAGTTCTCTTCTAGTCATTGATTAGCATATTCTGTCATGATAATCTATAAATGGTGTTCCTGGGGCGGGGTTTATGCAAATTTTAGGGTTGGTGATGTCACTAACCCGGGAGGAATGTCGTGTAGTCCCGACCAGCCATTTGTTGTAGTCCTTAAAAAGCGATTTCTATAAAAGCAAATATCTCCCTTTGCTTTGAACTTTGAGCGTCGTAACTTTGCAGTTGTAGTTTATGCTCAAACAGCAACATTACACACTAACTAAAGTTAGAAAGTGAAATCATAATCAACCACCCCTTTAAAAAATCACTTTTCTAGACCTTGTGCTTTTTTTCCGTTCCATTTACCGGCGTCTCGTGTTTTTAACAGCAAAAACACGTTCTGTGTGAACCGGCCCTAAGAAGAGAACATGTGTTGTACAGCATTTTCACCCCTTGTCCCGCACATTGCATATTGAGAAAATGTCCCGCATTTTCATCAGTCTATTGGTTTTTAATTATCATATTAAGAAAACGTGCATGTGTTCTTTTGCCTTATTAAGAAAGCATTTTATTTATTCTTTTTGCGCCGTAGTTTTTCCCCTGTATTTACCAGCGCTTCGTCAGAAGTACAAATACAACGGCCGTTTTTTAAAGGGATACTTCACTTTAAAATGAAAATTCTGTCATCATTTACTCACCCTCAGGTTGTTTCAAACCTGTATGAATTTCTTTCTTCTGCTGCACAGAAAGATAGATATTTTGAAGAATGTCAGTAACCAAACAGTTAACTGGAGCCATTGACTTCAATAGTAGGAAAAAAAAAGTACTATGGAAGTCAATGGCTCACTGTTGTGTTGTGGTGGCTGTCAATCAAAATGTGGACCGGTGATTCGTTCCATGTGTTCCCTGTCAGAAAACAAATGGATTATTTGGTCAATTTAAATTAACTTAATTGTTAAATAACTAAATAAATAATTAATTTAAATGAAATTAGTTAATTTGACAGAATTTATCAACTTGTTGCCTGCTGTGGTTGTTTTAATTCACATCATTTCTAAAAAATATAAAAGTTTTTGGTTTAATACATTCTTAATATAAGACTGTCAATGATCTAATTTCATGTTGTTTTATATTTTATTTGTTCATTGTTTATTTTGTTGGATTTTAGTTGGACTTGGTCAGAACTGTTTCAAAAATAGTAAAATAAAGGCATGTTATGTTACATTGTGATGTAATGGTGTTTTCTGGAAGGGACTAAACAACAAAGTAGTTTTGGTAACCCTTCCTTTTACAGTCCCCTAATTACTAGGTATTTACCTGGTAAATATATGGTAAGTTATAGTTGGTTATTGGTAATTACCACAGGTAACAAGTATGTAAATGCAGAGAAACTACACATATAGTAAATTATAGTATTTTAGTGTGTAATTACTTAAGGTGATTAGTATGCAATTACAGAGAAACTACCAGGGAAAAAACACCACTGTTAAATATCAACTCAACAAAGTACTGTGTACTTGTTACCTGTTTAGGTTGGTAATAACTCAGATTTAATTGTGTACTTCCTCAGAATGTAGGCAGACTATTTTTAGAAACACCTCCAGTATTACCCATTACTGGAGTATTACCCATTACCCTAAGGTTATGTTGGTAACAGTCCATGTTTATTTATTACTACCTTGAAATTAAGACGTAGTTTCCAATAAATTACCTTGTCTTACATAGTTGTTGTTCATTGCTACACCCATTTATAGTGGGTTAATCAAATAATTGGTAACACTTTAGAATACTGTATCTTACTTACTGCATAACTAATAAGGCATTATTGAGGAACTAATAGATAATTATTTATTAACACTTAAGTCACTACTGTTAACTACTAAGGAAGATGTGTTAACTAATTAGTATGTAATAGAATTGTATGATTGTGTTAAGTTTAAGTTAGTTAATCAATAACTAATGAATTATGTCATAACTCTTGAAGAACTATTATTAATTATCTATTAATTAATGTGCAAGAAAAATAACTAAGAAGTAACTACTAATGAACAGTCATACACAGTGGTTACTACAATAAACCGTTTTATTTTAGCAGTGGAGTGGTGGATGAAGTACACAAATCAAGTACTTGAGTAAAAGTACAGATAACCCAATAAAATATTACTCCAGTAAAATTATAAACTATTGGCCTATTCATTTTCAAAATTACCTTAGTAAAAGTATAAGGTAATTACTTGAAAAGTAAAAAGCACTGATCAATGTTTTTTATTTTATTTTCTAGACAGTTTTAGTCATTCTTCAGCACTAATAAGAAAGATAAGTGCAGACATTTACTAGGCTATATATTGATCTGCAAATAAGCAAACTTTTTATTTAATTAGCAAAATGTATCATAATGTATGATAACTTATCTATTTTACAAAGGTTTAGATAATACCGTTAATAATGTGTTTTTTACAGTAAGTTTGATTTGAGTCAGAAGTATGTGGCAATTCTGTATTAATTACTAATGAGTTCCCTATATTCTCACTTTAGAATACTGTTCCAGGTTCCAAGAAATTCCTGAAGAATTATCTAATAATTATTTGTTAATTACCAATTAATTTCCTTATATGTTCACTTTAGAATACTGTTTCAGGTTATAAGTAGCCTAATTCCTGGATAATTATTTGATAATTATTTATTAATTACTAATGAGTTCCCTATATTCTCACTTTAGAATACTGTTCCAGGTTCCAAGTAATTCCTGAAGAATTATCTAATAATTATTTGTTAATTACCAATTAATTTCCTTATATGTTCACTTTAGAATACAGTTTCAGGTTATAAGTAGCCGAATTCCTGGATAATTATTTGATAATTATTTATTAATTACTAATGAGTTCCCTATATTCTTACTTTAGAATACTGTTCCAGGTTCCAAGTAATTCCTGAAGAATTATCTAATAATTATTTGTTAATTACCAATTAATTTCCTTATATGTTCACTTTAGAATACAGTTTCAGGTTATAAGTAGCCTAATTCCTGGATAATTATTTGATAATTATTTATTAATTACTAATGAGTTCCCTATATTCTCACTTTAGAATACTGTTCCAGGTTCCAAGTAATTCCTGAAGAATTATCTAATAATTATTTGTTAATTACCAATTAATTTCCTTATATGTTCACTTTAGAATACAGTTTCAGGTTATAAGTAGCCTAATTCCTGGATAATTATTTGATAATTATTTATTAATTACTAATGAGTTCCCTATATTCTCACTTTAGAATACTGTTCCAGGTTCTAAGTAATTCCTGTGGAATTATTTGATAATTATTTATGAATTACTAATAAGTTCCCTATATTTTCAGTTTCCCTCAGTCATTGCCTCAAACATGAATTTACTCAATGGCATTCTATGCTGAGGAAAACAGACACACACAGTACTGTATATAAAATATAAAAACTAATCTGAGGTTAGTTTTGTATGACTGTTCATTAGTAGTTACTTCTTAGTTATTTTTCTTGAACCTTAATTAGTAGATAATTAGTAGTAGTTCTTCAAGAGTTATGACAGAATTAATTATTTATTGATTAACTAACTGTTACTGAACACAATCATAAAAATATATTACATACTGATTAGTTAACACAAATTCCTTAGTAGTTAACAGTTGTGAAGAAGTAGTTAATGAATAATTACCTATTAGTTCTTCAATAATTACTTATTAGTTATGCAGAAAGTAAGATACAGTATTCTAAAGTGTTACCAAATAATTTACCTTACACTTACCTGGTAACTACCCCGCAGGAACAGTTTCCCTGATGTCATGGCACATCTTAAATACTGGGTATGTTCTTGCAGATGTTTTTACAATTTACTCAGTAAGTAAAGTGCAACTGTACTGTAAAATGAAGCCTTGTTTATTTCCATGGTATTACCGGAATTGTACCATATAACTTGATCATTCCCTTTATATAGTCACAATTTTTTACCTCGTATGTCCTGCAACGTTACCAAGGAAAACATGACAATTTACTCAGTAAGTAAAGTGCAACTGTACTGTAAAAGGAAGCCTTGTTTATTTCCATGGAATTACTGGGATCTTACCCTATAATCTGTAATAGCTACGTAACTGTAGCTATTACAGATTATAGGGTAAGATCCCAGTAATTCCAGGGAAATAAAAAGGCTTCCTTTTACAGTAACGTTACAGTTTCACTTTACTTACTGAGAATGTTCAACGTGATCTCATGATAATACTTGCGTATTTTTACGTAAAGTGTAATTCTACCATACGTACATTTACTTACGTTTTATACACACAGAAACGTATAATACTGACGTATTTACAGCACTAAAACGTAAAATGTTTGTATTAACAGCACAAAAACATAAATTATTTACGCATGAACAACTCTACCGACGTACATATTTGTACGTATTCTTATTTATGCATATTAAAATCGTGGCATTAATGTTTTGACTCTATTGCATTCAAATGTCTTATCAATTACGTTTTCAGTCGCATTTATGCAGTTTACTCAAGAAATAGACTAATAACATTTCGCTCTGTTCGTGCCTTCTGCTGCAAACTCGTTTCGGAGGATTAGCCGTATGCAGTTAAACAAGAATACACTTTAAAACCTTAAAAATACCTTATTTAATCGTTTAACCATTTTAATATTTAGTTTATTTACAGTGAGACAGAAAATGCGTTTTCTCCAATAGATACACCAAAACCCAACATAAATTCACAAAAGACATCAATTTTATTATAGCCTACTTGATATAATCCAAATCTTTAGAATCCATACGTTTGCAAAAAAGAGATCCAAATTCAGCCCTTTATCCAGTGAGCGATCTTCATCTCAATTTCACAGACTACCACAACAGCGCAGTCTGTAACTTCATGGATTACTCATTTAAATACTGCTCTGTAAGTTACCTCATTCAAAACTATTATTCTGAAAGAGAGGACTGTGACTGCAACACATCGTCATGTGAACGACCTTTGGTACCGGTTTTGACATTTTCGCAATAAATAAATTATTGTGATTACACGTATGTTGTTTTTCTTCATAATTGTAGCCTATGTAGTTTTCTATCTTTGAAAATTACGTATTAATACTACGTATTAACAATGAGACCAGGCTGGAATGTTTTAGTTAAGCTGCAGAACACACGGTAAAAGTTTGTGATTTCAAAAATGTTTAAGCAGTAGCAAAGGATGTGGTAAGAGTCTGGTAATACCATGGAAATAAACAAGGCTTCCTTTTACAGTACAGTTACACTTTACTTACTGAGTAAATTGTCATGTTTTCCTTGGTAACGTTGCAGGACATACGAGGTAAAAAATTGTGACTATATAAAGGGAATGATCAAGTTATATGGTACAATTCCGGTAATACCATGGAAATAAACAAGGCTTCATTTTACAGTACAGTTGCACTTTACTTACTGAGTAAATTGTAAAAACATCTGCAAGAACATACCCAGTATTTAAGATGTGCCATGACATCAGGGAAACTGTTCCTGCGGGGTAGTTACCAGGTAAGTGTAAGGTAAATTATTTGATTAACCCTCTATAAATGGGTGTAGCAATGAACAACAAGGTAATTTATAAGACAAGGTAATTTATTGAAAACTACCTTTTAATTTCAAGATAGTAATAAATAAACATGGACTGTTACCAACATAACCCTAGGATAACTACAAACCTAACTTGAATTGATGGGTAATACTGGAGGTGTTTCTAAAAATAGTCTGCCTACATTCTGAGGAAGTACACAATTAAATCTGAGTTATTACAAGCCTAAACAGGTAACAAGTACACAGTACTTTGTTGAGTTGATATTTAACAGTGGTGTTTTTTTCCCTGGTAGTTTCTCTGTAATTGCATACTAATCACCTTAAGTAATTACACACTAAAATACTATAATTTACCATATGCTTACCAGGTAAATAGTAGTTTCTCTGCATTTACATACTTGTTACCTGTGGTAATTACCAATAACCAACTAAAACTTACCATATATTTACCAGGTAAATACCTAGTAATTAGTTTGTAGTTTCTCTGCATTTACATACTTGTTACCTGTGGTAATTACCAATAACCAACTATAACTTACCATATATTTACCAGGTAAATACCTAGTAATTAGGGGACTGTAAAAGGAAGGGTTACCACTACTCATACCCAGCCCAATTACTACTCAAAACCAGTCCAATTACTACTCAAAACCAACCCAATTACTACTCAAAACCAGTCCAATTACTACTCAAAACCAACCCAATTACTACTCAAAACTAACCCAATTACTACTCAAAACTAACCCAATTACTACTCAAAACCAACCCAATTACTACTCATACCCAGCCCAATTACTACTCAAAACCAGTCCAATTACTACTCAAAACCAGCCCAATTACTACTCAAAACCAGCCCAATTACTACTCAAAACCAGCCCAAATACTACTCAAAACCAGTACAATTACTACTCAAAACCAGCCCAATTACTACTCAAAACCAACCCAATTACTACTCAAAACCAGTACAATTACTACTCAAAAGCAACCCAATTACTACTCAAAACCAGTACAATTACTACTCAAAACCAACCCAATTACTACTCAAAACTAACCCAATTACTACTCAAAACCAACCCAATTACTACTCAAAACCAGTCCAATTACTACTCAAAACCAACCCAATTACTACTCAAAACCAGCATTACTACTCATACCCAGCCCAATTACTACTCAAAACCAACCCATTACTATTCAAAACCAGCCTAATTACTAGACTACTTAAAACCAACCCATTACTACTCAGAACCAGCCTAATTACTAAGCTACTCAAAACCAGCCCAATTTCTAGTCAAAACCAACCCATTACTATTCAAAACTAGCCCAATTACTACTCAAAACCAGCCTAATTACTAGGCTACTCAAAACCAGCCCGATTACTACTGAAAACCAACCCATTACTACTCAAAACCAACCCAATTACTACTTAAAACCAGCCCAATTACTACTCAAAACAAGCCCATTACTACTCTAAACCAGCCCAATTACTTCTCAAAACAATTACTGCTCGAAACTAATCCAATCACGTTCCGGGTCCCCTGATAGAAATCATGTTCCGGGTGGGTAACAGTCGCATTCTGGGGTCACTTCAATTCATGGACTAAAAACAACAACCCGCAGCAACAGTGTAAAAGTAGCCCAATTCAGCAGGAAAACCACAGACTCGGCAACACTGTCTGAGGCTGATGTAATTCCCGCACTCCCCAAAGACATAGCGTGCAACATCAATAAGCGTCCCTCTAAACGAAGTACCTTAAATAAAAGATCCTATACCCAACATTACATGACTCGTGTAAGTATTTACTATATAATGATAACTAAATACATTTAACCCCATGGGATTTTTTTTTGAGAAGTTCACTATGGTTGAAAAAAAACATTTTTTTTTTTTTTTTTTTGGTTACATCCACACATTCAAGTTACAAATGGCCGCACATGCTCTTACGTTAAAAATAAGGTGGGTAGAGAGAAATGCAGGTTAAAAATATTTAATGTACAAATTTAGTGGCTAAGTATAAGTGTAAAGTGGCTAAGACTACTACTTACATTTTTTAAATGCTAAGCCATGTTTGAGGTCGATGAATGTTTGGCGAACATTTGGATTTTCTGTCATGGAACAGTTGTATTAACAATCTGTCCATCACAGACTGCATGACTTCATGTGGATTTTCTTTTTTATTCTGTAACTAACTACCTCTGCAACCAAGCCTCTTCTCATCAACTAAAGTTTAGTTGATTAATACGGGGGTTTCACTTGTGTTAACCTGATGTTGACAGGAAAGATAGTGTGAAGACAAGAAAATAAAGTGGAACAGTATTTGTAGCATCTGCAACATCAGTGTTTCCTGAGAATGACCTGTATTTTGTAACAGTCATTATGAAACTAATGTCCTTATTTACAGACAGTTCTCATTCGAATAGATGTTTTTGCATTGACTTAGTGTACATGCAATGTGTGTGTGTGTCTGTTTGTCAGGTGACTGGAGGACAGACGGCTGTGAGACTAGCATTGACAACGGAGACTTTGTGTGCAGTTGTAATCATCTGAGCTTTTTTGCAGTGCTCATTGTAAGTGCATTTGTCATAAAATGGCCTTTTTTGTTTTTAAAAACACTGACTTTCAGATTAAGCTTGGCTGCTTATGACTGATTTGAATGCACTCTTTTGTCCTCAATGTTTCCGAAAAGACTCCTCAAATTCCTGAAGGGTCCCATATAATCCATCTCAACTACCTTTCATACGTTGGCTCAGCCCTTTCAATCGCATTTACAGCCCTTATGATTGTCATGTTTCTGTGCCAAAGGTAAGCTTATTATTAATTCGGACACATTTTTTAGACACTTGACAGTTTCAGAATGAGATGTTCTGTGGTACAGATATACATAATGTATCTCACCATCCTCTCAACAGGAAGAAGCAATGTGAGAACTCAGTCTTCATTCATGTTCAGCTCTCTGGTTCCTTATTCTTGCTGCACATCTCCTTCTTGTGTAGCGTGTGGTTTTCGGGTCAAGGGGACACTGAGTCAGTGTGTCAGGCTCTAGGACTTCTCCTACACTGGTGTCTTTTAGCCACTTTCACTTGGACAGCCATTGAGGGCTTCAACCTGTACCTGCTGCTGGTGCGGGTCTTCAACATCTACATCAAGAGATACCTGCTTAAACTAAGTCTTGTGGGATGGGGTGAGTTCAAATTCACATTCTGAAGTCAATATACACCATTCCCACATTACTCAAGTGCCCTACAATTTCCACAGAATCCAGTCATTAAAAGTGGAATTTACTGTATAACGTGGAATGTCACAGAATTTGGCGAAATTTGGATGAATCAAACAAAAGTAGGGCTGTACACTTATAGGGGTGGTATAATGCCCCTTTCACAAGATGTAAAATAAGTCTCTTATGTCCCCAGAGTGTGCATGTGAAGTTTCAGCTCAAAATACCCAACAGATATTTTTATATAGCATGTTAAAGTTGTCAGTTCCCTTTCGTTGTCACTCCGAGTTACGTCGGATGACGACGAATGGGGTTTCGCTTAGAAATCCTATCATCTTCGAGTATTAAAACACGAGCCAATGGCAAAGAAATGCCATGGGTCTGCGGAATTTGCATAGCGTAACTCCGCCCCGCCCTGGGGGTATATAAGGAAGTGCGCGAGCAGAATGCAGATATGTTTTCGCTTCGGAGCCAAGTTGATGTACTTCACTCCACAGCCAAATCCTGAGTTCATCTCTTCATCTCTTCGAGACGAGCCTCTCTCCAGGTGTTGGTGTGACAGCGAGTTCCAGCGAGTGCACATTCCCTGCTGATCTGTGCAGTGATCTGCCAGAGTTTGTGTGTTCTCTCCCTGGTCGCTTCAACACTCTGCGGAGAAATCTCCTTTCATAAAAGAGCATTGCACGCGGCACGTCTTTTTAAAGATGCCTCGCCCGTGCACTTCTGGTTGCGGTCTATTTGTGTCTGACTCTGATGGGCACAATCGCTGTCTTGTGTGTCTGGGTGTTGAGCACGCTAAGGCAGCGTTTGTGGATGAGTCATGTTCCCACTGCGGGAACATGCCCATCGCACGGTTGAGATCGAGACTCAATGATCTTAATGTGAGAGTCCCCTCATCCGCACCCCGATCTACTGGTCCCGAGAGGGCTGGTACTTCGGCTGGCGGCCAGGGTGATCTGAGGGTTACAGTGTGGAACAAAGCGCCGACTATTCCACGCTCCACACTGCCCTCTGTTCCCGTGCAACCCGCGAGCGTCCGAGTGGAAACCGCTGTACAGTCCTCTGACTTGCCGCGAGTTTCATTCGGCGCTCCAGAGGAAGACTCAATGTCGATTGCTGCATCACAAGGTGGGCAGGAGTCCTCGGGAAGTGAAGATTCGGCTGTGCTGCCACCCTCGGGTGTCCCAGCATTGCCCGAGTCTGATCCCGAGATGACGGCCATGCTTTCCCGGGCCGCCGCGGCGATCGGTCTTGAGTGGTCCCCGCCACCTGGGCCGGTTCGTTCGCGGCTGGATGATTGGTTTTTGGGTGCGGCTGCTGATCCGCGTCGGCGGCCAACCCCAATGCCTTTCTTCCCGGACGTGCATGAGGAGGTCACGAGGTCCTGGAAGGCACCATTGTCTTCCCGCGATCGCTCGGCGACCTCCTCCGCCTTGCCTCCTCTCGATCAGGGGGCTGCCAAAGGGTACACTGGGGTTCCCCAGGTTGAACGCTCTGTTGCGATGCAGTTGTGTCCTCAGAGTGCTTCTTCCCGCGGGGACCCAAAGCACCCCTCCAAGGCCTGTAGGTTCTCCTCCACCCTTGTGGCGAAGGCCTACAGAGCTGCGGGGCTGGCGGCCTCCTCACTGCATGCCATGGCGACACTCCAGGTCTACCAGGCCCAGATGTTGCGTGACATGCACGAGGGGAGGTCTGACCCAGCACTCTTTGATGAGTTGCGTGCCGCCACCGACCTTGCTCTCCGAGCGACGAAGGTGACCGCACGCTCGCTGGGTCAGGTGATGGCCACTTCGGTGGTCCAGGAGAGACACCTATGGCTTAACCTGGCTGATATGCGGGAGGCCGAGCGGACCCGGTTCCTCGACACCCCCATATCCCAGGCTGGCCTGTTCGGCGGCGCAGTCGAGGACTTTGCCCAGCAGTTCTCGACTGCCCAGAAGCAGACTGAGGCTCTAAAACACGTCCTGCCCCGGCGGCCCGCTGCTTCGGCAGCGCAGTCGTCGGCACAGGTGCCTCAGCCCGCTCGCCGCCGAGGGCGCCCTCCTGCGGCTCCCGCCCCTCCCGATCGGCCCCAGCAGTCCGCTGCTTCCGGGTCGCGTCGGAGAGGAAGCCGTAGGAAGGCGCCACAGCCCTCTCCCGCCCCGTGCCCCGCTAAACGCCAGGCCAAACGGCGCTCCTGAGACGGGCTGCTCAGAGATGGCGTTGAGTTCTGTTCAGGAGCCGGTTGCAGGGCCGCTCCTTCCCCCGGTGGAGGGCCGGGGGAGAATCCTTGGTTTTCCCATTCCCGCTGCTCGTCCCACGACGGGCAGCACCCTAAAATGGTTAAAAAAAGAACTCACTACCCCATCTCTGAGCACACGGAGTGTGCGGATGAGAGCACGCGCCGCCCACGGGCCACGCTCCTCTCATCCCCCTCTGTCGCCAGACCCCTGCCAGAGCACGCCCCCGTGGGACGCTGGTCCTCCCCTGGCCTCCTCTGGCAGGACGCGGCTAATGACCGTGCCCCCGCACCGGGCCGCTATGCCACCCATGTCTGGGCCGGTCATTCCGCCTCGCTGCACCCCCGACGGAACGTCTGTGGTTCGTATGACCCCGCTGGTGCACTTTCTGGAGGCCTGGCTAGAGCTTCCCAGACTGTCCCGCTGGGTCGCGAGAACCATCAGGCTCGGCTACGCGATTCAGTTCGCGCGATCTCCTCCCCGCTACAGCGGAGTCCGCTTCACTATGGTCGGTGGCAATGCCCCTGTCATGAGAGCGGAGGTCGCTACCCTACTGGCGAAGGGTGCGATCGAGATTGTCCCTCCAGCCGAAATGAGGTCCGGCTTCTACAGTCCTTACTTCATCGTTCCGAAGAAATCGGGTGGGTTACGACCGATCCTGGACCTGCGCGTCCTGAACCGCTCCCTTCACAGGCTGCCGTTCAAGATGCTCACGGCCAAACGCATTTTCGAGTGTGTGCGGCCACAGGATTGGTTTGCAGCGATCGACCTGAAGGACGCCTACTTCCATGTCTCCATCTTACCTCGACACAGACCGTTTCTACGGTTTGCTTTCGAGGGGCGGGCATACCAGTACGCGGTTCTCCCCTTCGGGCTAGCCCTGTCTCCTCGCGTCTTTACGAAGGTCGTCGAGGCAGCCCTTGTTCCCCTCCGGGAACACGGGGTTCGCATCCTGAACTATCTCGACGACTGGCTGATCCTAGCTCACTCTCGAGACCAGGTTTGCGAACACAGGGATCTTGTGCTCCGGCACCTAGCTCGTCTGGGCCTTCGGGTCAACTGGGAGAAGAGCAAACTCTGCCCAGTGCAGAGGATCTCTTTTCTCGGTATGGAAATCGACTCGGTCGCCATGTGCGCGCAGCTTACGAGCGAGCGCGCGCAGTCACTGCTGACTTGTCTTCGCCAGTTCGAGGGCAAGAGTGCGGTCCCACTGAAACTTTTTCAGAGGCTCCTGGGGCATATGGCATCCGCAGCCGCAGTAACGCCGCTCGGATTGCTTCATATGAGACCGCTTCAGCTTTGGCTTCGCGATCGAGTCCCGAGGTGGGCATGGCAACACGGCAAGCTCCGGGTCCCAGTGACTCCGGCCTGCCGTCAGACCTTCACCCCGTGGTCGAACCTCAGCTTTCTACGGGCCGGAGTGCCCCTGGAACGAGTTTCCCGGCATGTTGTTGTCTCAACAGATGCCTCCACCACGGGCTGGGGCGCCATGTGCAATGGACATGCTGCCGCGGGCTCCTGGACAGGACCCCAACGCCTTTGGCATGTCAATTGCCTCGAGTTGCTGGCTGTACGTCTCGCTCTGCACCGCTTCCATGCGTTGCTCAGGGGTCAGCACGTACTAGTCCGATCAGACAATACCGCAACAGTAGCGTACATCAACCATCAAGGTGGTCTACGCTCCCGCCGTATGTCGCAACTCGCCCGCCACCTCCTCATATGGAGTCAGAAGCATCTGAGGTCGCTTCGAGCCATTTATATCCCGGGACACCTGAACCAGGCGGCCGACGAGCTGTCTCGAGTTCAGCCTCTCGCTGGAGAATGGCGACTCCATCCCCGGACGGTTCAGCTGATTTGGGATCAGTTTGGCGACGCACAGGTAGACCTGTTTGCCTCCCACGACTCGTCCCATTGCGTCCTGTTTTATTCCCTGACCGAGGGCACGCTCGGCACGGATGCACTGGCGCACAGCTGGCCGCGGGACCTACGCAAGTATGCGTTTCCCCCAGTGAGCCTTCTTGCGCGGACCCTGCGCAAGATCAGGGAGGACAAGGAGCAGGTTATGTTGGTTGCTCCTTACTGGCCCAGCCACACCTGGTTCTCGGAACTCATACTCCTTGCGACAGCACCTCCCTGGCCAATTCCTCTGAGGAAGGACCTCCTTTCTCAGGGACGGGGCACCCTTTGGCACCCTCGTCCCGGTCTTTGGAACCTCCACGTGTGGCTCCTGGACGGGACGAGGCAGGTTTGAGTACCCTACCACCAGCGGTGGTGGCTACCATCACTTCCGCTAGAGCATCGTCCACGAGACATGCCTATGCGTTGAAGTGGAACCTCTTCGTCAACTGGTGTTCTTCTAAACAGCAAGAACCCACGAAATGCCCGATCAGTGTCGTGCTTTCCTTCCTGCAAGAAGGGTTGGAGCGAAGGCTGTCTCCCTCCACCCTGAAAGTGTATGTTGCCGCCATTGCCGCACATCACGAAGCAGTTGAAGGTAAGTCTCTGGGGAAGCACGACCTGATCATCAGGTTCCTGAGAGGAGCGAGGAGACTAAATCCTCCTCGTCCTCCCCTCGTACCCTCTTGGGATCTCTCAGTGGTTCTAACTGCCCTGCAGAGCGCTCCATTTGAGCCTTTGCAATCAGTGGAGCTTAAGTTCCTGTCAATGAAGACAGCACTCCTGGTTGCATTGGCCTCCATCAAGAGGGTAGGGGACCTGCAGGCATTTTCGGTTGACGAAGCGTGCCTGGAATTCGGGCCGGCTAACTCTCACGTGATCCTGAGACCCCGGCTTGGATATGTGCCCAAGGTTCCTACCACACCCTTTCGAGATCAGGTAGTGAACCTGCAAGCGCTGCCCTTGGAGGAGGCAGACCCAGCCTTGGCACTGCTCTGTCCAGTACGCGCCCTCCGTGCTTACGTAGACAGAACGCAGTGTTTCAGGACCTCAGACCAGCTCTTTGTCTGTCATGGTGGGAAGCTGAAGGGAAAGGCTCTCTCGAAGCAAAGGTTGTCTCACTGGATAGTGGACGCCATTGCTTTGGCTTACCAGCAGCAAGGTCGACCATGCCCCCTTGGTGTGAAGGCCCACTCCACTCGGAGTGTGGCATCCTCTTGGGCTCTAGCGCATGGCGCCTCGCTAACAGACATCTGCAGAGCTGCAGGCTGGGCGACACCTAACACATTCGCGAGATTCTACAATCTCCGAGTAGAGCCAGTTTCTTCTCATGTACTCGCTTCAACTAGCCGGTGCTAGATTCTGCTCAGGTGTCTTCGCTTGCTCGCCATTCCTCTCCACGGACGGGATACGTGCGATATTCCTCAGGTGAGCCTCATAAGCCCTGAGTCTCCTCCAGCACTGACGACGTCAACGCCAGAGTTATGCCACCGGCAGCTTTCGCGCTTGGCTAGGTGCCTCCATGTGCATGGTTCCCTTCGGGCGACCCCCACATGTGTATTCCACTGTAAGCCTCTTTGAGCATGTGTCTTTCCCTTGGCAAGCCACCTTGCCACCCCTGGGGTTGAAATATTCCACCTGCGGCTGGACACCCCAGTGTTACTCCGTATGCAGCCCTTCGGGGTCATATGTGTATTCCAAGTCCCCCCCTTCGGGTTGGGCATGATTGCATATTTCCACTGGATATGCTTCCCAGTGTACCTTGGTATCCCTGTGTTAAGTAGGACTCCTTCGTCCGTGCTAGTTTCACGACAGGGAGCTCAGACTTACGCAGGGCACTGGAAGACAGTCGAGAGGTGGCGTGATTATACGGGAACCCCATTCGTCGTCATCCGACGTAACTCGGAGTGACAACGAAAGGGAACGTCTCGGTTACGTATGTAACCCTCGTTCCCTGAGTAGGGAACGGAGACGTTACGTCTCCCTGCCACTTCCGCTGTACCGCTGGAACGCCTGAGTTCAGTCTCGGCTCCTCAGCGAAGACATATCTGCATTCTGCTCGCGCACTTCCTTATATACCCCCAGGGCGGGGCGGAGTTACGCTATGCAAATTCCGCAGACCCATGGCATTTCTTTGCCATTGGCTCGTGTTTTAATACTCGAAGATGATAGGATTTCTAAGCGAAACCCCATTCGTCGTCATCCGACGTAACGTCTCCGTTCCCTACTCAGGGAACGAGGGTTACATACGTAACCGAGACGTTTTTGAGGGTGAGCAAAAACACACCGTTTTGTGTCTGTTCCTGTAAATGCAAATGAGCTGCTGCACAGGGGGCGGAGCTTCAAGAGCTTTCACATGGACATGCACTGAAAATGTCAAAAACTTTTAGCCTTTTATGTTCAAACCGGATTCAGACAATAATGGAGAGACTCAAGATGTGACAACATGTAGAAGCAACAGGACATTTCTGAATGTTTAGTTGATAAATTTATGTAGCTTATGTTTAGTTCTCTTCTAGTCATTGATTAGCAGATTCTGTCATGATAATCTACACTGTAAAAAAATTTTACATCCCCAAGTCAAAAATTTCAAGTGACCGATAACATCTTAATTTTTCAATTAGTCTGACGTATTATTTCTCATTGAGCCAATGTTAACAGACTATTGCAACAAGAATTTCACTTGGGCCAATGGAAAAATTTCATGTTATCGGTCACTTGACATTTTTGATTTGGGAGGGTTAGAATTTTTTTTACAGTGTATAAATGCGTTCCGGGGGGCGGGGTTTATGCAAATGTTAGGGTTAGTGATGCCACTAACCCGGGAGGAATGTCCTGTAGTCCCATACCAGCCGTTTGTTGTAGTCCTTAAAAAGCAATTTCTGTAAAAGCAAAGATCTCCCTTTGCTTTGAACTTTGAGTATTGTAACTTTGCAGATGTTGTTTAAGCTCAAACAGCAACATTACACACTAACTAAAGTTAAAAAAGTGAAATCATAATCAACCACCCCTATAATCAAAATGCAATATGAAATATAGCTGCAATCAGCAATTATGTGGCCAAGCACAAAGAAGGCATGACAAGTCATGCCATCATGGCTAGGAGATTCAGACCAACTGCAACAATGAGCAATTTAAGACATATTTAGATAATTTTAGGCAAAATGGCTGAAAAATCATAAATAAAGGAACTAGTAATTTGATTTAATGGTTTATCACTTTCGATCAATAGGTGGTGCTGTGACCAAATTGTTGTGGTGTGGTCAGAGTGAGGTGACAATGGCATATACAAAGTTTGGTGTCAACGTGCCAAAGCATTGCAGAGATACAGCCTCAGAGTCGTTTTGGTATCATGCCACCAAATTTGTCGATGCGTTTTACAAAAACAGTTTTGGCTATCGACACGAAATCCATAACTTTTTGCCGGCATGGTCTGAAGATGACCTGACTCAAATTTGGTGAAAATCGGACGAACGACCTAGGATAAGTTAGAAAAAATAATGTTTTTTAAAGAAAATCAAAATGGTGGACAGGAAGTTGTAGTCCATGGCAAATTGATATCTATGTTCTCGACACCACCCAAGGAATCTATTAAGACCAGTATCATTACAATAAGCTAATTAAATCCAAAGTTATTAGCATTCATGGAAATTTCATTATAGCTTTTGACCACAAAGTGGCGCTGCCAAGAAACTTTTTCAGCACCTTCAGGGCATGCAATCGAATCATTCTTGAGCCAAGGAATCAGAGGAAAAAATAATTCAGTTTTTTTAGCCCTTACGGCAGAAACATAAGTTAAACTTTGGACAGTTGGTGGCGCTAGAAGGATTGACATAGAGACTCCAAAATTGCTGTGGTTAATGTTCAGACTGTCCTCTATCTGTGTACCAAATTTCATAACTTTCCCACAAGCAGTTCATGGGCGGCCATAAACTTCCAGAGCAGAAACCGGAAGAATAATAATAATAATAACGCCAATTATTACAATAGGTGCTTATGCATCTTCAGTGCTTGGCCCCTAACTAGCGTCTTTGAATATTAAACCTCAAAAAGACTGGATGTCTCTGTGTGAATAAGCATTGTGTGTATCTATTTACTGTATTAATCTTCTCCCACAGGTGTTCCCACGTTCACAGTGGTGATATGCGGTGTGACTAAAGCGTATGGCAAATATTCCTTTCACATGGATAAAGAGAACTCGACAGCCACACCAATGTAAGGTCAATCTATTCAAATGACACTGCACTTCTCTTTCTGCGTCATCTCTCGAGCGTGTGTGTTTTATTATGGTGTAGATGCTGGGTGACCACACCGATAGTGAGCTACATTACAGTGAACGGTTATCTGGGACTGGTGTTGCTCTTCAACATGGCCATGCTGGCGGTGGTGCTGCGTAAGATGCGTCAGCTGAGATCACAGGCTCCTCAGGATAAAGACCATCAGAGGAGGGCATGGAAAGACTGGGTGTCTCTACTGGGACTCTGCTGTGTACTGGGAGTGCCCTGGGGTCTGGCCTTCTTCACACACGGCCCATTGAGTCTCGCTTCGCTCTATGTTTTCACCATTCTCAACAGTTTTCAGGGTAAGAACTCGTTTCAGTGCTCACTGAAACAAAAGCATGTGTTAATGAAGGACAAGCATACTCAGGCCTAACTGGCTCTTTCATGAACAGGGTACAAAAAAAAAGAACAAAAAAGTACAAATGCTGTTCTTTTGAGTGAAAAATATCAGATATAACATATTATAGCATGAAAAGTTTACAAGTTTTAAATGTGAATTCAGGTTTTATTTTATTTATTTATTAATTATTAGCTAGCGTAACTTAGGGTGGGACACTTTCCATACGAAGCAAAAAAAAAATCAGAAATTTCCCAGGCTCAAATTTATGATTTAGTTAATATTTTTTTCTGAAGAAAGACAAACATAAATAGTGAGGAAAGCCTAAATATTAAATGTAATGAAAGTATATTTACTGAATAATCCACTATTTTGTAGAGGAGGGTCATAATGACCATTTTCACCAGAGATTTGGAGCCGAATACAGGAGGGTAAAAGGACTTTAGAAAGATGGCAGCATCATTATTTTATTTTTACACAGAGATTGGTAGATCTATAAGTAAAATCTGTTTACTTTAGCAATCTTTGTCGCATTAAATGCCAACTTTAAAAGACAGTATATTCTATGCAATTGTGTTTATAGAAAAATCAAGATACATGTCTAGTTTCAACATTATTTATTGTTCAGATATTCCTCTTTATAATAAAAAGAGACGCAAATTTGGTTTTTAGCCACTGAAAATGTGTATAATTAATCAATTTCCTCATGAAGCCGCAATAAGATCTCCATAAATCTGTGATTGAACCATCGAGGGCCTTTCAAATGAAGATACCAAAAGAAAAGTTTGTTAAGAATCAGAATTTAAAAGGATATTAAGATATCTTTAATACTTCTTGAGTTGCATGCAGGCAAACTGGCTGCCATCTTTAAGTTATTTTTACCACCCTGTAATTTGGCTGCAAATCTCAGGTGAAAATTGTCATGAATTACTCAGTCAGTGCATATACTGTACATTTATTACATTTAATATTTTGGCTTTCTTCTTCATGTATGTATTTCTCTCACCAGAATTGATCAAAATCAAAAAATTTAGCCACAGAATGATCCTATATCAAAATCTCATATCATTATGAAATTCCCAAGATTTTCCCTTCATAAATCAGAAGTAATACTCAAAGTGAAAATGGCACATGTATTAGCGCTGGTTGTGCCGTGACGGAGCCGGATGGGGGTCTGGATGAGATTTTGCCAAATAAGGATCAACATATTCCTGGATTTTTGTTGATCCTGGAACAACATGTCTGAAAATGTAGTCCTAACACTATCCCTACCCCTAAACCTAACCCTACCCTAAACTTGACATACACTGTAAACTTGTCCCTCCAATCTGATTGGTTGATTGGAATATTGTTCCAGGATCAAAGAAGATGTTAATCCAGGAGCATGTTGAAAACTTGACTCTTGACATCACTGACATCTGATTGGCCACCCTAAAATTTAATTTCATTTTTATTTCACCTTATTGAAAAAAGCCTTTATTTTGGCCTTTAACTTGAGAACGTGCCGCGTCTGCTGCGCATTGTAGCCTGTTTGAAAGAGGGCTGCCGACTCTCATGCATTCAGCCTGACACACACACTGTTCGTACACTCTCACACGACACATCCATTTTCACACGCGCAGTGAAAACCACAGCAGAACATGAGAGGATCCTGATAATGCGCTGACTGACAAGACAGTGCACGCTCTGAAATTAATCATGTCTCATATAATCTCCAAATCAGTGTTTCAACCACGGAAGGATGTCAGTAAAACCACGCCAGTGAACAAAGTCAGGCAACATTATAGTTTTATTTCAGAAAAGCCATTCACTCTATAGTTAATCAGAAAAATGTACTCTAGAGAGGAGCATTTTGCAATAAAAAAGCACTATAAATTCATTATAATCTACTTACTTAACCTATATAATTCAAAAGTTGTATGCAACAAATCACTCTAATAACAGGGTTGCCTACAGTATATACCGGTAGTTTACAACATTAGTTGAGAAAGCATCTATAGCATATCTATAGCATATCCATATATCTATAGCATCATTTATCCAAATTAATCAATATTGAATCACAAGCTTATGAATCATAATTTCAAAAGGAGGAATAAATCTAACAATCGTTCATTTCTGCGTTTTTGATGCCAGGTTAGGATTTTACACACATTTTCTGTCATTGTCAATAAACCAAAAAGAATTTGTGGAAATTTGGTATGCTATGTTTTGGGTTAGAAATAGTTTCACTTTTACATGCAAAAACACTGGTTAAAAGTGGACACCCATGTTTGGTTTGGCCTATTAACAAACCAAAGTGTGTTTGCTGTCTTTATCAGTTTATCACCCTAAAAACTACTTGCCTATATGTTCACTTGTGGAAATACAACATAGATATTATATTTAAAATAATTTGTTAAAAATATGTCAGATTTCTGGCAGCAAGAAATAATAATAATAATAACCATGCAATGAAATCAAAATGTAAAATTGGAGTTAAATATCAAAAGAATTTCAGAAAAGATTTAAACTTTGGAAAATATTCATATTTTGACCTTGTGAGGTGGACAAACAATATTTTCTGAAGATTAAGCTTCTCCTTGCACTGAGCATTTGTTGAAAAAAGTCATATTTTGTATCCTTTTTGCATGAAGTGCCAGATGTTTATTTACTAGATTTGTGTTTTTGGCCCTAAATGAACAATGTGAAGCAGAGGCTCAAAAAGTGTAAAATGACATAATCACTGTTCTTTTCATCCTCTAGGTATCTTTATTTTCATGTGGTTTTTGATTCTCACGTGTCAAACACGGAAAGAGAAACAAATCTCATCTAAGGGCACCATTCAGGTCAGCTTCCAGAGCAATGAAGATGTGACAAGATAACCAACGGCCTATAGGAGTTTTAAAGGTGGATCCATCAAAACTTCATGTATTTCTTTTGTATTAATATTGTACTCATTCAGATCTTTGTGATTTTTAACCTGGGGTCTGCAGAGCCTTGGGAGACTGCAAGGGGGCGCTATAGGAAATCTGCATATAGTTTTAATATGGGGGGTATTTATTTCTAAATGTTGATATATCCTTTTTTAATTAAATTCCAGAATAATTTTTATTTTTTTTTATTTTCACTGGCTTACTATATATATATATATGGGTGGGAGACATGACATGCAATTCTACCCGTCCATGATGTCATAACCAAATAAAAATGGGTATTTTTTAAAAATATAAATCTTCATGTTGTTCCTCAGACAAGATATTATTACAGCATACCATAGCTGTAGTTGGTGTATAAAGACCTCTACTTCAAATTTTTATCTAAACATCAAAATTGTCATGTGGTGTGACTGTCCAGAATATGTGTGACCTTACTAATATGACAATATATATCAGCAAAGTATAAATAATTGATAGATTTACAGTTTAAGTAACAGAATTAGGCCATTTCAACAGACACAGAAAGTGTTGATGTCTGTGTATGATTTTAAAGCAAGTTCTGGCCAAATACATTTTGTCCGTAAAATGGGCTTCATATGATGAGACACTGCAATCTATATTTTGAACGGGTAATAATTTGGATATCATTATGATGAAGAGGTCCACACTCAACCAGGAAGTTGCAGTTTCATCTCTGGAGTGGTTTGCAAGGTCAAGAGTTGAGTTCTGGCTTTTTAATTTTTAATTAAAAAGCTCTGTATCTGACATGCTCACTAGTGGTCAATGTTTTGTGTCTTATGGTGTGACATTATTTACATAAAAATGAAACACTTTTATACAAATTTTACTTATTAATTCTTAAAAATCATTCCTGCCATGTGGCAATTTACATGCTAAGTATAAGCTAGCTGTTTTTAGTTAACCAAAAGATTAGCCTAACTGAGCAAAACGTCATATGGTGTGACACTGTATCATATGGTTTGACTGTTTTTCTAAGTCACACCAAATGATATTTTTGTCACACAATATTACATACACCTTTTTTAATGATAAATAAATAACTATTCAAAACATATTCAATGATAATAGTGAATGTTTAATAGTGATCATTAAATTACCTATACAATGAATGTATTTCTTTTCAATTTTATACTTAATTTAATGTTCTTGAAGTGAGATGGTGTTTGATTTACTCATATTTATGAGTTTCTTATAATTTTAAAAGTTTTAAAACAATGTTAGTATGTTTTTTGATTAATGTTAACTGAATTGAATTAATTGAATGTTGAATGCAAATAAAATACAGTTTTTTGCATTGACAAATTGTGGAGTGGTGCAGTTTATCATATAGCGTGACACTATATAATTTGGTGTGACTTTCAGAATTGTGCCAGTAAAAATACTTTCTTAATTATAAATCATAAAAAGGTCAACAGAACACAAGAGAAATAGTATCAGCAAGAGTCACAAGCATTTTCATAGATTTATAACTGGGTTTAACATAATTAATCTAAAATATCTGGATAGGCTGAGGAGAGATGACTTACTTTGCATGATGGTTTAGAAAAACAATACAAAATCTAATGAATCTGCACAAAAGAAATGTTAAATCTTAAGAGAGTAATGAAAACTATTTATGTTGAAGTTAGTTAATTAGGGAGAGTATATCCCATTTTCATTTTATATAGAGTAACTTTTATGTCACACCATATGACAATTTTAGGCACGAATGCAACAAATTGGTGAATAAATCCAATTACAAATACAAAATCTAAAAGACCACATATATTGTGGGAAAAGCAAGAGTCAGTACAACACAACTCAATATTTTTTATGCCTAATATTTGAAGTAAAAAATAAAACCTTTTTTCAGGCTTATATGTCTCCCACCCACATATATATATAACTATATTATAACTATATATATATATATAAAACTATAACTATATTCATTGTGAAGAATGCAAATAAATAAATCTTGCTCTAACATTCTAACTTTACAACGAAACTGAATCAACACTGAACTGACTTCAGCTGAACATCAGCCGAAATGCATTATTTTCCTGTTATCACTGTAAAACTGTCTGTATTGTATAAAGCTCTATATAAATAAAAGTGACTTGACTGGGTAAAAAAATAAAAAATAAAAACCTGTTGACTTTACATATATTTAGTTCAATGAAAAAAGTAAATTATTCTAAGGAAACCCTATATTTTATGAATTTTATCACACATATACAGTAAATGGGTCTTTACGGGGAAATATATTGCTTTATATTTTTGCAAGGGTTTCATCATATTTAGAGGTCATTGCTCTTAAGTGAAAGAACAATCAAATAAACTTTAACAGGAGAGCTCAGAATAGAATAGAGCTTTATTGTCATTATAAACAACGAGATTACAAAAAGTCACCATGCTCAGCAAACAACAAACATTAGAAAACAATAACTACACATGGGGTTAACATGGAAAAAAAAATGTGATAAAAAAAAATAGCAGGTAATTAACACGTTAGTCTCTGTGGACTTTGATTATTTAACACTGAGGTATGATGGATTATGGCTGGCAGAAGTGAATATATGATGATCAGTGTAGTGTCGGCAACACCTAGTGTTCAGAAATAGAAAGCACACATTTGTGGCAGAATAATTGACTGCTGTAGAAGTCTATGGAAGCCATTGAATAAAATAACAAATAAAGGTAATTATGAGTTTTATCTCACAATTCTGACTTCCCCCCTCGTAATTCCGAGTTTATATATCAGAATTGCAAGATTTAAACTCAACATTATGCATTTTCTCCTCAGAATGGCGAGTTCTGGTCTATACGAGTTAATGTTGCCTTCACGCGCTATTCGAAATTTCCTACTTCCCACTTCGGAAGAAGAGACTATACGAGCTCATCGCATTCAAAAGTTGACTTGAGAGGGTCTTCAAGTCTTATTTTCTGACTAGGAAACGAGGTTTGGAATCTCCCGAATTAAACGTCCCACTTCAGACTGTCGTTCACATGTTGACCACATGATATCGCCACGACACAACGAGAGCGTCGTGTTTTTGTGTCAACTATGGCAAAACAGAATTAAAAACAACATAAAATCGCTTTGAAAGCAGATGACGAAAAGCAAAAAGTAAGGAATTATTAAAAAAAACGTTAAAGTTTGTTTTTACGTTCATGCTCTTGAAGGCAGGACTTGCCGACATCTTAGAAGTGACGTTGTCGATGTTCCCCGAGTTCACAGGTCGAATGTCCGACTTTGAGTGTTCGCAGCATAACACAAATATTTCATAATCTACATCCCTCTCTCTTCTTCCAGTTTTCCCATATTTAATATATTGAAGACTACCAAAAAAACTGACAAAGACAAGATTTACTTTAAAAGTTTTATGAAAATACCAATGTGAGGAAAATTGAGATACAAAATTTTATCAATGGTAATATTACAAAAAGTATAAAAAAGAAAGTGCACAAAAACTTCCTTACAGCATTAATTGTACAGACAGCTTTGAATAAATAGCATAAGTTAAAAATGACAAATGAACATAATGAAATGATCAGCTAAATCTCTGGTAAGGCACATTGACTGAGAATGTGCCACATTAATAGTCAAAAACATTTTTCCCTGAAATTTGACATCTTGTATTCGCTCTCGTGCATTTTTAAGAACGAGAGCATCAAGTCGACACTAAAGTCGACTCAAAAGTATTGCTGGTGAATAAAAACAAACATTCATTCAAATAATAACCTAACCAAATTCATAAACTCCACAATCTTGCTCAAGTTTGGAAGCAAAGCAATTTCCACCTGCCCAAAAAAAGGCTTTTCTGTCACATCGACAACATTTTGATTGATCCAAACTGTAACAATAAAAACAAAACAAAAACAAAGGCTGCAGTCATTATATCAAGGCTGAAAGACTGTACAATTTCATCTTCGATTAGCTTTAGTGTACAATATTGAGACATGGAAAACGTGGTTTAAAACACAGTGTAAAGCCTGGTCGGAAATTCATCAATCAGTTATATCTCTTACTTTCTGTATTATAACACTCTCATACAACAACATACAAAAAAAAAGAAAAAATACAAACACCAACAACAGTCATAAAACTGATCATGCCTACAAATACATTATGCATGCTTTCATATGCCATTGTGTAAATGATAACCGTTTAAATACTCTGAGATAATCGTTGGTTTTAAAGATTTACAAACCCGTAACCGTATTTTAAATATTGAGAAACATCTTTACGCCAAACCAGAAATAAATGAGATTTTACAAGCATGTGTCCAAAATTCACATTGTGAATATTGTGCCCAAAGAAACCTTGTCAGTAAATGCATGTGTGTGTGTGATTTAACAGAGCACAGTTCACAGCTCGAGTCAGAGCAGAAGACTGCAAGGTAAAACATTGTATTTGCTTAAGTTAAAAGTACTCCCATCTCATTAATGCCTTGGCTGTAATGTCATATATAGCGCTTTACATTATTCATCTTTAACCCGTGAAACTAAATGCCAAATAGAAGTCTTTTGGTGCACTGGAATGGAAAATAAGATTATATTTACAAAACACTGGTAACTCACAAAAAAAATTTACAGTAATAAAAAAAATGGATTACATCAAATTTCCTAACTCAGACCTATAAATATGTCCTAATGCCCAGTTTTTTTTCTCCTTTTCCGGTTATATATAAAATAAAAATAAAATAAAAAAAAAGGTACAAAACTTACATTTTACAAAATAGGCATAAAAAAATAATAATACAAAAGCAATGGGAAAACTCAACTCATACACAGTTATCTAACAAAGGGAAGATATCAGAGTCTACCACTGGAGACAAAGCTATGAGGGCCTCGAGGAGGGTGCGTTTGGAGGATCACCAGGCCTCCTTCATGACCTCCGGGAGAGGGGAAGGAAGTGTTTGGGAGATCTGAGAGTCCGAGGAGGATGCCAGAGCGGGACGCTTCTTGTTACAGCAGGGCTTGAAGAGACGAGGATCGATGATCACCTCACCGAAACGCCCCTTGTAGACGATCCCACAGCACACCTTCTGCCTGAAACGCATCGACGGTGTTATTCACCGGCTCGGATGTCAACTAGGGGTGTAACGATTCACAAAATTCACGGTTCGGTTCAATATGATACACTTGTGTCACGGTTCGGTACGGTACGTTTTTGATACAGCAAAAAGAAAGAAATGCCAGAGAAATTTCCTTGATTTAATTTAATTCTTTTTTTATTTTTTATTAAAACTAACATCATAAAGTATGATTTTTTTTACTTTGAGCAATTCTAGAGCTATAATAGACTCTTCTTAGGAGCATTTTAAACAAAACGGCTCCTTGGAAAAAATGAAATGTAATATTGTAGTAGTTATAAACAAAGGTTTATTTTATTTCAGATTAATATTTGAGGGCAGCAATTGTATTCATAATGTAAAAATAAAACCGATGTAATGTTACTTGAAGGCATTAATAGCTACTATTCCTGCCAAACTTCCATGGTTGCAGTTAGTGTTACTACAGTAAATCCATGGTGAATGTTGCTGATCTGTGGACACTGGATAGTTCATTCATGGCACAATGTTTCTTCCAGGTTTAATCCGTTAATAACGGAGAAATGTGAATGTTTCTCACTAGATCTCGCAGCGATGTTATTACTTCTGTGGCGAATTCAAATCATTTCTTTACTGGATCTCTTATTAGCGCTGTGTAGTGACAGTGTCGCTTGATCACGATCGGCTCGCGCTGCACTGGTCCAAACTGATAAACGGTCCTTCAACCACACAATAACGAGCAGTTTCGTTCCGCTTGCATGACGTTTGCCATTTGATGTTGGGCAATGTTGTGGTCGCGCCGGCGTCTCTTACATTATGAGCGTGCTTGACACGCGCGACCCGCCTACATTTGAAATAATGAAATTTTGGTCGGCAGGAAAAATGGTCCAACCGTTCGTTTCGAAAATGCGTACCGAACCGTAGTACCGAACGGTTCAATACGAATACGTGTATCGTTACACCCTTAATGTCAACACGCATTGGTGAACAGAAGGAGAAGAAGAATACCTCTTCCAGTAGGACAGGTCGAGAAAGGAGAACCCAGACGGGGTCGGGCGTCTCTGTTTGGTCTCGATGTCCGAGCCGTCGTCTGATTGGTTACTGTGGCTGGGAGACTGAGACGGAGACATACTGGAAGTGGTGCTGTGGGCATCTGAATCTGTCGAGACATGACGGCAAACATCAACATCTGCAAAAACACAAGCTCGCTGGAACACAGAACCATTTTAGGGTGGCGATAAGTTTGTGAATTGTAGGAGAAAAGGAATTCATCTGTTATTATACATAATGTACATAAGATGATTGTTTATATTAGGGATGCACAATATATCGTCCGACATATGATCAGTTTTAATGTTATCGTTATCGACCCGGTAAGAAAATTTGGCTGATACATTAAAGATAACGATATATAATGGACTATTTCCATCAGCTGAGACGCTTCAGATGCGCACTGTTCAACATGATGGTTTTAAATGGCTTGAAATATGATTGAAAAAAGGAAAAATATGGTTAAGTGCGACATGTGCAGTAAGTCTGCAAATCGTGTGCTTGGGACATGGCTTTTAACAGCGAGACTTTTGGAATCAGGCTTTCGGACAATACATCAGTTGTTATATCAGGCTTTCAAATATAAGGATGATCGGTATTGGTCGATTGTCATATTGGTGCATCCCTAGTTTATATTCTGTATTTTAACAGTATTGTTCTATAACACCATATGATGATTACTTGCTTTTGATACTTTTAATATTTTTAACCAAATATTATCGTCTCGTTATTATTATATGTATTTTAAGTAATTTTAAAGGCTTAGGTCTTTGTTTAGGTCTATTTTTACTACCACAAAAAAAGAAAGAAAAAAGTATCTGACTACTCGATTAATTGTCAAAATAATCAACCGATTACTCGATTACCGAAATAATCGATAGTGACAGGCCTATATCCCATGTGACATTTGGTATATTCCAGGTGTTCTGTGGGAATTTGATAGGGTTTGGTGAAAAATCAACCAAAACTGTATGTATTTCATGAACATCCTGAGCTTGACTGTGTTCATGAGTCTCTATTAGAAGTTATGAGAAATCAAGATGAATAAACACATGAAATGCAGTGCCTAGAAATCCCCAAAAGGTCTCCGTCTGTCAGATGACAGTCAGATGTGACTCATCTTGATTTCTCATAACTTGTGTTTATTTTGGGGCAAGTCGGGGTGAACTGCAGCACTAATACAGACTCATGAAAGTGAACGTCGAGCACAGAAGACCAACGGCCAAGGTCAGGATTTTCGTTAAATAATGCATTCAATTTTTATTTGTTCTCATCAAACCCAATCGTACAACCCCCCCAAAAGTTATAATACACGGCACGTCATGTCACACAGAATCACTACTGCATTTTTTTTTAAAGCATGATGCTGGTCGCTATTCAATGCCATTATATGGACGCGAGAGTTATGTTATTTTTATTTATTTCTCCTTTTGTGGTCTATAAAAGAAAAAAAAGGGCATATTGGATTGGAACAACACCAGGGTGGGTAAATTATGACTTAATTTTCATTTTAGGGTGAACTATCCCTTTAAAAATATATATTTTTTTTAATGATCGCACGTAAAACGTACGAATTAAATCATACGAATTAGCCACCAATTCGCCAAATTAATGACAATAATATGAACCGTCATGAGATATAAAAAATAAATAAAAGTGCAACTCACTTTGTCTTTTGAACTTATGAAGCTTCTTCAGTTTACTTTTCTTCTTTCCGTCACTATTTTTGACTTTCTTGGGTTTGGTGAGCTTGAATCCCGGTCCCGCTCTGGCATCAACCACCTTGGGAGGGAAACAAGATTATTCTCACAATGTCTAAAAAAAATGAATATGGATGATTCCAGTAAAAACAAGAAAACGGTCCCTTACATGATTCCAGTTCTTCTTTGATCCATGCGGTAATTTCTTCCAGCGTTTCACCAGCAGCACACAAGCGTTGCAGATGTCTCCAACCCGATCCTCGGCCAGACTGTGAAAAATATTGCAATATGAATGACAGAAAATCTATTTAAGGACAGAACTAATTTTTAAAACATTAAGTGTATGACTAGAATTGCATCGCCTATTATCAAATGGATAATGGAATTCCTCTTTTTGGAAACAATCCCAATGGGATCACATAAGCTGGAAAAATTAAAGCTCATCTAGTATGATATTATTAAATTCCAATAGGATTCTCGTTGATCTAATATGGGTTAAAAAATTGTGATTGAAAATGCTTTAGGATTTTTATTTTTGGGATACAAGCAGAGTCATGGATAAACACTCACCCGAAGCAGAGTCTGAAGTTTTCCTCATATCTGCTGCTGTCAGTGAACCGAGAACTTGACGACTTGGTTTTGCAGATACAACAACCCTCGTTACTGCGGTAAATCTTGGATTTATGGAAGCCGAACATCTTTACGGGCTCTGGAAATGAATGGAGAGCGTCATTAAAACAAAAGGTCTCCTGCTCGTTTTGCGCGGGGGATTGAAGGGGGCGGGGGCACTAACTAACATATCTCTCTTGAACTTGACAATTTCATCGCGTTGTGCGCTAGAAGTTACGAAGAAAAACGCAGAATCACAAGCGCGCGTCTGGGATTAAAAAGCGTGTTAGCTGTGAACCCGTCTCGCCTGCAGCAATGACCTACTTTTGATGTTTGACAAAAGCCTTTCGCTGCTGCCACATTTAATTCACGATCATTGACTAGCACGAGAAAAACAAACAGCAGTCTCATGCGTGCACTGGGATTTGATTATTTGGAAAATCCTAGAAAGAACGATAGTGGGATTTTTAACTAGCTGGGAACCCATCTTAAACAGGAATTCTGTGAATCAAGTCATGGACTAATGGATAAATAAATTCCTATTCTGTCCTTTTCTGGTCTTATTTGATTCTTGAAGGATTCCCGTTTAGTCGCTCCAAATAATGATAAGAATTCCTTTGGGAATTTTGACATGGGGCGAAGCGGGTGAAATAGGCGGAGTTGTAAAATCGAAAGTACCATTAAATGGGCGCCTGTTCACGGGGGTTTAGACAAAACACTGAGTTAATACTACTTAAAAACACCTCTTTATGCCTCGTTATGCATAATTAATGAATATCGCGCGCTTGATACATAAACACAAACGCTTGAAAAACAACACCAAACATGACACGACTCATTCACAACGACTCCACACATTACAAAATAATTATTTAGATGAATTGTGGCATACAGTATGCTTGGATTTGTTTTTTATTTTATTTTTTATTATTAGTTCGTTCGCGCCATATTTGCATATATTGAAACCAAAAGAAAGCTACACGGACATGTGTCGTAAATTAACATTCACGCGCGCTTTTACATCGCTTAGGAAGCTGTTTCTAAACAACACACAGATTATATTACCGTTAAAATACGATCGCTTTTCTAAACTTGCCCAAACAGTGCGCGAGCGCCAAACGCGCGTCCCATTAACAATAACAGCTAGCCCGTTAGCACGCGACCATGCCACGCTCACATCCACGCGCGCCAAGCCCCATTGTTGATGTAAATAATCGCGCTGTAAACGCACTAACATTATACACACAACACGTTACGCACTCCGACACGGACAGGACAAACAGTTAAAAACGAGATGCTACATTCGTGTAGTTAGTTCGCAACAATAACAAAGGACTTACCGTCAGAAACTTTGAATTCCGTCCGTTTTACTCGTCTGTACTGCGCATGCCTTACTACGACCACACACAGAAACACAAATGAATGGTGGGGGCGGGGTCTGCGTACAAACATTGAGTAAAGGGGTTTGTCGGAGGAAGACCATATAAGGAGCTTAGACGCCAAGTTTAAACATCCATTCGACCAATCACTGCGCTCGAGCTTGCCATTTAAGAATGTTTTATCCGGGGAAGTACACAAACGTTCCGCACGTAACGCATTGTTCTTGTTGTGACTTGAATGTGTGTGAATGGACTCGTTTCCCGCTATGTTGTAGCTCGAATGCTTGGAATACGGGACTGTTTGTATTTATATTATATTATATTATATTATATTATATTATATTATATTACACGCTGAAATGTAATGTTCCTGATAAAGTGATTTTATTATGTCTTGTCTTTCAGTCAGTGAAACGCAGTGTGCATTATAATAAGTCCTAAACACCACCAGCATTTTTTGTAAACGATATTAGTCTTAAAAAGGGTAGATTTCTTGTCCAAGCACATTTTCTGACTACTCATCAAACGTTTATTTTAAAATATATTTAAATTTTATTTCATATCGTTAAAGTTTAAGTTCTTTAAAAAAAAACTTGCTTAAAAGTATTAAGTAGGGTTCAGCAATGAGAGATCTATTTCTTTTTAGTTTTTCACATTTTTAATAACCCCTTTAATACTACTAAATATTCCATGTGGTCTCTTAAATAATATGGTTATCAAACAATAAAAGTCTGATTCATAATTATAATAGAAAAAGCAAAATGCTGCTTAAACTGGTCATATGACATGGAAATGTCTGATTAAAATAGATTGTACTGCAAAGATATGATCAAACACGAATTTTGCTCTTGATGAAGCTTGCATCATTTAAAAAAAAAAAGGCTGAAGCATCATAACCATATTGAATTGTCACCTTTAATACATTTTATACACTGTACACAATTGTTCAATATTTAACACTACATTACACCGCTTTGTCTATAAATGTATCGAGATAAAACACAAGAAAGAAAGAAAAACTCCCAGAATGCTCATGCCAGCTGTGTTTGAACAGGAACCAGAACATTCGTGATGAAATTGGCACATGAATATCAATCAGTCTTTGATGTGCTTCTCCAAGGTATATCCTACGAATGATGCTACACGCTAAAAACAGGCGAATATTTCATCAATATTCAATAACAAAATGTTGGAGCTGTAAATATTGCATAGCAGAAACAGAGGGGCTGCTGGGGTTTAACTAAAGGGACACAAACACAGCAGCTGTGCCAGTTTAATTCTACTTTAAATATGGCATTAGAGTCGCCTGCAGTCCAGACCTGAGGGCTAAAGAGTGTTACGCTGCTCTGAAAGGATACATCGGTTGCTGCAACTGCTTATTACGGTGAAACGCTAATGTTATCCTTTTTCGTTGATTGTTCTTCGTTTTTACAGTCTCTCTCGTCGTATGTATGATTTTAGGGGATCATAATAAGCTTAAGAAGACAGTTCAACCTTTTCCTGCGTGGAACACAAAAGGAGATATTTAGACGAAAGTCCAAGCTGCTCTTTTCCCATTTAATGAACTGTGGTCACCATTGACTTTCATTGTATGGGGAAGAAAGAAAGAGGGTTTGGAATGATAGAGTGAGTAAATGAGTCTCTTCTGCTCACAAAGGCTGCATTTATTTGATCAAAAATACAGTAAAAACAATAATATTGTGAAATATTATTGCAATGTAAGACAACTGTTTTCTATCTCTATAGTTAAAATATATATATATATATTTATTCCTTCAAAAATCTGGAGTCTGGAGAGTTTTGCATCACAGGAATAAATAACATTTTTACATTAAAATAGAAAACAGTTCTTTAAAATTGTAATAATGTTTCACAATATTACTGTTTTTGCTGTATTTCTGATCAGATCTGAAGAGACTTCTTTAAAAAAAAAAACATTAAAACATTATTCCAAACTTTGACCGGTAGTGTAATTTATGGGGTGAACTATCACTTTAAACTGATTTGCATTTTAAATCACACAAGCCTCTGGCATTGTTAAAAAAAAAAAGCCTTTTACATTTTTCTTTTCTTTCTTTCTGTTTTTTTAAGTAAAAATATGAATTCCCCACAAGTTGTACTTATAAAGCATACTTCTACATCATTTGCTTCAAACTCTGCATGGTGACAGTACGGGTTCGATTAGAGCACAGAGCAAGCAACCTGACACATATCAAAATAACACTGTTCTTCTTAGAAAATATAATAACAGTTTTTCTCACGTTTCCCTTTTAAATATAGCCATTGTCAGCAGTCCGCAACAACAACGAAAAATATTGAGCTTTCAATAAAACGCTATAGCACAGGTGGGAGTTTTCACCTTTCCAGAAACGTATGAATCAAAATAGAGGACATATTTGAATGTCAGTTGATAAAAATTATGACACGTTTGAAAAGACTCATTGCACTTAATATATGGCAAACATGACAGTAGCTTTGACGTAAGCTAGGTTAAGTCCTTTTGTTCAAGTCTCTCCATGTAAAAAAAAAAAATTAGTCCATGGTCCCGCTGATCTGTGTGTTAGTTCTACATGGAGGCGCCGGCGTTAGATCCCGATGCCTTTGACGAGAGACGCCTCCAGAGTGATGTTGAATTCCTGCAGAGTCTGTAGCACTCGAATCAGAGAGTTCACCAGAGAGTGGTCCTTTAAGAGCGCCATGTCCTCGTACATCTGTGCTGTGATTGGACACTCGGCGAGGAGTGCGATCCAGTGGTGCAGCAGGTGATCTCTGCGAGCAGAAAGACAACTGGAGTCAGCACACGTGACTGATCGATGTGACCAAAGAGCATGTCAATTCAAATAAGGGCACATATAACACACCTTTTTCTGGTTTTACCTTTCCTTTAGTGTATAATATAGCCGTTTGTTCATGTAAACATTCTGCAAAGTTACAAAGTCGAAGGGTGTCGATCTCTCCGCCAGAAAACAGCAAGTCCCAGCAAACACAACGTTTCCCCAACGTTAGTATTTGGTTATTTTTTCAGAACCAAATAACGCTATAGGAATGTTCTTTTTAGGTTTTATTTTTTGCAACCATAAAATACTGTTCCCAGAATATTAAATAACCTAAAAATACCGTTCCTTAACAGTTATTTTGTTTAATACGGTATAATACTGATTATAGACGTCCATACCACTTATACTATAATGGGTAGTGTGTGCTGGATGATTACTGACATACACAGGGTTATGATATTGGCGTAAAGAGGTTAGGTGAACGTTAGAATAACATGGGAATATAAAATATAACATTAAAATAACATTGGGGGGAACGTTAACATAACGTTAGAATAACGTTCTACGAACCAAAAACTAGAAAACTTTCCTGGCTAACCAAAAAACAAACCTTAAAAAAGAATGTTCTGGGAACCAAAGATTGCTAGCTGTAGTCCTTCTGTTATTTTTGTAACTTCACTACTGGGCCGTAACCACCTCAGACATTAAGGAGGACAAGTCCCACCCTAGGGATGGGCTATATATACCGGTAGACACGATAAACAGGTAGAAATGTGTCAACCTGTTCAAATTTCAGAGAAATATGCTCAAGTGACTATGCCGTGCTGTCGTGTCATGAAAGCTTATTGTTTTAATGTGTTTTTAAGTGAAAATGTGAAGGAAAACTCATTTGTGTATATGGCGCACTGTCTAAAGCCCTATTCGGACGGGACTAGTTTCACAGGGGGACGTTAGAGAAATTTCTGTTTCACAGACGTACTTTGAGATTTTAATCCTGTCCGAATCTGCCATGTCTGTCTTTTTCTCACACGACCTCTGTAAAAATTCCAGAGCAAATTACCTACTGTTTTTCGTCAAACTCGGCGGTCCTCTGAGAAATCTAATCCCGTCCGAATGCGAATGTCTGTGATTGCCGAAAATGTTTTTTTTTTTTTCAAAACGCTTTTTCTTGTGTGTTTTGGTCAACGTGAAACGTTGCCTCACTCTGAACTACCGTACAATCTCTCGCTGTCGCGCCGGTATTCAAGTTTCTGCTTTTTGCGCACCGACAATCCACGCATTCTGAACAAGTGATCTTCTGCAATGCCCAGATGTTAGTCCCGTCCGAATCCGTACATGAAATCACAGACGTAGGTTGATAAGAATTGTAACTCAAACGTCGTTTGGAAAACTAGTCCCGTCCGAATAGGGCTTAAGAGATGTTTTCTGAGTGCACACATAAAGCCACTGCTCATACAGCGTGTGAGAACTGAAACGAGTTATTTTTGGGCTTGAACGGTCAAATACACACAATGTGTCAAAATGGCTGTCATCAACAGCTGAGAAAGAAAACATGTATCAGTATATTAGATTCGTGCATTTGGTCTTAAAGTGACAGCAGCCTAATAAACCTGCTGACGTCTGTGTCATTAATGTTACTCAAACAATCTCTCACTGCTCTTGACTCAATCACTTTTGTAACTTGGAATAAATGAATATTTAATTTACACAATGAAGAGTATGCAGTGTTTTTTGTATATTTGACTACCTAATACAATTAATGTAGTATTTCTTATTTCTCGTGTTTGACGTTTTCAGGTAGGTCTATTGTGTTTTTTGTTGTAGTTTATTGTCCTATTGCTGGTAATTAGACAGGAACTAAAACAAAGCGTTTCAGGCAGAGGGTGAAAAAGGTGCTGCAGAAATGTATATAATGGAAAAATTAGTGTTTCTTTTTCTTTAAATCATGTAAATAATTTGTAGCAGATGCCACACGTAGTTATGAACTGGTAAAGGAGCATAATATGGGCACTTTAAAATTCAGAAATACTCAAACAGTCAAAAATTCAACGTAAATCATGACCAACCTGGCCCCGAGACACACGAGCATCTGAAACTTCCCGTCTTTGCCGATGTTTCTGGGTGTGCTGTTGATGGCGCGCATGAAATGGCAGAAATGACGGACTCTCATCAGCCAGTTCTCGTCCTGGGTCATCTGACTCTGTTCCGCGCTCTCAAAGTAAACCTGTGATTTTTCTGTGAATATAAACAGGAGGATTTAGGACCATTTGCAAGATTTGAGTTATCATTTATGTTCCCAAACAAACTCCTAGTCTCAGCTTCAAACTACAGACCGCCCACAGTTCTTGCACTAACCGTCTGACACACTTCCTCAGTGTTAATATTTAATCTGACTGGCTTTCTAAGTAACCTTTTGTTAGCTTTTATTATACAAATGAGCTTCTTCCAGGCTAGTGTGGTATATACACTACCGTTCAAAAGTTTGGGGTCTGTGAGATTCGTAAGATTTACAGTAAAAACTGTAATATTGTGAAATATTATTACAATTTAAAATATCTGTTTTCCAGTTAAAGTGCAATTTATTCCTCTGATGGCAAAGTTGAATTTTCAGCGTCATTACTCCAGTCTGCAGTGTCACATGATCCTTCAGAAATCATTCTAATATGCTGATTTCTAATATTCTAATTTATGCTTAAGATACATTTCTTATTATTATCATCAATGTTGAAAACAGTTTTGCTGCGTAACATTTTTTGTGAAAACCATGATACATTTGTTTTTAGGATAAGTTCACAAGAACAGCATTTATTTGAAAGTATATATATTTTTTTTTGTAATATTATTAATGTCTGTAACTGTCAGATTTAATCAATTTGATGCATTTTTGCCAAATAGAAGTATTCTTGAAAAAAAACAAAACACGTTTGACAGTAGTGAATAAAATGGCGCATAAACAAAACAAACTGTGATTGATCTCTTTGCATGTCAGTCGAGCTACTCTTCCTGTCTAAGTGGATGGCTCTTGACCAAAATAGGCAGTATAAATATACAGTATGAATAACACCTAATCATGTCTGATAAGACCAAAAACTCCTAACACCAAGTATGAGAAATTAATAATAATAATATAATAATAATAACAATTTTTATATAGCGCCTTTAAAGCAGCTTCTCAAGGCGCTTTACATAATAGAAAAAACAATTTTAAAATACAACAAAATAAAAAGTCAAGTAAAAGCTAACCTAAAAAAAATGCGTTTTTAAATGAGATTTGAAATTACTTAGAGACTGTGCATCTCTGATATTTGGAGGGATAATAATATATTAATAATAATAATAATAAAAAAATATTTTATGGAATGTAACAGTATTTGTTACCTAGAAAGTCCCAAATGAAGACGTTCTTGAAAAGGCGCGGTGACTTGAATCCGTGCTGGAACACCTGCTCTAAAGCCCAAACTAAACCATACTCTCCACACAAAAGCAACGTGAGGCTTCCTCTCTACAAGATAAGGAAGAATAAAGATCATCAATATGTGCTGATTTCATCCACATTTCTCCTTTCCACTGTTTGTTTGTCTTTACCTCTTTTTCTGGCTTATGGAAGTGTTTGACGATCCCATTAATCGCCTCTCCCACTCCTTCCTGGATCTGGCCTGTGTTTAACTCTAGAGGACACACAATGGGAAATATGCTTGAGAACACAAATATCCTCCAGCAATAAGTGCAGTTATAAAATCTATAAGATGTGACTTTTGACTTTTATGAGATTTCAAAGTACACACTTGGTTTGCTGTTTGGCGAAATGGTGACAAATCTTCGCATCATCCCGGGGGATTGCTGCATTGGAGGAGTCCGACACATTCTTTCTTCGTTCTCCGTGTTAGTCACCAATTCGCCCACCAGTATCCTCTCCAAGCTGCCATCGTCCACTCCTTTACCCAGCCAACGGCCGCACGGAAACCTACACAACAGACAGTCAGATGAGGGACTAATAATGAATAATGTGATTATGGTGCTACTAAAATCTAGGCACTCACTTGTAAGTGTGCCCTGTGATCCCATTGCGGACCATAACGCACTCCACTAGCCACTTAGCATACAGCCCTGAGTTATCATGGCCCATCTGTATGGTGGTCAGCTTCCCCAGGTTCTGGCACTGTGCGAAGTACAAACAGAATTATACAACAAACCTCGACCAAACAGATTACCAAAACAGGCAGTCACCTTAGGGTTTTCAATAGTCAATATGCAGCATGGTGCCAAAAAATACAGCAAAATATATAGTGAAACTTTACTTTATGTATTATTTTTTTATTCTTATTTTTCTTAATCTTACTTATAAATGTTCTTTCTATTATCTTGTGTATGTATGTATGTATGTATGCAAGTATGTATGTATGTATGTATGTATGCAAGTATGTATGTTTGTACAGTATGTATGTTTGTATGTATGCATGTATTTATGTATGCAAGTATATATGTTTGTATGTATGTATGTATGTATGTATGCATGTATGTATGTATGCAAGTATGTATGTATGTAAGTATGTATGTATGTATGTATGCATGTATGTATGTATGCAAGTATGTATGTGTGTATGTATGAATGCAAGTATGTATGCATGTATGTATGTATGTATGCAAGTATGTATGTATGTTTGTATGTATGCATGTATGTATGTATGTTTGTATGTATGTATGCATGTATGTATGTATGCAAGTATGTATGTATGTATGTATGTATGTATGCATGTATGTATGCAAGTATGTATGTATGTATGTATGCAAGTATGTATGTTTGTACAGTATGTATGTTTGTATGTATGCATGTATTTATGTATGCAAGTATATATGTTTGTATGTATGTATGTATGCAAGTATGTATGTATGTATGTATGTATGCATGTATGTATGTATGCAAGTATGTATGTGTGTATGTATGTATGAATGCAAGTATGTATGCATGTTTGTATGTATGCATGTATGTATGTATGTTTGTATGTATGCATGTATGTATGTATGCAAGTATGTATGTATGTATGTATGCAAGTATGTATGTTTGTACAGTATGTATGTTTGTATGTATGTATGTATGTATGTATGTATGTATGTATGTATGTATGTATGTATGTATGCATGTATTTATGTATGCAAGTATGTATGTTTGTTTGTATGTATGTATGTATGTATGCAAGTATGTATGTAAGTATGTATGTATGTATGTATGTATGTATGTATGTATGTATGTATGCAAGTATGTATGTGTGTATGTATGTGTGTATGTGTGAATGCATGTATGTATGTATGTACGTATGTATGCATGTATGTATGTATGTATGTACCCAGAGCTCCTGAAAACCACAACAAATTTCTTGTGTGTTTGCGCACACTTGGCGAATAAAGCTCATTCTGATTCTGAAACGGGGGGTAATGTGCAAAAGAACGTAGGTGTGTCACCTCAAATGTAATCTCCAGAGTGTTTTTGGGGACCTGCAGGACGCCAGTCTCAGCTAGTTCCCCTGAGACGCACACCCAGGGGTTAGCCGTAAACATGGAGCCACCTAGTTTCTTACTGGGAATGATGACCACATGGTATGGTATCACTGTGAACAACAAGAAGGACGAGGTCAAGAAAAGTTTATATGATTCAAGAGTTAATATAATAAATATACATGGTTTAATTTGGCTAGTGATGCAACATTAAGCAACACCATGAATATTACAGTGATTTAATGCACATTCATTTGACATTTGTTAATTGCAAATGTGAGTGTTAAGACAAGAAAATGCCTCAGAAATGTCAATTATTTCTATTATTATGAAATGTATAATTATAATAATATATATGTTTGTATTAATTCATATGTAAGATATGCTGCTGCATAAATAGACATTCATAAATCCCATATCAGATCTAGGCAGTTTGAGGCAGGTTTCAGGGTTTAAAACCATTAAGCTTTTGCAGTTGAGTGTAACAATTAGGGCTGAGAGTTTACAATATATATATACTGTATATATATTGTAAACTCTATTACTCAGCCCTAATTGTTACTCTCAACTGCAAAAAGCTTAATGATGTACTGTGTCTGCAATTCGAGATTGATGCCTCTTACTAATTGTGGTGAAGACATTGGTAAAGCAGAAGTAGTCCACAGCGTTGAAAGAGAGGAGATGGTAGAGGAACTGCTCCTTTTCATCATCACAGCGCAAGAAAGCATATCGCTTATAGAGTTTCCTTCAAATAAATACAACCAAACATGGTAAATCATACAGCTTTAAAGGAAACAGAGATGAAAGTTAAGTGCATGTTTAAAGAACTTGAAGAAAACGAGTTCAAATGCATTTCAGGTCAGAAGAGGACACCGCAAAGAATGTGGATGAGCCACTTCAGTTCAAGGCCCATTAATAATAAAAATAAAAATAAAAAAAACACTTCATTTTTAATGGAGCCTTATTCTTTGCTGTGCTACATCTCTTACATTTGAACTGTCTGATATCTAAGTGTTCGTCTACAGTACATCTGATTTATGATAGCGCCTTCTACGCCACTAAAGAACTCGTCGATAGATCTTACTTGGTGAGCTCATGGTCAGACAGCAGTTGTTTCAGGTGCCGGGACAGCAGTTTCTTCTCCATGGAGAGACGCACCCATGCCCTGGCCTTCCCAACATCTGTCTTGATCTCACTGATGTTCTGGATGTGCCTGAAACATGACAGATAACAGATATCACATACTGATAACAGTGCTTTCAATTCCAATTTCCACTAGAATTAAGTAAATGAGTTACAGTCCTAACAAGATGTGATGCCACATGCTATAAAATGTATGTTAGCTAAGTTAATGACTAATGATCTTTGCAATGGAAGTGAATCAATCAAAAACTAACTTTAGCTGGACAATAACTTTATTCTAGAGCTGCTGTAAAGTCAAAACAATCTCTGTTACCGTATTTTCCGTACTATAAGTCGCATCAGTCAAAAAATAGGTCATGAAGAGGAAAAAAACATATATAAGTCGCATTTATTTCGAAATTTATTTCACACAAAAAAACCCTCACAATGTTACGGATGGGACAGTTCTCCGTTACGGACGCGAGCACTCTGAAAGCGGCACTAAAAGACTGCTTTAAAACTTTCACAGAGACCTCAAACAGAAAGCACAAAGCCTGTCTTTAAATTTAATTTCATTTTGTATTAATTGTATCTTAATTTTAATCAATGTTTCATCAACCAATTGCCTGGATTTAAGAAGTACATATAGTAGAAAATAGATAATCACGACACGAAGGCGCGTGAACTGGAGCGCATCTCATAAATGAACCGAAACTCAGCGTATAAGGTAGCCTACTTGCCTCACAGACCTGAGACTGAGCTTTCTATATATAGAAAGCTTGAAATGTCTACTTTTAAACAAAACAATTCAAAACGTTCTCTGCTTATGTAATCCGTATGAAATGTGCATTTCTCTCTGGCGCGTTCACTAATGCGAAGATCGCGAGTCAGCATCGTCAACTTCATCTTTGCAGCCGACACTGACACAGAAAGCACTTGTTTATTAGTAAACAATTAAAATGTCTCCTTGCTATATTTTACATATTCATAATCATTACTTTTGCCAGTCCTATGTGACAGCTTTTAGGTGCTTTATTGGCAACGCCACTCTTACATGTTACATGAACGCGTCACCACCGCATAAGCACCGAAAACATGGAGATTTGTTTTCTTTTTGGGGGAATTTTGTTTGTGTTCAGGCTTTCTCAGTTGTCTTTAGGTTAATGTTTCAGTTAACTGTTTTCAGTCAATTTTTTCAGGGGTAGACTACAGGAGCAGCATAGAGTAGGCTACTCTCACGGCTGTAGACGGTAATGTTTTCTCTTGGTTCATGTCAGTCAGTATGAATTAATTTTGATATATAAGTCGCACCTGACTATAAGTCGCAGGACCAGCCAAACGATGAAAAAAACTGTGACTTATAGTCCGGAAAATACAGTACTTTAATTTCCTATTATCAATGTAAAGCTGCTTTGAAACAATCTACATTGTTAAAAGCGCTATATAAATAAAGGTGACTTGACTTTACTTTACTAGTACTCATACTCAGAGTGAAAGGATATTTTATTTTTCGAATTACAATTGAAATTATTGGATTTTGACCACAAAATAAAAATAAAAATCACCAAACAACGGTAAATGTGACCGCACAAGTGATGGCTATATAAGAATCAAAAGAGCTCTTGCCGAGAAACGTCCGTGCACAGGTTCACAGCACTGAACCCAATGCATTCTTGCATTCACCAGCGTTTCAGGACAGAAAATGGGGGCAGGAGAAATGTCTCAGACTCCCTAGAGCATCAGCCAGCCGCTATCATGCATGCCACGTCCAGACACATTCTCTTCCACTCCACCTCTAGGAGTCAACACTGTCTGACCTTCCATTACATAAATGCATTATAGCGTTCAGTGCTGCCCTCCAGACTCGACAAACCTCACAATTACAGTCTGCTGAAGCCAGATTTTCAAGTAGACCTGCAGCCATAATATTAATGCACTAAACAATGTCATTGCCTTGCTATATTATGCTGACATCAGGAAAAAAAGGTACCACAAAGGTAATACTTTTATGATAAATACTGTGTTGTTAACACCAATTAACCATTTCTGTTGAATGCATCGTCAATAGGAGATGCTGACATGGCTAAAGAGAGGGATGTTATGCCGAGGCTTTCATGCACTGGCACAGTTCGGCTCAGCGGGGGGTCTGGTGTTAATTAGGCTGGAAATAATGTGGCGACATGAAACGTCTCAGTGCTTTCTTCACGCGATGTGAGGAAACCCCCTTACCATCTAAGACCATACACTCTCTGCATTGCAGCAGCATACCTGTATTTTCATAAAAACGATATAAAAATTCAGTTTCAGTTCATAAATTGATTTAAATGTTAAACTGTAAAAAATAAAAGAAATAAAAAATACATGTGATAATTTTTTGACCTTGGGTTTCAGGGTGTAGTTACATATTGTCTGGCTATCAATTTGATTCTTGTAAGGAATATTGTTTTTTTGGAATTACAAATTTTTTTTTTAAACAAAACAGGTTTATTCCGATGTACTGACACGCAAATGATCACTTTAAATGACTGATGTAGTAATGTGAGTTCATTTGATGGTCATCCCGTTCCTTTATTTATTGCATTGTTGCAGTGACTCGGGACACTATATTATACTTTCTTTTGTTTTTATTTAACATGCCCGTATATTATGCTCTTTTACAAGTTCATAATTGTATTTTTGGGGTCTGCTAAAATATATTTACATGATTTGATGTTCAAAATCATTATTTTTTACATACTGCACATTGCTGTATATGTCAAACCAAAAACCACTCATAACTTATAGCCAGAACCAAGAACTAAGAGTACATGCAAAGATCTCCGTCTTCTCTGTGTAGTGCGATTGCTTTGCTCTATCCTATAATGGTTTAATTCTCACCTCATGTCCTGGATCAAGGAGACTTTGAGAGGCGGCATTGCGCAGCTAGCATCCGATTTCCGTCTCTCTGTGTCATGAATGATACCTGAGACACAAAACAGGGAAAATATGCTGAAAAATCAAACATAACAATGAAAAAATGAACATTTTCAATGAAAGCCAACTACCTAAGCACTGCACTGGCTTTCTGTTCCAAACCCTAGCGAGCTGCCGACCTGGAAAGCATTTCGGCATCATAGTAAACATTTCCGATGTGGAGGTTGTTCCACCAGCAAAAACATATATCTAGGCAGCAATGCATATATCCCAGAATGCACTGCACAAAATTCAGTGAACGTAAAATAAAAACACATATTGTAGTCAATAATAAAAATGTACTTGTGTTTGTGTGTTTTATGCTTTATAAAATGCAGTGTTATTTTATTATTATGTATATACTATTATAGTATTTATTAATGTTTTTAATTAGCTTTTATTTGTACATTTTTCAGTGTTCATTTTTAAATTTAGTGTAACACCGTGTCCTTAGACCGTTCAAACTCAATATGAACAAAACGAATGTAATCTATGTCAAAGATTGTTTCAGTATGTATTTTTAATAAAGATAAAATGGTGTAATATTTACAAATTTGATTATCTACTTGCGAGTGCAGTGCGCTTGCAGAGAGACTCCGCCCACACGCTGTTTCTTATTGGCTGTGATTTTTGATTGATTTGGTTGCGAGTGCAGTCCGCTTGCAAAGAGACTCCGCCCACACACGCTTCTGATTGGCTGAGATTTGTTTTTATTTCATCACATCTCGAAGTCATGTCGCGTCTGGTGGAGTGGACAGACAAATTGCTTTTCGCTGGAATCACATTGCGTCTGGTTAAGACACGGTGTAAGTGTAATTCTTATACGTTTCTTTTTTTTAATAATTCTACTTAGTTTTAGTCATTTTAGTCCTCCAAGTCATCATTTCTAATATTTATATTTTATTTCAACTGTTTCAATTAACAAAAAATAGTTAATAGTTTCAGTTAAGACCTGTTCACACCAAGAATGAACACTTTAAAGATAACAACAACTACATTAGCATCCACGCCAACGCACGATAACGTTTTGTCTGCCGCTTAAGTCAGGTGGATTCTGATTGGCTGTCAATGTTTTTTATTATTCAGCATCTAGAAAAAAAAAACGATTCCAATGATATCATTCCTCTATGCAGTTATCTTGATAGCTGTAGTGTAGACTTTCCTATTCTGACAAAATTAGAATGATTATTAGTTAACAATAACAACACTGACAGAATCGGTGCGTTCACGCCATGTCGTAATTACCGTAATTACAGGATTACGCCTTGTAAAAAATTATTCACGTCCTCGTAGAACTCTTAAATACAACTTGTAAACTGGGAACTTTATGAGCGTTCCGACTTGTTCTCCGACGGTGTACCACCTGACACTGCAGACTCATATTGGCGTTGATAAGTGTTGTTATAAAACGGCACGGGTTGTCATCTCGTAATTACGGTAATCACAATATGGCATGAATGCAGCATAAGTCAAGTTGTTAGCTAAGCAACATAAGCTTAATATAACATCAAAGTTGGAATCACCATGTTAGCCGAGCTTTTGTGCGGTCCACGTGTGTGTGTGTGTGCGAGTGACCAGCATTTCAAGAAGATGCCTTTTAATTTTGCTTGTTTTAATTAAATTGTTTAATAACAGGTTTAAATTGTGTTTGTGTGACTGTATGCAATTGCTTTTGTTGTATTATCGATGCTGGTAAGCACTTCGGTCAACGGCAGTTGTTTTAAATGCGCTATAGAAATAAAATGTGTATTGTATTGTATTGTAGTCAGGTAGAGGTATGGAACAGAGTTAAAATGTGCAAAATTATTGTATCACATTCAAAGTGTTTTACCGGGAGGGCCAAGTCCTGCTGGAGTAGCGTCTCTCTTCTCTTTACTCTCTTGATAATGTAAGAGGTGCGACCACAAGGCGGATTTTCCCTGAAAAACACACAGAGCAGGACCAGGTCAAACAATCCGACTACATTACCACTTTCATAACAGAAGTCGTAGAGTTCGTGTGTGTGTGTGATTTACCTGCTTGACCTGCAGACCGTGGCTCCAGATTCTTTCCAGCAGATCACACAAGCTGGCGATGAGCGTGTTCTCCTCCACGCCAGTGATGCTAACCTCCCCGTGTCCCAGCTCCACCGCTTCCCGTCCCATCTTCTCCACCAGCATGCGCTTCGTCTGAGCCACAGATCAAATGGGGTTAGTTATAGTTTACATCAATACCAGGTTTATTACATCAACATGTAAAGCTGAGTCTATTACCAAACTAGGGCTGCACGATTAATCGCTATGAAACCGCACGCGATTTGGCAAAGGCTACGATTATTTAATGCACAGCTTGTCAGTGCAGCGGCTGATCATTAGTAAATGCTGCTCCATCTGAACACCAGAGGGCGTCTCACACACACACACACACACACACGCTAAATATGCCCCGCTGCAGAAGTACGATAACACACATCATTCCAGGAAATCCCTATCGCTGTAGCCGAATAAACATTAGATTGAAACGCTCTGATTGATTAAACATGACTAATAAACACACGACTGCCTTATTCTGTACAGGTGAAACTCGAAAAATTAGAATATCGTGCAAAAGTTCATGTATTTCAGTAATTGAAATTAAAAGGTGAATTGACTAATATATTTAGTATATATAACTATATACATATGCATGATTATATTTTTCAGAGGGCCAACATTTCTGTATTTAAAATCCTTTTTTTATTGATTTGATGTAATATTCAAATTTTCTGAGATTTTGGGGTTTTCATAAGCTGTAAGCCATAATCATCAAAATGATAACTTTTGCACGATATTCAAATTTTTCGAATTTCACCTGTGTAAGAAGCCACATCATCTCACAGAAGGATGCTCAACTGTCGTTATGGAGTGAGTTTGTTATTAAATGTTGTCTTTTGTTGGATAAGAGGTTCATAAATGTTTGGAAAGATGTTTGACTCGTGTTGCTTTTTCAAATGCACGTTATAAGTGACTCAAACTCACAGTGTTTTCAGATGGAGCAGCGTTTACAGAGCCGTACATCAATGACAAGCTGCGCATTAAAAATAATCGCAGCCTTTGCGATTTCATAATCGCAATAAGCCAAATCTGTTTAAGTGCGATTTCATGTAAATTGCGATTAATTGTGCAGCTCTATACCAAACCTAGAGGAAGATCAAAACACACCTTATTTCTGCACTCCTTTAACAGTCCCTCTACAAACTTCCAGTTGGTCTGTGCAATGACTGAAGGCGACAGGTTGGAGAGTTTGGGCTGGCGGAGAGTGGTGCCAAGGTTCCTGGCCTCCTGGATGTATTTCTGCAATGGCATTGACACAAAGTCACATGATGCCCAACTAAAGACTTCCATGCAGTTTGTGGCTTTTGAGCTACTTCAAATTTAGAGTTAAACAGCTAAATACCCCAGAGTCCACTGGGCTTAACCAAGTGTGCTGCACACATCCTGAAAAGTGGAGACAAAACATTTTGATCGCCCCCTGGTGGCTGGTCACAGTATAGGTCATAAACCCCACCCTCTCCATGTAATCAAATGGGACGCAAGTCAAAATTTAAATATCCAACACTTTTTTCCAAAGACGGTTTCTGTCATTTTAAGTTGTTCTTATCATCCTGACTCATGTTAATGCGTTCATTTTCCTTATAAGTTTGGTTTTAGTTAGTTATTTGATGCTATAAAAAGAGGCATAACATCATGATTGATTGACAGCTACTCTGGCTCCAAATTATGTCATCGGCGCACAATGTCAGCAGCCATTTCTGGGAAATATTGGCCTTACTTTTTTAGAGTGGAAGGAAGTGGAGACACATCATACAATTTTTTTTTTTTTTTTACAGACGATGGGCAAAGGCAATGGTGGATTACAATATACAGAACACCTATAACTAAGCATTTAAATCTGAACTTGGTATTGTCGTGGTATTTAAATAACAGCTTTCTGATTCTCATGAAGAAATTTCCGGGCTATATTTCACCCCTAAATCAAATTATAAAAATAAATAAATAAAAGAATTGAATAAATCAAACAAATAATACAAAAATAAATATAACATTTTAGGACCATCCTTTTCTTTCTTTTTTAATTGTGTAATTTTTTTCATGACAATTAAAGGAGCTGTATGTAGTTTTCAGCGGCCTCTAGCGGTGATGTTTCAGATTGCAACCAATAAGTTTACAAGCGCGTGCTCGAATTTATGAGCGAGCAGCACTGTGGGTACCGGCCAGACTGAGACGCAACACACAAAGCATCCCAGAACATGCTGGAAACTCAGGTAAACTCCCACTGCAACGTTACAATAATAGGCTACTTTTATCAGCTTGACGTTGAACAAATGCTCCATGCTCGTAACGTTACCATGATAAGTATGGAACCCTATCAACCGTGCCGAATTTTGCCACTGCAAGCACTACTTCACATTTTCTTCAGGAAATGTACATTCTAGGTTTGTAGATAAGGTTTCTCCATGATTCAAATGCCCTGCCGATGTTGATCCGTGTTTTTTACCCGAAGACCGAAGTTCATCTGATTCACGTCTGGCCTTACGAGCTTCAGCAGAAAAAACTTTTTGTTTTTGTTTTTTATCAAGATGTGGAGTTTGTGTTGGAGTCTGTGTTTTGCTGGGCGCAGGTCGTTTCTTAGTGTTATCAGACATGTCATAAGTTGCATAAGTCATAAGTCCATATCATAAGTTGCAGTGTCGTCGCTGTTGAGTGCAAAGTCAGTAGGCTAGACGAGTCGAGAGGCTCGGGAGCGCGCATGCAGGTGACGTCACTGGCGGTAAATCCGACCCGGGACCTTCACATAAAAATAAGAATACTTGCTTTCAGAGGTAAAAGCAAAACCCGCAAAGTGGATAATTTTAATGTGAGATTACAACCCCTTCACACACAGGCAATAAAAAAAGGATTCGTTTTGGTAAAAAAGCTACATACAGCACCTTTAAGGGAATACTCTTCTTCTGTGGGGCACAAAAAGAGAAAATTAGAAGAATATTTGATACAATTACAATAAATGGCGACTGGCACCATTGAGTCCACAAAGGATGCAAAAGAACACAATAAAAAGTCCTAAAATGTGTACCATAACTCAAGTATACATCAATGCAACTGTGTATTATTCAAAATGTTTTCTTTTTGCATTCCAAAATCTCATTTGCAGTACAGTAATGAGAATCATGTTTATTTTACATTACAGTCGGCTACTGATAACAGGGGAAGAGGGTTTTAATGCATTTAACTGTCATGAAAAAAAATTTGATGGTCTTATTAATAGTCTTCATTTTCTATGAAAATTATTATTTCTAATTTTTTGTGTTTGATTTGGGGGCAACATACGACCCGGACATTTTTTCCCTGCAGTAAATTGTAAATGACTTGCCCATCTGGGCTGATTTGGGAGAGATTTCATGTGGAATTTAGCAAAGTGTGACAAAAGCAGGAAGCTACAGAGGCTGATGGGGAAGTGGGCTCAGGCTTTCAAGACGGGGAGGTCACGGAGGAATGTCAAAGTGGGCACAGATTGGGATCCACAGCCTGATGGCTCATCTATCACATACCACATCCACCTTGACGGACTTTAGACAGGGCCTGAAGGACTGCGAGAACCAGTAGTAGTCCAGAGCCAGCTGAAGCTGAAGCTCAGAAAACAGACACTCCACATGCTGAGAGTGTGTGTGTGTGTGTATGTGTGCGTGTATGTGCGTGCATATGTGTGTGTGTGTGTGTTTGTGTTTGTGCGTGTGTGTGTTTGTGTGTGTGTGTGTGTGTGTGTGTGTGCATGTTTGAGTATGTGTGTGTGTGTGTGTGTGTGTGTGTGCGTGCATGTTTGAGTGTGTATGTGTGTATGTGTGTGTGTGTATGTGTGTGTATGTGGGTGTGTATGTGTGCGTGCGTATATGCATATTTGTGTATGTGTATGTAGTGCACGCATATGTGTGTGTGTGTGTGTGTGTGTGTGTGTGTGTGTGTGTGTGTGTGTGTGTGTGTGTGTGTGTGTGTGGGAAAGACAGGAGAGAGACGGACAAGTGTGATAAAAGAGGGGTGAAGAAAAGAGATCCAGGAAGAGAAAGTTAACGAAAAAACAAACAAACAAAAAAACACATTAATCATGCTATTAAAGGAACTATAAGATAAGGACAATGGACAATAAAATAGCAGAACACATAAAGAAAAATAAAAAATGGGAGAAAAACATTCAAAAACTAACTAGTAAAACATGCACAAAACTAACAAACATGTACACTACAAGTTCAAAATGTAGACACAGATACTCATTCTTTACTAATATTATAAAAATAAATAAAAATAAAAATAAATAATAATAAACAATGAAATAACAAAAATAGAATTATGGGAATTATGTAGTGATCAAAAATATCGTACTGTATAAAATCATTAATATTGTACACCAAAAATGTAGCACTTAAAGACTTCAGATGTGTGCTGAATATTTCATTATTTGCTTCATCCAATCCATATATACAAAAATATTTTTACATACGTAAAATATACGTATATTTAAACACTCACTCACTCACTCGCTCACTCTCTCACTCACACACACACTCCTTACCTCTCTCTGGTCATTGTCGAGATAGAGATGTTCAGTGTGCTGTTTCTGTCTGTCCCTCCTCCTCCACTGTGCTGGTGCACTGCGCTTCGCCCATCTAACACACAACAACAACACCGTTACATTAAAACAAAAAAACTCAGACAACTGGCCTCCACAGTTTGCACTTGGCTTATGAGAAAGAGTCTCAATGCTTGATTTACCAAAGCAAGACACCTTGTTGGAGCAGCGTCCTTGCTGGTCTTAAAGCAAACTTAATATCAACTACAGCTGGGGAAATATAGCGAAAAACAGTATTTTTTGCCTTTCCTCAGTTATTTAATATTTGTCTAAATATTCTGGCTCTGAATGGCTTTCGAGTGGCTACAAATCATCATTTCAACAAATCAGTCATTGTTGTCCAGCGGATTTAAAGTGCCCGTAGAAGTGAATTGCCATGACTTCTACCAATGGGGGGGTCTAGCATCATCCAGTCCAGTGATTCCTCTTTGAAATTGTTATATTTTCCTCATGTTTTGTACGGCATAAACACAGCCGCACATTTACATTGCTGTTGAAAACTGGTTTGCTCCCCCTGCTGCCATTTCCAGTTACTGGTTAAATATATGTCACCACAAGGGGGCGCCAATATTACAATATTATAATTCAATAGAAATAAGCCAATATATACACAAAATACAAAAGTAAATACAAATTAATGAATATGTATCATAATTATCTTATAAATAACAAAAAAAAAAATGAAACATTCAAGTGGCCATAACAGTGCCCCTATCAAGCTATTTTAAACTTTCCTAATTTTAGTCTCCTACAATAAGTTTACATGCATCAAAGGTAAAAAAATAATAAATAAAAACTTTTATTTTCTTATAACATCCATTGCAGCATCACATCTTTTCTCAGTGTCTGAAATGGTTCGATTAACCGCTCCTTTCCGAGAGCTTCCTCAGCTCTGATTGGTCAGACGGCCCAGTCTGCTGTGATTGGTCGACTGCTTACAGAACGGGTCAGAAACTAAACACTAATTACCATATCTGAATTTCAGCTCCAGATCTTCCTAAGCACTTGTAAAGACAGTGATACGAACAGTAACAATGGCATTCTGATACGGTTTAACCATATCAGTTTCAGAAATGAGGATGAACGAAAGTCTTACGTGATTGGAACGACATGAAGGTGAGTAAATGAAATAACCCTTTAAAGCATATAAAATGCCAAACAGCCATCAACATCTTTAGTGATCTAAAAGCTGAATGAGGGTTTTGAATCAATTCCCTCAAACTGACAGTTCAGAAGCACTGACTCTCTTGAATGAATCTATCCCGCTTTACTAGCAAACAATCATTTTGTAGGGGAAGTCATTTCTCATTTCAGGACCAACAAGTGATGCTGATCCACATTGTGCCGAAGCCTTGTGTGTAGTGCTGGGCGTCATACCACAATACCGGTGTATGTCGCTTGAACAACGTTGGGAACGCGGCGCGACACTATTTGAGGGTCTTTTCACTGATGCACAACTGTTACTAAGCGTGACGGTGAAGTTGGATAGGTTAAACCAGGGTTCCTCAAACTCGGTCCTGGAGGGCCGCTGTCCTGCACAGTTTAGCTCCAACCCTGATCAAACACACCTGAGCAAGCTAATCAATGTCTTCAGGATCACTAGAAACTCACAGCTAGGTGTGTTTGATCAGGGTTGGAGCTAAACTGCGTAGGACAGCGGCCCTCCAGGACCGAGTTTGAGGAACCCTGGGTTAAACTATAATTGATACTAGCTGTCAAATTATATTACAGTGTTTCCCATACATCGGTTCACAATATCAACACAACCTTTTGGAAAATCTATTTGTGGTTGGCATTGACATGGTTGAATAAACATGAGCACTGCACATTTCAAAGTCAAAACGTGTCTTTATATGAATGTATCTGAAGTGAACTGACGGTCTTTAGAAAAGTTTTGATGTTGTTTTCAATGAATCTTTCTTTATCTTTCCTGATAAAGCAGCGTTTATGAGCGCGGCGCTGCTTTGTGTTCAGCCGTTACCGTGGAAACCGCTATTTTCTGACGCTCCTAATGCCTGGTTCAGATCACACGATTTTAGCCCAATTTTGGCACGATCCGTTTGACGTGGGGTGTTCGTGGGGATTCGTAAACGACAACGGGCGTCGGGACGCAAGATTCGATCGTTTCATCTCTTATAGTGTGTCATAGTGGACGACAACACACGTCGCGTCTGCGATGCTTCACGACATCACGATAGAAAGACTAGCAATGTTTATTTATTTATTTTTGGTCCTTCACGACGGGTTGCATCAAGAGTGAGTGAGTGAGTGTGTGTGTGTGTGTGTGTGTGTGTGTGTGTGTGTGTGTGTGTGTGTGTGTGTGAGTGAGTGAGTGAGTGAGTGAGTGAGTGAGTGAGTGAGTGAGTGAGTGAGTGAGTGAGTGTGTGTGTGTGTGTGAGTGAGTGAGTGAGTGAGTGAGTGAGTGAGTGAGTGAGTGAGTGTGTGTGTGTGTGTGTGTGTGTGTGTGTGAGTGAGTGAGTGAGTGCACGCGGAAGTGAGTGAGCAAGAGTGAGTGAGAAAAAGAGTGTGTGTGTGTGTGTATGCGCATGTGTGTGTGTGTGTGTGTGTGTGTGTGTGTGTGAGAGAGAGTGAGTGAGTGCGTTTGTGTGAGTGAGTGAGTGTGTGTGTGTGTGTGTGTGTGTGTGTGTGTGTGTGTGTGTGTGTGTGTGTGTGAGAGAGTGCGTTTGATTTATATTACATTGTGGGAACCAAATGTCCTCACAAGGATAGTAAAACCTGAGATCATCTCCATTGTGGGGACCAGCCAGCGGTCCCCATTAGGGAAATGGGTTAATAAACATACTAAATTATATTTTTTTGAAAATGTAAAAATGCAGAAAGTTTTCTGTGATGGGTATAGGGGTAGGGTTAGTGTAAGGAGATAGAATATACAGTTTGTACAGTATAAAAACCATTAAGTCTATGGAGAGTTCCCACAAAGATAGTGAACCAGACATGAGTGAGTGTGTGTGTGTGTGTGTGTGTGTGTGTGTGTGTGTGTGTGTGTGTGTGTGTGTGTGTGTGTGTGTGTGTGTGTGTGTGTGTGTGTGTGTGTGTGTGTGTGTGTGTGTGTATGTGTGTGTGTGTGTGTGTGTGTGTGAGTGAGACGGCACGCGATGACTGCTCGGAAAGCAAGTGTAGTCTGACATGTTTCTTGTCCACGACACGACAAGATTTTAGGAGTCAAAATCGCGTAATCTGACACAGTGACTATCGTAACAGACAAAAAAAATCGCGTAATCTGACACAGTGACTATCGTAACAGACAAAAAAAATCGTGTAATCTGAACCCGGCATAAAGCGGCTCTTTGTAAACAGCCTTGCAAACCTGTATCAATACTAGTGTGGATCTTTTCTACAATATTCACCCCTGTCAGTAAAACAGGGCATTCTAAGTCAATCTACTGCAGTATTTCCTCTCTCAATCAGTGAAAAATGTGGTTAACACTCAGTCATGCTAGAAAAAAAAAATACTGTGAATGCGGTATAATTCTGAAAAATACCATGATATGGATTTTTTGGTCATACCACCCAGCACTACTTGTGTGTGATTAAAAAAAGGCAAAGATTCCTCCTCACTTGTTGCTGGTGGGTCCGGTGGAGAGCACATCAGACTGCAAGCGGGGGAAGAAGCCCGGCTCGTAGCGGCCCTGACCGATCTTCATGTCCAGCAGGTGGGGGTGTAGAGCCGTGTGGTCGATCTTACACAGTCGCATCTCAATGGCCTTTTCTGAAGTGACACACATCACACACACACACACACACACACACATTACTGATGAATCACCAAAGAAATGACGCCTTTAATCACAGACACACAAAACCCACAAGGTGGGAGGAAAGTGAGCTAGTGATGTGGTCCAATGAAAGAGACAGTTCAGCCACTGATGTGAACCCACACGGCACGCTCAAAAATACCTCTTACACAACACTAAATCTATCAGCCATTAGAGATGCTACAGCAACAGCTGAGGACAACTTTACATATAATATTTAAATATATATTGACTTCCATAGTATAGAAAAAAAACCTATGGAAGTCAATGGGGACTAGAAATTCTTCACTTAACCCACATTCTTCAAAACATAGATATATATTATTATCAAGCACCACCAATGAAAAACTAAATCTTCTAAATAAATTAATTGCAATAAAATAACTTTCTAATCAGCTCTATGATGATAATGATGATGATGATAAATGAGAGGTTTTAAAATAGTTTCCCTGTGCAAACATCTTGTAATCAATCATTATTCATGTTAATAATAAATACAATTTCCATTTGGCTCCATTTCCATTTTCATCAGCAGAGCTAATGGAAGACATCTGAAAGCACACATGAGCTTGATCTAAAAATCCTATCCATAATGCATTGCAGGAAGTGGATTCCAGCATGAAGCGAGCTGCCTATGGATTACAGGATAAAACTTACAGGTTTCCATTTTACTGATGCGTCATGAGGAAAACAGATCAACGTTTTTCACGCCATTTTATATCACATATTTATAAAAAATATGAAAATAAGATATAAACTCTGGCTTTTTATCTTGCATTCTGACTTTTTTCTGAGAATTGTGAGATATAAAAGCAGAATTTTGAGAGGAAAAAGTCATAATTCCTGCTTTTTGGATTGAAAGAAAAAAGCTTGAATTGCAAATTTATTTCTTGTATTCAGACTTTTTTCTCAGAATTGTGAGAAATATATGAGATATTATATTATATATTATTATTATATTATTATTATATTATTCCATGGCTGAAACAAGCTTCCATATTAAATACATACATGTAATATGTATAATCAATAAATAATAAAATTCAAAAGTTTGTTTAAAGTATGCAACACAAATGAGCCTACAAACCTTTTCTTCTGTATATTTTGACATACAACCAATATTAATGAATTAATGAATGAATGAATGCATTTTAGTAATAAAATGAAAACAAATATTAATAGATTATCAAAATAAGCTTTGCCAAGTTAAGTTATCAGTTGCTACAAATATGCAAGGATAAAAAGATAGATAATTAATTTTTAGGGACAAGGCTATAATTATAACAATACATATTTTTGAATTATACACAATACATTTTCCTAAATTATGGAAGCTTGTTTTGCACCATAACAAAATAAAAAAGGTAATTGCAACATTATCTCACATATTTATAATTCAAACTTTCTCACAATTCTGAGAAAAAAGTTTGAATACAAGATCTAAACTCGCAATTCGAGATCGTTTCTTGCAACGCAAAGCAGCAATTCTGACTATTTTCTCAAAATTGTCCTTTTATATCTCACAATTCTCAGAAAAAAAGTCAGAAACGCAAGATATAAATTCGCAATTCTGAGGAAAAAAGTCAGCTATGTCTATATCCGTCAATTTACCTTTTTTCCCCCTCAGAATTATGAGATGTAAAACTTGCAATAGCCTTTTTTATTTTATTTATTCCATGGCTGAAACAAGATACCACACTAAATATATATAACTTATAAATAAAATTCAAACTTTTATTTGATTTAAAGTTGCGCAGAAACAGAAGAGATGACATCTTTTCTTCTGTCTATTCTGTCGTACCGAAAAACAAAAACATCCATCGGTCGTTGATTGGGTGAGGGCAGATCTGAATGTGAGCTTGCCGTCGCCTGGAAGAAAGGCTCGGAGTTTAAGTGACTTAAGAGTCCGTCACCACAGAGTCCCAAAAGTCTGTTGTTCACAACAGCCGTGTTTCCACTGTCTGGCCAAAAGCGGACGAGCTAGTGCGTGCCAGGGCCAGTCGCGTTTCCACTGTTTCCACCCCGAGGGGATTCCTCGGGGCCGATGGCCAGGGTTTTCTGGCCCGCCGAATACCTTGGTCCAAAGCGGGCCAGCTCGGGCTAGAGGAGTGGTTACGAACAGAGGCGGAGTTTACCTGAGTCTGGAGACGTAGTGCTGGATGATTCTGTCAGCATTAAAGACTTTTAAAATCATTTTCCTCAAAACTCACTTTCATGTTTGAATGCCTTCTGTTTGTGATCCCATGTGGATTCTGATCACCGTATAAGGTAGAAATATTTATACGCGATGCAAAACCCTATGCACACTAACCATTACCATAGTAAACATGGTAAATATGAACGCTTGAAGAAATCAGACAAATTATAAAGGCTATCACAATCCTGTTTTTATTTTATCTGTCAGTAGCCTATGTCTCGTCTCTTTATACCGGTCTATCATAAAATAAAGCAACTTTTTTTCGGGAGCTTCCTCTGTTTCTTTGACTGATAATATAACTGTACTGGGAGAGAGTGCTAAAGCTCCTCAGATCATATTTTTGGTGGTAAATTTGTAGAAATTATCATTCTTTCTAAATGTGATGTAAATATGTCCTGTAACAGACGCGACTAAATAAGTAAGTCTGTCCTCTTTGTTTTCTGAAATAGACAGTAAGCCACTTTATTTATGTGGCTAATGTGCAATTTTGACACAAATTAATTCATTATGATCAATGTATCACTTGATACTAAAACTTCTTTTTTACTAAAATGTATCACTTGTGGTAAAACATCGATTCTTGGTAATACAAAAATGCCAGCAAACGGTTGCTTTTATCATGTCAGTTTTGCGATCACGCTGTTTCCAGTGATTTCTTTCTGATTAGTTTTCTGATAAAACTTCTATTTGTTGGTGAGATTATGGGTTTTTGTGTGATGTTGTTCCAGAAAGGCGTGTTACGGGTGTGTTTTAGTGAAGCTCTGCAGAGCATCTGGCCCGACAGTGGAAACGCAGTGTGTTTTGGGCTTTTAGCCCAGTACGGCCCGTTTAAAGCCCCGGCTCGCACTGGCCCGACAGTGGAAATGCGGCTAATGAGATCTAAATTACAAGCATTCACAAAATAGATCTGGTAAATTTGAACATTTTATAAAAAATAATGCAAAACACAGTTGCATGGCCAAAAAAAAACAAAAAAACATTCATGACAGGTAAATGATGAAAAAAAGTTTATACCCTGCATGCAAGAGCTTCCATTCGTAAATGAAACTAGTCAATATGCTTAAGCTATCTCACCTGACTCCTCAATATTGGTGCATTTCTGGTACATGGAGGTCCGCAGGGTGGGCGTCCTGACATTTAACATGCGGATCTTGTCGACACGGGAATCAAACACTCGCAGCGTGTGCTCTTTGTCCTCGTCATCGTGGCAGAGGATCTTGCAGTCGATGAAAGAGGCAAACATCTGCGTCTCCAGGAAGCGGGACAGGAATGGCAGGTACGGCTCTGGCTGATCCGACAGGAAGGAGGCCTGCAGAGGGGAAAGTTTGGGAATGCTCCATGAAGCTGCTGTCATCAGCGTCCAGAACATCCAACACTTCTTCAGTTACTCTAAACTTACTTGTTTCAGAATAAATAAAGCAGTAACTGATGTCATCGAACCACCAGCCTAAATAATATAATTTTATTGTGATTATCAAAATTAACACAATGAACGCTCATTATAAAATAAATGTTATTGACTAGTCCTATTAGTTAGTTCTAACCGGCAAACTATTGGAAAGCAAGCCTAAAAAATCTGAAGCCGGAATGAAAAAATATAATTTTTGCTCATAAACTTAAATGAAAAACTATAAAATTGTATTATCATTATTTTAATAACTTTTAAAGACACAGAAAAAATTAAGTTGTGATCACGAGAAAACAATTATTTTATGTTGAAATCCCGAGAAAACTTTTTTATGCCAAAATCACGAGGAAACTATCTTTCTTTTTTTCTAAGTCAAGATAAGAAAAAGTTAGAAAAAATAATAATAATACAAAATAATAAAAATAATAATAATAATAATAATAATAATAATAATAATGCATGGTGCTTCTATAGCCTTGGGAAATTAGCCAGTTTTATCTTTTTCCGAAACTGTTTTCTGTTTAAGTTTTTCTGGATTACATTTTAACGTTTTAACTAATCGAAAAGCATGTCTAATCAATTAAATTCATAAAACTTTAACAATAAAACTTCTTGGTCAGTTACTTCAAGTAACTAAGAGCTGGTTGTTGTCAAGCTGGTCAGAGCTTGTTGACCACCTCAAACCAACGTGAATTTTTAATAAACGAGTAGTGAAATGCTACCTTGTCGAAGTTCTGCATCTGGTCTCGGTTGCTGAACCAGGACTCTTTGTCTTGGCTGGGCTGAATGACGAACACCTCGTAGTCCGAGAACATCTGCGTGAAGCGGTTGGCGAAGACCTCTCGCACCCGAATGTTCAGCTGATGCTTTTTCATCTCATCTTCATCACACTGCACTTTTAAATCCTTATTAGTGCTCGTGTCCTCCTTCACATCCAACTGTCAAACACACAGAAAGAAAAACAAAACGCTTATAGACAGCAGAAGGACACAAATATAAAAAATGTCACGCTGTTTTAAAGGAAATTTGCAATAGTCTTTTCTTCCCTATTGTGACGTATATCTGAGTGAAATGGCTTCTCGAACAAGACAAAGCGTAGAGTTTTAGCGTAGGGTTTCTGCTGTGTGTGTTCATGTGTTTTGGACGAGGCGTGGCTTTGGAGACGCTCCGAAGGGAGGGTGGGATCTCATGCTTTCAAAGCTAGCTCGCTATTTTTACTGTGCGTTCACACCGCCGCCGGCGAGAGCGTCAAAGTGGCCGGAAGTCATTCAATTTCAGTAGGCACGTTTCCATTACAGATTTGGGCCAAACTTTTGCAATTTTTTCTAAATGTCGACAAAAAACAAATGCGAAACTACGCCGTTTCCATTAACCGACGTTATGCGACTAAAACGTCATTTTTATTGAAAACTCATTCACTATGAGTTTTCTCATTTCTGCTCCTCATTTCTGCTTCGAGGTCTTGATTGTGGCATTTCTTTGAGGTTTAGAATCCATTATTCCTGTAATTATTTTGCCTTTTATGAGTTTAATAAAGAACTCTGTGTCGTATTCTGTCCAAACACACCGCGTCATCTACATCAGGTGACCTGTAAATGCGCAAAAACTGTTTCCATTGCAGTTTTGCGAAATATTTCTTTTTTGAATTGCCTGAAAGACCACATCATGCGAGCGTAAAAACTTTTTTGCGATAAATGGGAGTTTTTGTGAAATTGATGTGTTTCCATTGGGCGTATTTTCAATTTGCGCAATTTGAAGGGTAATGGAAACGCGGCTAATGTGAGCCGGCGGCGAGCTCAGGCGAGGGCGGCACGGCGCGTCTTGGAAAGCGAAAGAGGTGAGAAGAGTTGAAGACAGGTCAACTTTATGGTAATGAGCTATGACGTGGTTCGGCGGCAACCAATCGGAATGTAGAAGTCCTCCGCTTGAGAGGATTCCAGAGAACGCAGTCAAGTAAACTTTGGTTCAGACCACATTAGTTCCCAAGGAAAATAGAGGGGAGGTTGATCATGTGAATTTGATAAGAAGGCGCGCAACACTATTTAATAGGGGTGGAACGGTACATGTATTTGTATTGAACCGAAACGGTACGGGCGTCACGGTTCGGTGCATAAATTTACATGGAGAATACACAGTATAAAAATAAATAAAACTCGCGTGCAAATTAATTAATGTAATGCGGAACTACTGTTAGATACGTGGGTTCTTTAGGGACACCTAATCTGTAGCCCTGCCTTAGCTCTGAAGCAGGCTGCGATGTAAAGATTGCAATGCTGGAATATGATCGGAAAGTCGCAAAGTGTTTACTTATATTTGTGTGCGCGTGTGTGTGTATGTGAGGTGCGGGCACGATCGAACAGTGGAAACATAAAAACATACTCCGTCATTTTGTTTATACAGGACACCATTCAAACTGCAAAGTGTTTAAGTTACTGTTAATTAAAATTTTAAGGAAAACAAATATATTAAGCTGAAATGTAGCAAATTAATTTTCAATTAATTCAGGTACAATTACCAAACATAAGGTCTTTTTATTAATTTAATTAATAAGCTAATTATATAAAACTATTGTCAGTGCACTAAAAAATTACTGGTTCTATGCCTTTACTTTATTAATAAAACTTGTTTAAAAAATACAAGGCTTGAGTTATTGAACTCAAGTTGACCTTCTGCATTTTTGTTTTGCTTTTCCCTCCATTGTACCGAACTCGTACCGAACCGTGATGTCTGAACCGAGGTATGAACCGAACCTTGACTTCTGTGTACCGTTCCACCCCTACTATTTAAGGGAAACTTTTTCGCGCTAGAACGCTTGTTTTTCAGCGGGAATGCAAATTAGATTAGCACTTAACCATGAACACAAAATACACACCACATAAATGGCTTTTAATTGGTTTGTTTTGTTTGCAAACATGTCACCATCGACCAATTTCTTACTTTCACATTTAAAAGATTTCATGAGGTTAACTTATACCCTACTTGGTCAGTCTGCAAAAATAACAATCAACATGCTTGTTTGCTTTGCAACCCCTTTAAATAAAGTTGAAAAAAAGACCAAGCATTCGATCTACATCAGAACGTCCACAAATCTTTCTGCGGCGTCGTTGGCAGGGCGGGGTTAGGGTTAGCCTCTCCGAAAAATTACCTACCCTACCTTTAATTTGTTGCTTCGTGAGCATTTAGATATCAGAATTTTTAAGGATGGCAGAATATGTACTTAATTGGTGGAAACTTTGGTTTGGACACAATGTCATCTTAATATCACAAAAATTTAACAAAAGACAACAATCACCACTTTACATGTTTCTAATGCTAAATTACACTCCTAACATTTACCAGGAAAAATACAGAAGTCGCAATGTAACGGAAGTAGCGACAGATCTTTTCCTGAGTGAAAAGGATTATTGAAAATGTGAAATGTGGGGCGGGGCTTGGTTTTGTGCATCGATTTCTGATTGGATGGAGGCAGATGTCAATTGTAACTGAACTGTAAGAAAATGGCGGGATTTAAAGCACTAAACTAAATGACTGGAAAAGTCTGGCATACATCACCAGAGAGAAGTCTGACGTTTCACCAGAAGATAAAGCTTTGACATTTTGATTAAAAAATACAAGCTTAAAAAAAAAAATCTGAATGAAACATGCATGATGAATTGTTCAATAAGATCAATAACAAGCATTTAGAAAACTGAATTTCCATTTCATGCCAACTTTAAAAGTACAGGAAGGGGTTAACAAAGAGCTGGAAGAAGAGAGTGGGAAAATGTGAGAGCAAATATCAGCAGCACAGCTTTTTGGAGTTGATCTGAGTTATCTGTTCTCCATGGAAACACCCTGAATGGAGAGCAGGGAGTGCTGGGAACGGAAGTCTACAAATCTGCTTTGATTTATGAGGCAAACGAGACTCGTTCCCGGGAGAATATAACCATACAGAGCAAGTGGCAAAACACAGAGAGCAAGAGAAGCAAACAAGTGCCTGACAGCTCACTCTAAATACGGGAATCGCTGAATATCAAGTATAATGGAAGTGAACTAGTGCAGCTTTAAAGATGTGACAAACTCTCTCTAGGAGCTATATTAGGAGTAAGGGGTCAATCGCTGTCTTTAGAAAGACGTTGTGTCCTTAAGCTGCTTAATGTCATCAACAGAGACCTCGAGCCTCCTGAGAATCAGAACAGAGCGGCACTCAGTCTTAACCGCCATTTATTCATCTTTTCATTGCCCACACAATAATTATAACTATTGCCCACACTGAAAAGATAGGCTATGTCTTCCACAAAGCAGCTGTCATCTCTGCTGAAGTTATTGTTCGCTTTCAAAAAAGGATTTATTGAATTCAAGGCAAATCCCCCAGAGAAACCAGATGAACACAGGAGCGAGGAAAACTCTTTTGTCAGAGAGTTTACAGCACCAAGACGTGAATTATGGAACATATGTGGAATATATTCTGATCTAAATACAATTTGTTACATTTTATGAAATCGAAAATTGTGTGAACATACTTTTTGGCCAGGCTGACATACAAAGAAATTATGAACACATGCAAAAACAAGAGGACCAACAACAAAAAAAATTGATTATGTTGTAGTCAATGTATGCTTTTTCCTGTGAGCTTTTTGTTTTTCTATGCATTTTTTTTTTATGGAAGTTTTGTTTTCTCTGAGGGCTTTTAGTTAAAGCACTCTAAAGCTCTAAAGTTGTACTTTACTGAGGTGGATGAACTTGTGGTTATGCTTAATTATGCAATTTCTACAGGAAACAGAGCTGTAAACAGTGCTTTAGGGATCCTTATGCCCTTGTCCCTTCCATGTCCTTATTATGTTATCATAATGTGGATGCCAATCAGTGTGATGATGATAAAACATTTTAAAAGTTTATTCACTTGCCTACTAGCTGTAAATGCAGTTTTTGTTCATTTTTACGAACTAAAATCAATTTGGCTCCTGTGGTTTGTCGACAATTATCACTTTTTTTTATTTTTTATTACAGAATATTCATTTAAAATGCCCCATTATGCCATTTTAAAAGGTACCTAATTTTGTTTTCGGAGTCTCCTACAATAGGTTTACATGCATCCAAGGTCAAAAAACACTTTAATTTTCTCATAATATCCATTGCAGCTTCACCATATTTCTTACAGTGTCTGAAATGGTTCAATAAAGGATTCGGTCTCTCTAATCCTCTCCTTTCCGAGAGCTTCCTCTGCTCTGATTGGTCAGATAACCCAGTCTGTTGTGATTGGTCGACCTTTTACAGTATGTGTCAGAAACGAAACGGCCATTACCATATCTGAATTTCAGTTCTTCCTCAGTGCTTGATACACAGTGATACGAACAGTAACGATGGCATCAGTTTTACCATATCAATTTGAGCCCGAGTTCAACAATGAAACATTAGAAGAAGCGAGACTAAGTGATAGATGCTGTTTGCAGGCAGCCAATGAAGACCATAGGCTGGTATTATGCAAATTTGTTACAAACCTACGTACGTACTTGTTTCAGAATCGGCTCTTTCTTTAAGGAAACAAAACTCCATTTATCTGCACTTTGATCTTTGAAACTTTGCAGACCTTTTACATTCTCACTATATATTTCACACTGAAAAGGTAAAAGCATAATAAGGGCACTTTAAAGAACCATAACGAACCTTTAAGGAACTATAATTAACACTGTTTCAGTCAGTTCTGTGTCCTCATTCTCATGCTCACCTTCTCCAGACTGACTCCAGTCCTCTTGACCAGCGCTTGCAGACGAGCTATGGTTTGGTTTTCTCTCAGCAAGTACGAGTTGAGCGGTGAGCCGGCCAGGTTGCCGTTGCGCTTGTCGGAGGCCGTGTCACCTGACCGGAAGCCCCTGAGCTTGCCCTGGCCCTCGCTGCATTGTGGGTTTGCCTCGGGAGACATGCCGAACGCCAGCAGAACCTCCGAGATCTCCTGGATGAACTCCAGCTTGTTGGGGAACTGAGGCAGGTCCTCGGGTAGCTCGATGAAGTGGTTGTCAATATCGACAAAACACAGGTTGGCCTGGAGAGAACGAGAGTCATTTCATTACAAGCATTGATCTATGGCTTTATGTACTGGAAATTTCTGAAAGAGGATTTCTTAAGCCCTGTTTACACCTGGTATCAAGATGCGTTTTGGTTGATCGGATCACAAGTACGCATTCCCGTTCACACCTGGTGTTTTAATCTCTTTTGTCCACTTTTGACCACTTCTGTCCTGATTTTTTCGAGGGGAGGGTCTATGGGCGGGTAAATGTATGGGCTTTATCAGATCTTTTGATCTAATGGATGAACTAAGTCAGACGACAGAAAACCTACAGAGATCATCAGCTTTAGTTTCTGCTCTGACAGCCGTAAGACCAGCCGAACGCTGTGAGTGTGTGTTAGAAATCAAGAATGGTGAGAGAACATTGTGCTTGGTACATTTTTCATCTTCAAACCAAACTTGGTTCTTCAGCCGACAAAGTTTAAATCCCGTCTGGCTAGTGCTCTTCCCATAATGTCACGTATTAGATCAGTAGACGGAGAGTAGACGGTCTTTTGTGGCTGTTTGAACACATTCGATCACATGAGCGTTTACACTACGAAAGCAATTCGGTCGAATGTGTTTTCCACTACCTCTGGAAGAGGTCAAAAGTGGACAAGCTCAAACCGCTTTAGACCCCGTTTACACCTGTATTTAGCGTCGTCCACTTGTGATCCGATCGACCAAAACGCATCTTAATACCAGGTGTAAACAGAGCCTTAAAGATAATGGACAATGTAGTGACATTTACTTCTATTTCTGTCCACTAGACTAGAGAGCTTTGGACAAACTTACAATCCAAAAATGCTCAGTTGAGAATTATATACCAAACAACTGTCAAATCTGGATCGTTTTATACATTTAACTACAGGTACAAATACAAATGCACACCACCTGAAAAGTACCTAATAATACTACCAAGTTTTCTGGTACAACGGTCAAAAATTTGGAACAATTTAGATTTTTTTATGTTTTTATGAAATGCTCACCAAGGCTGCATTTATTTTATCAAAAAAAAAAAATGCAGTAAAAACAATAATATTGTGAAGTATTATTACAATTTAAAAGAACCATTTTCCATTGTAATTTATGTTAGAATGTAATTTATTCCTGTGATCAAAGCTGAATTTTCAGCATCATTTCTCCAGTCTTCAGTGTCACATGATCCTTCAGAAATCATACTAATGTCACAGTAGGTTTTCTTAACAGGGCACATCGCAGCGATACACCAGAGAGTTTGTTTTCCCTACAGATTTCTTTCATAAGCGTTAAAAGAAGCGTCAACGTAACCGATCTGCGTTAGATATTAGATTTGCTCTGACGGAAGCGCTCTTTTTACTGCTGCTTTTCAAGTGAGATCAAGGAAAGATTAGATATCTCATCAGTCAGCCAGGTCAGAGATTATTTCCCTACAAAAGGTTTTACAAATATTGTTTCAGTCACATCTCAGTACGGAGAAGAAGAGGGGTTTTACAGGGAGATATAATTATTCTGGGCTCTGAATAAAATATTCCAGTATGTGTTGTACATTTACATGTATATTCCAATGGTAAAATGGTATTAGAGCTATATATGGTACATATAATATACCAATTAACACTGTGAACGTCACATTCATTTAACACACTCTTTATTTGGACTTTGACAGTGCTAAGAGATATTTTTATAGCATCTCCATTTTAAGGCCTAGTTGTAAAAATGCAGATAGATCTGGGAAGATTGATTCATTTTAATTTTACTTTCAACTTTATTGTGTATATTTTACTCTATTTTTTCAACCTAGTGTGTAATAATGCCTGTTTGATGGTCTCTGACTTTTAAAAAGACACTTTTTTCAGTTTAACAGCAAACACAAACTGTAGAAATCATTCTAATATGATGATTTGGTGATCAATTATTAATAATGGTTCTTATTATTATCAATGTTGAAAACATGAGATTTTGGTGCATAATATTTTTGTGCAAATCAGTTTTTCAGGATTCTTTGATGAATAGAAAGTTCAAAACAACAGCATTTACTTGAAACAGAAATCTTTACAAACATTAGAAATGTCTTTATTGTCATTTTTGATCAATTTAATGCTTCCTTGCTGAATAAAAGTGAATTTCTTTTCATTTAAAAACTTGCCCCACGCTACTAAATTGTAGTATTTCAGTTTCCCCCAAAATATTAAGCAGAAAAAAACTATTTTCAACAATGATAATAAATCAGAAATGTTTCATGAGCACCAAATCAGCATATCAGATTGATTTCTGAAGGATCATGTGACACTGAAGACTGAAAAAATTCAGCTTTGATCACAAGGAATACATTAGATGTTAAAATATATTAAAATAGAATAAATTATAATAATATTTCACAATATTACTGCTTTTGCATTATTATTTATTGAATAAATGCAGCCTGGGTCAGCACTTCTTTCAAAAACACACACACGCACTATATATATATATATATATATATATTTCAATTTATATTAGGCAGCATTAGGATTTCAGCCCAATAACCACAAACCTCTTATGCCAGGAAGATGTTGAAGCATGACCTAATGACGCATGTAAAGTCCAAACAGACCATTCTGACAATGATCTATAAGGTTGAAGCACTAATCCTCTAGAAAACCCACATGACTTCATGATGTACTGAATAGCAGGATGAGTGTGTTCTCTGGGAGTGAGTGTAAGTCACGCACCTCTTGGGGGAGTTCCAGCTTGGTGCGGTCATCCTGGCCGTTGGAGTGCAGACCCATGAGGTACGGCACAGGAGCGTCCAGAAAGTGGAGCAGTGAAGCGGGCAAGATGGGCACGTACACATGCTGCCATTGGAAGGGGAACATTAAGGCTGTGATGCTCTCTGCCACCGTCATCAGCCGCTGGTAATCTGATCAGCAAGAGGACACAGACACATTTACACACGTTACTCTACACAGAGTGATGCTAATTGTCCATCTCCACGGATAGAATAATCACACGAGACCATAACAGTGTATTTACAGGAACAGACATTTACATAGAGATGAAAACAAAAGTTGAGGTAACTCACAGAATCAGACAGAACGCAGACGGACTGTAAATATATATATATATATATGTACAGTATATCAGATTTAAAGGAATAGTCCATCCAAAAATTAAACCTGTGTCATCATTACCTCACCCTCATGTCGTTCCTAACCTGTAGGAAACAGTTTTGGTTCCCATTGACTTCCATTGAATGGACAAAAAATGGGAAGCAAACCTCTTTGGTTTCCAACATTCTTCAAAAATATCTTATTTTATGTTCCACTGAAGAAAGAAAGTCATAGAGCTTTGAAACGACGTGAGTGTGAGTAAATGATGACAGACTTTAAGTGCTCTTCAAGGAGACTGACTCCATTATTCGATGTTCAATACTGTCATTTTTTTTGTGTGAGAATGTTCTTGACGTTCAATAATTTACTTATTGTAGAAATCTGAGTGCTTCTTAAGTGACTAGCACGCAATGCAGTCTCAAGTGGGCATTTAAACTAAAAAAAGTCACAGAATTGAGGAAATTTATTCTATACTATTCTTATACAACAAACCCAGACAAAAAGGTCAATTTTTTCGTTATGGTCTCCACCCTGCAATCTCATAGGGTGTCACGACTGTCAGAGAGACAGGAATACTAAACCAGCCTCTAAGCACCCTGAGTAACAACAACAGGCCTATTCATACACACACGCACGTTGTGTTTTCATGTTTTATGGGGACTTTGCATAGACATAAATGAGTTTTATACTGTGCAAACTGTATATTCAACCCCCTCACACTAACCCTATCCTTCACAGAAAACTTTCTGCATTTTTACATTTTCAAAAAACATCACTTATATTAGTATTATAAGCTGTTTTCCTCATGGGGACCAAAAATGTTCCCACAAGGACAAGGATTTTGGGTATTGCCATCTTTGTGGGGACATTTCGTCCAAATAGCGTAGGGTTTACCTGAACCACACACACACACACACACACACACACACACACACACACACACACACACACACACACACACACACACACACACACACACACACACACACACACACACACACACACACACACACACACACACACATACGCAAACACATATATACATCAGGCTTGTGCAAAATTCAGAATTTCAGAATTGGCCTCCATTCAATTCATGAATTTGAATTTGAATTGAATTTACTCCGCCCCACAGGACGTTGAATTGAATTGGAATTGGAATGACAGGAAGTGGAATTAAATTCATGGCAATTCAAAGAAATTCCACACAGTCACACAACAGAGAGAATGTGTTGAGTCTCACATGCATTCAGTATTAGGAAGGTTACTTTGGAAATGTTATTGCTTACTGTTATTAGTTACTCATTATAAATGTGGTTTGGATTACTTTATTTGGATAACTTTTTCAATGCAAAGCAATTTCGTTTTAAGTTGATTAGTAACTAATTGAATTAAACATTTTACCTCAGTAATAAAACTAAATACAATTACATTCATTTTGTAATTTAATAACAGAAATTTCATTTCACGTAACTATTTACTCCTCAACCCTGCATACATTTTGTTCTAAAATAGATATTGATCAAATTCTTGAAATAAATTACCCCTCAATGTTGTTTAATTAGTTTTGTTTTTAACATTGCTTTTAACATTCATTGCTTGGGAAAACATATCCTTTTAATGTAATCTGTACAAGTAGTTCAAACTAATATCATTTATAATGCAATCATATCTGACATATACTGTAAAGCTTCATTGTTAAACACTTCACTTAAAATATGTATATGAATTTCTTTGAATTTTTATTGAATTGCAATTCTGCTTCCTTTAATTCAAATTCGAATTGTAATTCTAGATCCTGTTTTTGACATCAATTCAAATTCAATTCAAATTCAAGAACTGAATTGGAATTAAGGAGTCATTCTCAATTCAATTCTGAATTGTGCACAAGCCTGATATACATACACACACACATATATATATACATACATTACACACACGAACAAATTATATATATACATATACACACACATATATACACATATATATATATACACACACACACACACACACACACACACACACACACACACACACACACACACACACACACACACACACACACACACACACACACACACACACACACACACACACACACACACACACACACACACACACACACACACACACACACACACACACACACACACCACAGAACAACTGTCACATTCATAATAAAATCATTCAACAAGAGTCAAAATTACCCTAACAAACCTTCATTATTCATTCATAATATAATATAATAAATACTTTATCCATAATAATAATAATCCAAATTACGGTTTAGGTCTATTAATTTTTGTATGAATAATTTGTTAAACATGTAGACAACAAATGAGCAGTTGACAGATTCATATTTGATCAGTTTCATATATTTTTATTATTATTATTGTTATTAAATAATAATAATAATAATGTTTTTTGTATTAAATACGTTTTTTTCCCTCATTTAATTCAATAAGATAACTTGTTATTTAAACAATAATAATGATAATAACATTTGAATAAGATTTAAAATGAATTAATATTATATTATGTATGATTCATTAACTGATCATATTAATTCAAGTAATAATCAGATGGCATGTAAGCTTATAGACTGTCCCGCAACTGAGACTGAGGTCTATATATGGAAACGACCAGTAACTGGCGATCATCCACTGATCTAGCAGCAGAAGCCCGTCTCAAGAATCCACGTCCATGGGAAAGAGCCAGGGAAATTATAGATATATATGCTACGTATGCGGCTGTTATATATAGAACAACGCAGGCTATCTTGTTTTGTAGAGATCACACCCTGCTGTGTGCGTGCGCAGCTCATCTAATGACATCAAGTCTTTTTCATTCTGGACTCACTGTCCACAAACATTACGCTTACAAGCATGAGCCTTCTGGATGCAGAGAGGGATGATGTAATTTCCAGCCAATCGTATTTCTGCTGCATCACCACCATCCTCCTGATCTGGAGGACGGTTGCTAAGAAACAGCACAGCAAAGCATCCGCCGCATCACCCAGACCCCTGTCGCCGTGTAGTTACCTCCTGTGATTTGCTACTCCGTGTTGCTGTAATTGATCCAATCAGCACATCTGTCACTGAATCGCAAAACAATCTTCCCATGACCCTTTAAATTAAATCTAAAGCGGCCTGCGGAGGATTTACACTGCCAATCACATTGCATTTAACATGTGAATCAAACAAGAGTGACATTTTCAGAAGTAAAATAATGATATTTATTAAAGATTAACGGTTAGGTTGAGGTTAAGCGTATGGCAGTCAGAAGTTGATTAAATTACTACATTTGGTGATTAACTGCTAAACGTATTCATGTAAATAATCAACAGAAAGCTGCGAGTTTAATTTGCAAAGTATTATGTGTTTGAGAGAAAAGGGTGGGCTGTGAGTTTGACGAGAACAAAGCGATAAGATGAGCTCACACGGACACTGAGATGGAGAGAGAGAGTGTGAAAGTGAGAAAGAGCGTGTCGCAGTACACTGCAACATCACCGCCTGTTCATTCTCTCAACTAAAACCAGACTGTGGTGTACTGAACACGCAGAGATCAAGGAAATGAGCTGAAATCAATGTTTGCATGGCATTCATTCAGATATCGGGTTATTAGATTTGAATTGGCTTTAATTTGAAAACGCTGCTATTAGTTGGCATCAAAGAGCAACACTAATTCATGTCAGAAAGGTATTAAGTTCACTAATTTAAAGCTTCTGCATTACTCTCTTTGGACTATTAATAACAATAAGTTATAGCCGACTCGTTAACAATTTACAGAAACTCAATGAGATTTTCCAGTTTTCCTACTATATGTGACCCTGGATCACAAGACCAGTCACGAGTCGCACGGGTATATTTGTGGCAATAGCCAACAATACATTGTATGGGTCAAAATTATAGATTTTTTTTTTATGCCAAAAATCATTAGGATTTTAAGTAACGATCATGTTCCATGAAGATATTTTTTACATTTCCTACTGTAAATATATAAAACATTTAATTTTGTGAGTGAATGCAGCACAATCGTGAACATAAATGGACAACTTTAAAGGAGATTTTCTCAATGTTTCGATTTTCCAGATAGTTGTATCTCGGCCAAATATTGTCCTATCCTAACAAAGCATACGCCAATGGAAAGCTTATTTATTCAGCTTTAGATGATGTATACATCTCAATTTCATAAAATTGACCCATGTGACTGGTTTTGTGGTCCAGGGTCACATATGTCCTATTAAAGGGGACCTATTTTTTGGAATTGCGCTCTCACGCTAATTTGCCCAGTTTAGTAAATCTGGCCCTAAGTGTCTAAACCAAAACTATCAGGGCTTTGTTTGATAGCACGCATCTCTGTAACTTTAGCAGATCCAATTTCTTCTTTCAAGAACATTGGAGACGTCTGGGAAAACAGATTTCCGTCAGACACTTTCCCACCTAGAAATTGCATAAAACTAATCAGCCCTTTTGAGAAACCTCTTGCCATTTTTGTGAAAAATCTGAGAATAATAATAATAATAATAATAAGCAGGCTCTAGATCTACAGAAGTATCCCAGCAGGCAATTTTGCGTTTAAAAGACGTCTAATAGCCGTCAAAACAAAGCCCAGACGTCTAGGCTAAAACCAGGCAAAATTTGGGCTATGTCTAAACCATAGCCCAAGAAAAGACTAGTCATCAATTAGATGATAAAGAAATTATATGAGAGAAGAAATGAAACCAAACACCTTGTAAACACTGTTGACTTTGCTTACATGATGGAATTTCATACATCTCGCAAGTTATTTTGGCAAAAACAACATGTAACCAAATTCAAGGTTATTTTGGCTAGAAATGGGTTACTCATAGCCGGACTATATCGGGTCTATAGTTAAACTAGATGGTGAAATGACGACTATTTTGGGATGGCTGATTAGCAGCCAGGCACATTAAGTGCCTGACATAGCCATTTCAAGATAATTAAATTGTCTTATATCTTATATGATACATTTAAGCGATACGGTGCAAGAGGCAGAGCTATAGTCTAAATATAGACTGGCGAAAGGGCGTTGTTAGGCATGACACCAATTCAAGTGCCTTCCTGCTTTATGGCCCTGTTTACACCTGGTATTAAGATGTGTTTTGGTTGATTGGATCACAAGTAGACGAGGGAGACACATTCACATTTACAACTGGTGTTGTAATCCACCTTGTGATGCTATCGACCAAAACACATCTTAATACTAGGTGTAAACAGGGCCTATGACAGGGCAAAGATATAGGAGTGTTAGAAGTGATCCCAAAAATAATAATAATTCAATTCGGAGGAACCAAATTCAAGGTTATTTTAGCTAGAAATGGGTTACTCCTAGCCGGAGTATATCGGGTCTATTGTTGAACTAGACGGTGAAACGACGGCTATTCTGGGATGGCTGATAGTTACTCACGTTGCGAGTACAGAAGGATCTGGATCTCCAGGAGTGCACAGGTGAAGAGTTGTAACACGTTCTCCAAGCCCAGCAGCTCAAACACCTCCTGCATGGGGAAGTCAAAGAGGGGCAGCTCGGACGTGCTGGGTCTCTGGCACAACACCGGCCCGTATACGCCCGAAAACTTCAAGGAACGCCCGGCCGGTGGCAGTGGGACCTCGTAGAGGACGTTGTAGACGTAGCTCTCCAACGGGAGTGGAGGGGGCTGAGGCGAGGTGACGGCCTGGTGCAACTGTTCGAGAACCTTTCTGCAGGCGTTGGCGAAGGCCATGGGTGTGATCAGGCAGATGCATTTGGACACGTAGAGTGTGTCCCGGCTGATGTCATATGAGTTGAAGCGCTGCAAACGGGACAGGGATGGGGCGGCGTGCAGATGTTGAGGGGTGGGACGGGGGTCTTCGGGACTGCGAGGTGTGGGTGGCGTGTGCAAGATGTCGTACTGTTCTGCATTGTGCATGTGATAGAGTGTCTGCATGGCACTGCAGATCTGTTTGCTGGTCACCTCCTCGAAGAAGGTGAGGGCGAAGCCGTAGGTTCGGGAGCCGTCCTCTCTCGTGATGATGAAGGAGTGGAACTGTGGATCGCGGGTGTCTGTCTGTGTCCGGAAAGACAGGCCTTTTGGCATACAGAGCTGTGGGGGAACAAAAACAGGTTCTGAGGCTCTACAAAGACCCTTAACTGTTTTTGACCTTCAACAAGCACCCTTAATTTAAGGCATTGCACTCATTTGAATGACCAATTTAGCAGCCAGGCACATTAGGTGCCATTTCAAGAGTGTCGACAACCTTGCATGGTTAGTATTACATTTCAGCAATCTCAAATGTGTTTTATCTTATATGATATATTTAAGTGATACAGCAAGAGGCAGAGCTATAGTCTAAATATAGACTGGCAAAAGGGCGTTGTTAGGCATGACACCACTTCAAGTGCCTTCCTGCTTTATGGCCCTGTTTACATCTGGTGTTTTAATCCACCGACCTTGTGATGCTATCGACCAAAACACATCTTAATAGTGGGTGTAAACACGGCCTATGACAGGGCAAAGGGTGTTTGGAGTGATCCCAGAAATAAAAATATTAAATTAGGAGGAATTAGGAATTGTTAGTCATCTATAAAACAGAAAGCATACTTCACTTGTCCGTGTCTTTTTAAATATTATGAAAGAATCTTTGGGCCCTATCTTACACCCGGCGCAATGCAGCGCCAGGCTCGACGCAAGTGTTTTTTGCTAGTTTCAGCCCGACGCAGTTTTCATTTTCACGTCCTGCGCCACGTTGTTTAAATAGCAAATGCATTTGTGCCCATTTGTGCGCCCATGGGCGTGCTGGTCTGAAAACGAGGTGTGTTCTGGCGCAGTGTTAGCGCGTTGCTATTTTGAGGCAACAGAAATAAACTGCGCCATTGACCAAATGAAACCTGGCACAATATATTTTTTTTGTTATTTAAAGAGCGCGTTAGTAATGTGCGCCTATAGGCGGGTCCACAACGCATGTACACTCTGCTTATTAAACACACAGGGACGCACAGCAGCACACAAACATGCCAAATATTTAAAATAAAAGGATTAAAATGTAATCCTGTACATGAAGATATGGTGGAATCCGGCTTGTCCTGTAGATGGTCTGCTTGTGCACTATTACCTCGCGCACGAGCAGATCCGTTTGCGCTCTGGAGACGCGATCTGTCTTTCCACTATCAAATTCCGTCATGTAAATCCGCCACAGCATTTAAAGAGAATAGGAGATGAGACTCTGATTGGTTTAACGCTCGTAAATCCCAAAACACACGCATTACTCATTAAGAGAATAGGGACAACCCTTTTTTCCCGTCGTTAAACTAGCAAAAGTGGATTTGGACACTCCCTAAGTGAACTTGTACCCTGCGCTTTAGACCATGCGCTTAGATCGTTAAAATAGAGCCTTTTGAATCATTAGGTGTTTCTCAATGTCAAGGATACTTCCTTGGCAGGACTGGTCCTTCCAAGTCACTTCCTTCAGAGGCTAGGCGAGGCTCCTCTTTAGCATTCGGAGAACACGTAAATGGAACAGGCTAGCAAGTGCACGTCAGTGAAAATGAAAAACAGAGCGTTGCTATGGACGCAGTTCTGTTCACTCAGGCTATATAATCGTTTTTAAATCAATAAACTCCTTTTTAATCATATTGATTATTTGACTGTCAAGTGTGTTTAAACAGTGCGGGTCAATTTGACCCATAACATAATGGATGTAATAATTTTTTTAAACAAATGTTTGGTAACGTAAATATATTTACATTTGAAAGCATATTGACCCGTTAACGCTCCGACTCCGTTAACGTCCGACATTTAGAATTTTTTTAACAAGATAGCAAAGCTGCGCGCATAGGATTGTGGGTGATTTGAGAGCGTGAAGAGCGCGAAGGCTACACATATGCATCCTTTCCTGTATATGGGATATTTTTCGAACAAAGGACTCAGTCCTTAGTGGAAATTCCGAGGATCCTCGACATTGGAACAGTCCTTCGACGGTGTCGATGACGTAGCATCCTCGAAATTCTGGCTTCCGAGGATCCTTCCTTGACATTGAGAAACGCCTATTCACTCAGAAACTGGTTATAAGCTACAGAAAAAAAAAACTCCACAGGAAGTAGCGGCGGGTGCTTGTGGTTATTACAGTACGTCAGGCAGGAAATCCAAATGTTCGACTGTCATCCATGGACCTCCAATAAAGCTTATCATTTGAAACATGCAAGTAGTAGCAACTTTAAAGAGAAAATATTCAGCAATGGTGTTGGCTTATGAATTTGCACATGGTTTGTCTTAAAGCATATTAAAAACACCACATAGACATAAAAACAGCATTAAAGGCTTGATTTTCACCACAGGGGGACTTGAAGTAATTAAATTAATATATAAACGTGCAATAAGTCGACTAATGGTTTACTAGGCGACTAGAAAAAATCTTTATTTGGGGGCAGCCCTAGATTTCAGCGTAGCTGGATATCTCCAAAACTGGAACTGCTCACAATACTCACCTGAGATAGAACAGAAAGAAAAAGAGACGAAATAGAAATAAGCTTAAAAGGTGTCTTCCAGAACTAGAACTATCACAAACTGGCATTGTGTCTGCTGGTGGGCACCCTGCTCTCTGGGATGAAACTGGGATTAGTTGTTGAAGAACCCATATTCACTCACCATTCCCACTGCATCCTGGTCAAAAGGGTTCCACTCCACATTGTTGGGATAGTGCGCAAGAACTTTAGATTTAAAAGTTCGCCGCAGTGGACTCTGCTCAAAATTTTCACCTGAGATTCGGACAGAAAGAGAAAAAGAAAAAGACAAAGACAAAGACAAAGACAAAGACAAAGACAATGAAAGATAAGCTCTTTTTCAAAAACTGAAAAATTGCAATTCAAGCAAACCAAACCACAAATACACTGATATACTTATTTCTTCTGGAGGAAGAAACTGGTCTAGAACGTTGCGAAAAAACAGACATGAAAACAGAAAATCAAACCGCGTCAAAGCCCAAAAAAGTGCCAGAACAGTTGAAGCAGAAAAGTGTCGGAACACGCATTGGAAAAACGTGCCTTGAAAATCATTCCAAGTGAAGGAGTTACAGCAGCCCACCAAGCAAAACCTTGGCGAGAGTTCACCAAAGCAAAAAGTTCGGAGTGCTAGTAAGTTTCTGCTGCTGAGAGAGGAATAGGAAATGGAGTTGAAGGGGAAAAGGGCAGGAAAATCAGACAGGTGATCCCAAACTACCCGACCACGAGCCATCTCACACACGGACAAACAGCGGTGCTGTGAAAGAAGTGCGCGGAAAGGTTAAAGGTTAGCGGGCACAGGCCGAGCTGTGGTTGATTGTGATACAGACAGGAGCATTGGAGGTTGGGATGAGGGTTACCTTCGTCTGCACTCGCCAACTTTCCTCTGGCACCATCACTGAATCTAGTGGCCTGTATATACTGGCATAAAGCTACACAACAGATAAAACAGTGTAATTAATCACTTACATGAGGAGGGTGAGTGAGCATTACTCACTCGTTACTCATAGAGAACACCATTCATTATGGAGGGCTAGGACTTTAGGGCTATAACTTTTGATTTAATAAATAAATATACATTTAAAACAATTTGATTTCATGTTTAAAATATTCATACCTAAAAGAGCCGACAATACATTGTATGGGTCAAAATTATCGATTTTTCTTTTATGCCAAAAATCATTAGGATTTTAAGTAAAGATCATGTTCCATGAAGATATTTTGTACATTTCCTACCGTAAATATATAAAACATTTATTTTTGGGAGTGAATGCAGCACAATTTTTTTTTGCACCCTCAGATTTCAGATTTTCAATAGTTGTATCTCGGCCAAATATTGTCCTATCCTAACAATCCATACATCAATGGAAAACTTATTTATTCAGCTTTCAGATTATGTATACATCTCAATTTTAAAATATTGACCCATGTGACTGGTTTTGTCATCCAGGGTCGCAAATGTCAAATTAAAACCACATCAAATGTTTTTGAAAGAAGTCTCTTATGCTCACCAAGGCTGCATTTATTTGATCAAAGATGCAATAAAAACAGTAATATTGTGAAATAGTATTACAAATTAAGATAACTGTTTTCTATTTTAATATATTTAAAAATCCAATTTATTTCTGTGATCAAAGCTGATTTTCAGCATCATCAGTGTCACATGATCCTTCAGAAATCAATATTATATGCTGATTTGAGCTCAAGACTTTCTTACTATTATCATCATTGCATTTGTGTGGAAACTGTGATACTTTTTTCAGAATTCTATGATGAATATAAAGTTCAATTAACCGGATTTTATTTGCATTTATTAACTGTATTCATTAAAGCATTTATTACATAGAAAACCTTTGTAGCGTTACTTATAAATCTCTTCACTGTCACTTTTGATCAATTGAATGCATCCTTGATGAATAGAAGTATTAATTTCTGTCTTTTTTTTTAATCGGTAACACTTTACAATAAGGTTTGATTTGATAATGTAATGTATTAACTAACATGAACTAAACAATGAACCAAACATTTGTTACTGTATTTGTTAATCTTTAACGTTAGTTAATAAAAATAAAGCTGTTCGTTGTTTGTTCATGTTAGTTCACAGTGCATTAACTAATGTTAACAGATTTTAATAATGTATTAGTAAATGTTGAAATTAACATTAACAAAGATTAATAAATGCTGTAGAAGTGCATATTCAATAATGAAACCTTATTTTAAAGTGTTACCTTTAAAACTTAGCACAAATTTTTTAATGGTATGGTTGTTTCCACAAAAAAATGTTAAAGTAACAAGATGTAACTTTTCAACCTTCATAATATATTTCCAAGACCCTTGTGATAGTACATCGACTTACAATAGGTTGAATGAGACGTCTGCCAGAGCCTGACGGGGTCTGTATCGCTTTTACTGGCACTATGTAACTTCGGGGTGCGGGTAGTAACCAGCGCTCAAAAAGAACTACAAAATTCGACTGCTTTACGGCATACGTCACTTTGCCCACCACTTCCTCAAATGTGGCAACCAGCGCGTTTGTTTTCGTACGTCTGTTTTCGTCATGGCTGAAGCAGCAGCGAAACGTAAGAAGTCCAAGGTTTTGTCGGAGTAGAGTCGGAAAAGGAAAAGGGAGAGTGATAAACTGAAAGGCAGGACGAGGATCAATATTGGTCGAGCGTTTGCTCGCTGGCGTGAGCTTATGGAGGAGGAGAGTTACCAGACCGATGCTGACTTGGCCGTCATGCTGTTGAACTAGTAAGTAACTGTAAATTGCTTGCATACTATCTTTAGTTTTTCTAATCTGTTGTCTGCCTGGCTACGTTACGGAAACTATCTGGTCCTCCTTTCATTTATCTTCATGAATCAGCTAGTAGATGAGCGAATTATCAATCTGGTAGCTAGTAAACACTAACATGGTAGTTTTAGATGGTTAGGATGCTATCGCTATCATTCTCGTTCAGATTTGAGCATTGCAATCGACATGCAAATCGCAAATGTTTGAGTTAAAATGTTTAGTCTACTAAACATGTATAAATTATGAAAGGGGGAAGATTAATAATATTATCATTGCCCATATGAAAAAAACCTGCATGCTTCATATACAGTAACCGTAAATCATTTTACGACAGCGGTAATGGACAATTCCGCTTCCAACCTGTAGGGCGACCGCAGAGGAAAAGTTCCATGTTGATGCTTTAAGCAGAAAAAACATTGATAATAATAATAATAATAATAATAATAATAATATTTTTTTAAGCACCAAATCATCATATAGAAGGATCAAGTGACACTGATGACTGGAGTAATGATCAACGGAATAAATTACATATTATAAAATATATTACAACTGTTTTTTTTATTGTAATAATAATTATAATAATAATAATAATAATTCACAATATTACTGTTTTTACAGTATTTTTATTAAATAAATGCAGCCCTTATGTGCATGAAACTTCTTTCAAAAACATTTCTATTGTTATTTATTGTCATTTGAAAATGAATGTTTCCAAATGTTTAACAGGTGCTGTAGCTAAAAGAAAAAAAAAAAACGATTATCTTACAGCTTTTTCAAAGTGAAATAACAGATTTCTGCAATTTCATTATGACCTTTAAGAAAAAAAATTATTGCTATCAGTTGAGATGTGTTGCGTAATATGTAAAACTTAAAAACGCCTTGAAACCTTGTTGCGTTCGGTCCACTGTTGTGGAGGTTCACGGTGTGTTTGAGCTTCTGCTCGCTGTCACACCCATTACACACGGCTGAAGGCAGTGTGAGCAAGCATGAATGTCACACAGTAAAATCTCTTCAGCTTCCATATCAGGGACAATTTAAGATCTGTTAACCTGCCTTAGACAATGAATACAGCCTTGATGCAACAAGAATAGACGTGTCTCTGAAGGATATTTCCCTGAGGAATGTGTTCAGGGCAAGAACGTGTTTATTTGTCACCGATCTTCACAGAGAGAGTGTGTTTGACGAGTTCATAGATGTGTGGCATTTATGAGACGCAAATCAGATCCGGTAGTTTAACTGGTCTGGGATCACAACAGAAATAAGGTCAGGAATGTGTGGAATTAGCCAACACACACACACACACACTAGGGACTGCTGGGCTGTTTAAACACTGTCAAGTATGACCATATGAAAACATACTTCAATATGTGGTGTGCTGTTAAATTATGGATTTTATTCCATTCTTTATTAATGTTTCTGATCTGGCTTCTTCCATGAGAATCTTGTTTCCATGCAAGTTTTTTTTTTCTCTCTTTGCACTTGACATCATTATAATATCTGTAAAAATTAAATATGAGATTCTGTTAAGAACTGGAATAAAACTAATAAGAGATAGTACAGTGTGAATACACTAGACACTCTTAAGGGAATGTTATATACATATATATATATATATATATATATATATATATATATATATATATAACGCATGTGAAGCAAACACCAAGGCTGATGTTAAAATCTTTATGTATGTATGGTCAAATTATTAAAATATTATTTCGATTTCAACTCTGACTACAAGAAATAGCTAAAGGAAATAAAGGAATTTCTCTTAAAAAAAACTTAAATAACAGATTCTTGCACTTTTTATTTTATTTATTATGACCTTTAAGAAGAACTGATTGACTTCAGTTATTATGAGGATGTTTTTAAGTATCAAGTTCAAAAGACCCAAACAAGATGTTGTCCTGCTTAATGAAGGTTAAGATTTGATGTGACAGCTGTTTGACATGATGCATGTAAGAATAACTGATGATAGACCATTAATGTACTGAAAATGTAAGTATATTTGAAGTGATAATGTGGCCATCCCGCAAGACAAACTAAAACAGCTTCAAAGCTGTGCAATACGTCTATATAGAAATTTAAATTAATCAATCAATCAAAATTAAACTTTGGTGTTTTGTAAATTAATGTCATACATTATATGTCATGTAGATCAAACTGAAACCAATGCAATGAATATCTAAAGTAGCAACAACTTTTTTTTAAATGCACCAATGGAAAAAAAAATACAAATTAATAGTGATACGAAAAAAAGAAAGAAAAAAACCCCACTGAATTCCTAACCCGTTTATGGACTTAAAATTTGTATATATTTTTTTGGGGGGGGGAAATGTTGCATAATAATAGGGATAATTCAAGTAGGATGCGAGTTGTTTACATTTTTCTTGCAGAATATCCATTTTGCTCATTTTTTTTAAGTAAAAATTCAGAAAATTCTGGATTGAAATATTCTTGCATCAACTGAAACCAATTTAGGCTAATAAAAATAAATAAAAAACATTGTACAGTTATTTGTACAGTTTACTACCATTTATCTAAGACACCATGTATGGCAACCATAAAAAAATGTCATTTGTTTATATTCAATATAAAAGCATATCTAAATCAAAATGTTAACTATATGAAGTTCTGTTTTATTGTAGAAATGTATCAAATCTAGGCTATTTCACTTAACCGAAACAGGTACTGGCAGCAAATGGTGTTCACCAGTATCCATCCAAAACTCACAATCACACCAGAATCACTGCACAGCGACTAAATGTAAGGACTTCCATGTTCTTCCTAATAACCTGAACATGATTTCAGAGGCAGTGCCGCACGCAGAGGACAAAAGCAATCAGCTCTGGTGATGAATGAAAACACTTGGTCATGGTTCATCTGCCTTGTTAATTCTCTGCCAGCACCTCACACATGATTTGTTTCAATCATGGGACGGTCAGCACAAAAGGCCCGAGTTCAAGTGAGGATGAGCTAAACGGAAAGCCTTTGAAAACTAAACACTCATAATTTTATCAACAGAAAACATGCTTTAGATATTATGAACTGCAGTGCAAACAGATTAATAAGGCCGAGGTGAAAAGCACCGGTGATGTAAACCAACTAAATAAACAGCAGAAAGAGCACAAGGGGCCTCGTTCAAAACCACAACAAACACCAGGGTCCCACATATATTACATTTTTCTATTTACATTTTTTTTTTAAATCTATAAACAATTAGTTGCTGATCAGAGTCTGTACCGTACAATTTTATTTGATTTATATATATAAAAAAGTGATTAATCTGTTTGGGAATTTTTTTTTTAATGAAATGACACCTGTAAAAAAAAGCTCTGGTACTTTTACAGAGAGCATCAGAGCCACAAAATGATGCGGAGGGGAAAACACACTGAGGTGAAAAGACCCTGTGGTTTCTGGAAAGGTCAGTGCTTTAGAAAAACAAACCAGACCTTATTTCTTACTGCATTTGGGGAAAGGTACAAAAATGCCAAAGCAACCACATTCAAATAATTGGTTCAACAAACCATCCAGTACATTGAAAACACCCACAATGCATGTTTCGCTACTTTTTTCCCCATTTTTTTCTGTCTGGCCCATAGTAATTTCTAATATCTAATAAATATAGTCGGCATGAAGTTGAGATCATCTTTTCTTCCCTATTGTGAAAAAAAAAGTAAAAAAATAAAAATAAAATTTAGGGCGGGACTTTATTCTGTCAATCTGATAACTGGATCAATGTCGTTTTTTGATTATTACGAGGGCACATGAATTTTTTTTAAACAAATACTGATGTGTCATCAATCAATTATTATAAACAATTCAATATTCCATTAAAAAAAAAATCCTATTTTTTTTTTTTACCTATTACCTATTATTTCCTTTGAAAAATAAAAAAATGCTTTTAATTTGCTATAATCGTAGAAGAAAGCTGGACTATAACAGATGCTTTTTGATTTACAGTACACAAACGGATTTCATGGCTCTAGGCTAAGAGGGAAGATGAACTTTATCTTATAAAGTACTTCTGTGCGGTGGCTGAAAGCTTAGGTCTGTTGGCCAGAGAACAGCCCGAGGCCACGAGCCTGACGTGAATGCATGAGGTCTGAGAGTGTGTTCGTGATGCCCACTGAAGACAGCATTAATACATCTAAACCAGCTGTGACGGGCCCTGAAGTACCAGCAGAAACTGATAGCGTGATTTTAAAGGCATAGAGCTGAGACTAGTCATCTAAACAACTGCAGGAAAAATATTGAAAAGAAACCCCAATAGAGTGCAGGGATGACGTGTTTTCGTAGGCCAAAACCCAGAAACAAGCGATCATTTTAGTAGTTAATCGTCCTTCAACGCTGGCAGAATGGGCTTTCAATAAAACTTGGCTGCTTATTCAGTAGAAAGGTGAATTTTTTTATTTTTAAATCAGTGCTGACTATAGAAAACAAAGAAAAAAGGCTGCTGTCTTCCCTTTTGCCAAATATGTAGGAAAACTTCAACACCCATAATGCACTGGGCATGTTGCCATCCAAGGCCACGCCCACCAGTCTGCGATGGATACGCTTACCAGAGTCAAATACCACCTTACTTTAGTAGGGAACACTTCATAGCAAACTAGTCATAATGGTGTCGACTTGTATTGTTCCCAGGTGCAAGAATTCGAAGAGTGAACGTTTAACGGGAGTGAGTTACTTCCGGTTGGATCTAGTGAAATGTAGGCAGCGGCTAAAGGAGGCAGAGAATCGCAAATACGATGAGAACGCCGCGACGGAAAATCTGAAAAACATCCGTGTTGTACTGGATGACCACGAACACAGTGTTTTGGGACAAAAGCAGCGGCAACAGTTCTGTTAATAACCCTCAGCCAATCGGATAGTACATGGATACAAAAATGCGCAGATGTACAATCTGTAGTATTCACGAAAGTGCAAGCTCAAGATAGAATAAAACGTGAAACTAAGGCAAAATACATCAGTACTCCCTTGGGATTTTTTTTAAGGCTTTCACTAGTCTTGAATAAGGAAGTTGCTAACAAGTGGTTAAATGGGACTTACAGAGGTTGTTGGGGACATTAAACGTCATCACACTGAACAGGTAAATCATCTACTCACTAATCCGCTTTCACAGACTCATTGGCCCTCATTTATCAATCTTGCGTAGAAATAGGCGTATATATTGGCGTAAGATTATGCTTACACTCTTCTCATCGCCTGATTTATGAAGCTGTGCGTACCTTTGAAATTCTGGTGTACGCAATACCTGCCCTTGATAAATGCCGCGGCTGAAATCGATCGTCATTAGAATAACACGCCCCTATATATTCAAGTCTCCGCTTCCCCCACGCCCTCATTTTACACCATGGACACACGGAAGACGGCAAAGAAGAGAAACTTCTTTGAGAAAGAGAAAGCGAAACCAGGAAAGTGGAAAGAAACAAAATTGATTTCTAGATTTTTATTATTAATGACGCTTATTGTTATTTAGAAGAATAATTTCGTTATTATTTTTATTATTATTTAAAATAAGAAGAATGGCATTTTTATTATTTTGTCAGTCTGAATTATTTTTTTGGTCATTGAAAGCCTTTCATTACTAAACCCAGTCCGTGCACACCTGCCGGGCCTAACCCTGGCCTAACCATCGTTTCAAAGAATAGTACAACGGCGAGCGCGTCGAGTATAAACGCCTCGTCCGTTTGGGGAGGTGCGCGCGCAGTCCGCGGAGACTCGCGCTGCGGAGCCAGGCGAAAGTATAAACAAGGCTTGAAACGTCAGGTATAGCGCACAGGCTCGCAACTGAAGGAATACATATGTCTACAATTCAAATGCTTTGGTAAATTCACACAAATTAAACATTGAAGTCCATGTTGCACAAAAATAAACACTGAAGTTTATAATTACTGTGTTGTTGTTTTTTTACAGTGGGTCATAATATATTATATCTTTTAGTTTGTCAGTGCGTTTTGTGGTGTTAGGAATTGTTTTTCTGCGCATTCCCGCACTCAAAACGTGCGTACACCACCTCCTGAGCTGGCGTAGGATTTGAGCGTGCCGTACGCCAACGTCCATATTGATAAATCTCAAAGTCACCGTGGTTTTGGGTGTACGCCAGGTGTACGCTGGAAATTTGGTGTAAGCACTTTTGATAAATGAGGGCCATTGTGTTTATAATTGTGCCCTTGCTTTTGCAACTCAAACTTTCAGGGAAAATGTTGAAAGAGTTCGCTGAAAGAGTTGTCGGAAGCTTATGGTGACGTACATTTATAGCCTTATTGTAGCATTTAAGTCGTATTTAGGTTTAAAAATTCATAAAAGTTGTGTTCATAATGAACAAAGCGTGTAATTACAATTATCAAAACTCCAATGGGAAAATCCTATTGGGTTTTTGTCGAGGGTGATGCGAACCCGGCCTACAGAAACACGTCATCATCGCAGCGCTCCATACTGGAAATTTTTGAATGAGAAATGACAGATTGATTGTGCATCACTTGTACGCCTCTGCTAATGAATAATTGGACTGGGGTTGATGTGATGACACAATGTTGATCCTTGCAGCACAATGGTGTCGGATGGATGAGAGACAGTCACTCTTAGAAACAAAGGTTTCAACGGGGATCTTCATTTGACTGAATTTTAAAGAACCCTTTATGCCAAAAAGGTTCGATATAATGAGAAATGTCCTAAATAATTGCATTTACTTTCATGTTTAGTGGTTTTTCAATTGTTTTCTAGTGATAAAGTATGTTTAAAACTAAGTGATAATGATAATTAAACTAAACTAAAATGGATCCCTTGAAATGTTCTACATATGAAGCGCCTGAAAGACGGTTTTCGACCTTTTCTTCTAACAGAGAGTCTACATTTGTGTGAGCAAAGAAAGGGCCACAAAAAAGAGCAAATGAATATCAGAGTAACAGATGGCGGATGACGTTTTCCTGGGAAAATTCGCTGCTGAAGCAAACATATCCAAACAGCTGAGATCAGCCTCTTCACCCCCGCATTTCCTAAACGTACTCAAATATATGCAATATTCCAAGTTAAATTTCGCAACTTTGAATAGAACTAAAGCTAGTGTTTTACTTTTTGGTCACATTTTATATTAGGGGTCTTTAACTACAATGTACTTGCTTTGGGGAAAAAAACAAGGTTACACTTTATTTTAAGGTGTCATTGTTACAGTGTAATTATATATTTAAGTAATGAATAATATTAATTAACTACATGTACTTACTATAGGGTTAGGGTAGGATTAGGATTTGGTTGAGGGTAAGTTGCATGTAATTATGCATAATTTATAGTTATTACTATGGTAAGTACATGTAACATATGTACACTGTAAAATAAAGTGTTACCAAAAACAATAATTGTTAAGTTGAATTACTTATTGTGTAGATGTTGTATTGCAAAACACTTGTGGTGCCATTGAGGTGGGATAAGAAACTATGTAAGATAATCAAATCTTAAACATCATTTGTTAACAAACATGTATTCAATGAGCTCACTGTTTCTGCCTTTAATTATTACATTGTTTAAATGGCTACATTTTTAGCTAACTGTTTGATTTTGTATATGTGCATTTCTGAAATACATAACTTAGACAGTTACCTCTGATAACAGATCACTCTATATTGTAATGTGGACTCATGCATTTTCTGTGAAGCTGCTTTGAAACGATGTGTATTGTGAAAAGCGCTATACAAATAAACGTGAATTGAATTGACTAGAACCATAGCTAGTGTTTTCCTTTTTGGTCCCCCTTTATATTAGGGGTATTTAACTACAATGTACTTGCATTGGGAAAAAAAACAATAATTATTAAAGGGTTAGTTCACCCAAAAATGAGTAGTGTTTTTGCGCAGCGCGTCTGTGTTACACGTCACCACGTAGGCTCACTATTGGCCGACGCGGGTCATGTGTGTGATGCGTGATGACGTGCAACACCGACGCGCAGCGCAAAAACACTACGAGGCCCAGAGAGAAGGAAATGAAAAGTGGAATAAAGTCGTTATTTTTGTTTGTTTTTGCGCACAAAAAGTATTATCGTCGCTTGATAAACTTAAGATTGAGCCACTGGAGTTACTTGGACTATATTAACGATCTTTTTAATAACTTTTCTGGGCCAGCAAGTTTCGGTCACATAGCAGCCTATGGAGGAGTGAGACATGGCTCAGATTTCATCAAAAATATCTTAATTTGTGTTCCGAAGATGAACGAAGGTCTTACGCGGTTGGAACAACATGAGGGAGAGTAATTACTGACAGAATTTTCATTTTTGGGTGAACTAACCCTTTAAGTTGAATTACTTATTGTGTTGATGTTGTATTGCAAAATACTTGTGCTGCTATCGAGGTGTGATATGGGGAAGGTTAGGGATAGGGCTGTCAAAATTGCTCAAAAATTACGTTCGAATATTCCCTCTAAAAAACACACGAATATTCGAACTATTCGAACATCTGGTTGCGCATTTTGTCAATGACGTACATTACGTCAATAACAGGACAAATTAATACAAAGAGACATAACTACTTGTATAGGTTTATTTAAGTTTAAACATATTTGACAACGTATTACATACACAAAAAAAAAACAAGTAAATCCCCTAATGGCCAAGACCGCAGACCTCACTCTCGGTCACTCGCAAGCACTCTTTCTCTCTCTCGCCCTCACCCGCTGCGTTCACACACCAAACGCGAATAGAGCGTCTGGCGCGAGTGATTTCAATGTTAAGTCAATGTAAAGACGCGTTTACGCGCGTCTGGAGGTCTTGTGGCGCGAATGAGGCGTCACGCTCTCCGAGCATCAAACTTTTGCTTTTGACGCGCAAATTCAAAATGTTTAAGAGTCCAACTAGACGCGAATCCGACAGTGAACGCTCCGAGCGAGCTGTGCTGTGGTAAAAATTTAACTTTTCCTTGACATGAAACGGTAAATAATCAAACCAGTGGAAGCCTGCAGTGCATGAAACTGCTGTATCTAACCCTAACCCTTATTCATGCTGCGCAATATCTATTTAGTCAGTACAGTAGCCTACTCTTTAGTAATGTTTCTGTTTACCGTTAACGCTTCTTCCTGTTACCTGTCCCTGACCCCTCAGGCAGCGCGCCCACTCGCAAAGCTGACAGCCGCGCCTCTGCTACCGCGGGCGTTTTTCCACATTCGAATATTAATTTTCACATTCGAATTTCTGTTTTTTAAAACTATTCGAATATATATTCGAATTTAGAATATTCGTTGACAGCCCTAGTTAGGGACAGGTTTGGGGGTATGAGTAGGTTTAAGGGTGGGTTAAAGAGATAGTTCACCCAAAAATGAAAATTCTGTCATTAAAGGGATACTCCACTTTTTTTGGAAATAGGCTCATTTTAAAACTCCCCCAGAGTTAAACAGTTCAGTTTTACCGTTTTCGAATCCATTCAGCCGAACTCCGGGTCTGGCGGTACCACTTTTAGCATAGCTTAGCATAGATCATTGAATCGAACAAGACCATTAGCATCTCTCTCAAAAAAATGACCAAAGTGTTTCAATATTTTTCCTATTTAAAACTTGACTCTTCTGTAGTTACATCGTGTACTAAGACAGATGGAAAATGAAAAGTTGTGATTTTCTAGGCTGATATGGCTAGGAACTATACTCTCATTCCTGCGTAATAATCAAGAAACTTTGCTGCCGTACCATGAGTGCAGCAGGCGTAATGATATGACGCAGCGCCTGAAAATAGGTCTAATAGGTTAGACAAACTTATTCCCGGTCACATTGGAAGTTACTGAGCTGGGGACTATTTTCAGGCGCTGCGTCTCTTTGGTCTTTTTTTTGAGAGAGATGCTAATGGTCTTGTTCGATTCAATGATCTATGCTAAGCTATGCTAAAAGTGGTACCGCCAGACCCGGAGATCGGCTGAATGGATTCGAAAACGGTAAAACTCAACTATCCCTTTAATTGCTAACCCTCATGTTGTTCCAAACCTGTAAGACTTTTGTTCATCTTCAGAACACAAATGAAAGTCTTTCGATGAAATCTGAGAGCTTTCTGTCCCTCCATTGACACCACTTTGGCGCTTCAAAAAAGATTGTAAAATTAATCATAATCATAAAAAAAATTATAATTTAGCGTCATCCGAGGCTTTTTTGGCCCGAGGTGAGAGACTACAGCCAGTAGGAGGAGCTCGTCCCGCATGTCTTCAACCCGCCCATAGGGGGATCTCACGATAAAACTGCGTCTTCAGTTTCGAGTCAACTAGTAGCCTAGTTGTATCATTTCTTCCGATACTGCCCTCTGTAACCGGTAGGCATGGCTTGGGAGTGTCCTCGTAGGGCAGCGAAGCAAGTGCATTCTGGGAGTTGTAGTCTTTCATCCACATGAGCCAAAAATACATTTTCTGGCTTTTCTCAGTCAAGAAGACACCAACTTCTAAAATAATTTCACATTTCTACAACATAAATGACCCAATTTAAATACACATTCATCTTTCCAGTGAAATATCCCTTTAATTGTTGAAGAATGAATCAAGACCATTGGGGAGATTCACGGTGAGCCGCCCTTCTTTTGCTGCAGTGCAACCTCAGGCTATTCAGCAACATGCAAGGTCAAAATAAGCATGCTAACAACACTGTGTTCCTCTGCTCCAACAGGAAGACCGAAATGAGCTCATTTTTACACAGGAACAAACACACTCTACACAGGGTTAAAGACAATTGTGACTAATTTCTGTAATTACATGGTGTGGCATGAAACGGCTAGAGCTGGACTGCTTCAAAACGGCTTTAATTGAGCGGTCACACATCTTTAAATTATGCGTAAAAGATGGAGTTAAGCCAGTTTTAGGAATTTACGGTACATTCAAATCACAGAATTTCATGACTTTACATGGATGTCTAGTTATTGAGTTCTCAATGCAGCTTAAAAATCATTAAATAAAGCTGTTCTTAAAACGTCTTTATCATGCACATGAGATTAATGACTAATCAGAGTACGAGGAGCTCAAAGGAGCGCTCTTTAATAGTGATGTCATTGAGAAAGAGCTCAAGACACGGGGTGCATGGGAAACTCCTAGGGGATAGTGTTTAAATCGGTATGTGTGTGTGAGTGTGTGTCGAGCGCAGCTGCCGTCCTCAGTGTACCGAGGCCTGATGGTGTGAGCCAGCCAATCAGAATGCTCTGCCAGCAGGGCCTCTCATGCATATGCTAATGAAGCCCTCACCCTGTGCCCCGTCACTGGGAATAAAAGAGGGTTTTGTCACAAACTTTGCAGAATTCTGGCACACTACTGCAGTTTCACTGCAAAAGCAACACGACAGAGGATGAGATGGCTAATTTAAAAAAATAATAATAATAATTCTGCACCCCAATTAGCAGCTTTCATTTGATCAGTGATATAAGATATGCTTTTTTTGGTCACACTTTATTGCATTAAAAAACACATTTTTAGTGGAAAGTAAACAGTTTAGTTAAACTATGAGGAAATGTCACAGCAGTACTAGCGTAAGTGTCGGCTAGCATCGGCGAAGTGTTAGTCACAGAGAGACGTCCGTCAGTCTCTAAACCATCCCGACACTTCAAAAATTTGTGTTTGTCTAAACAATTCACACTGCCATTTAATGAGTAGATGCAAACACATCTGTGCAAACTGCATTCTTCATGACATTCTTGCTCTGTTTGTGAATGCGATGCTAATAGCAAAGAAGGAATGGTACAGGAAATGAGAACATACACACAAAAGTTCACTCAAACAGGTCATAGACATGAAACCACATAAAAGGGCTTTTTATATACAAGAACAGGATCAGATGCATCCTTTCTGGTCCAAGATTTAAAAACATTTTTTAACTTTAACAGTTTTCTGATGCCACAAATATAACTCAAGATCACAAAAATTGGCTTATTCCAAAAATTTGAAGACATTTGTATCCAATTCAGGACAGCTTTTCTGAATCTCAAGCAAAAAGGCAAAATCATTATTTTTACCCAATCTGTGAGCTTGCTGTGGCAAAACGTCTTTCTATTAGAGCTTCACGATTCCAGATAAAGTGAGATTTTTTTTTTTTTTTTTTTTTTGGTTTAAAATAGAGATCATGATTCTCACACGATTATGAACAGACAACTAACAAAAATAACTGTATTTACTAGAGGTTCTGACAAGATGTTAATTGCTGTAGTCCATTTAAAATTATATATAGTACTTGTTCAGTCAAGTCAGTTATTTATATCTTTTGCTGTAGTGTGTCAGTAAGAAATATCAGTTTACATTTCCAAACTTTCTTTTTGCCATTAATTGTAATAATCCAGTGAGATTTGTGTATGCACAAGGAGTCTGACAGCAGCCGGTATGATCTGATCTCACCATCATCGAGTCCGTCTGTGATTACATGAAGAAACAGAAGAAGAAGAAACTGAGACAGACTAAATCCAGAAGAACTGCGGGAACGTCTCCGAGACGCTTGAAGAAACCTTCCTGCAAAGCTACAGTACTGTGAAAAGTACTGTCACTTGTGTTAAAATGCTGTAACGTGAGAATGCTTTCAAAAATAAAATCACAAATTCAATTTATTTATGATTTAACTTCTATTAACTAATTCAAATCAATATATGGTGTAACGACCCTTTGCGTTTAAAACGGCTTTTGTCCAGGTACACTTGCGCATAGTTTCTCAGGTAGCTTTGCAGGAAGGTTTCTTCAAGCGTCCTGGAGACGTTCCCGCAGTTCTTCTGGATTTAGTCTGTCTCAGTTTCTTCTGTTTCTTCATGTAATCACAGACGGACTCGATGATGGCGAGATCAGATCATACCGGCTGTTGTCAGACTCCTTGTGCATACAGAAATCTCACTGGATTATTACAATTAATGGCAAAAAGAATGTTTGGAAATGTAAACTGATATTTCCTACTGACACACTACAGCAAAAGATATAAATAACTTATATCTGGACTTAAAACCATTTTTTGGGGGTGGGGGGGGGATATTAACATGCCTAAGATTTTTGCACAGTACTGCATATAATTTGAATTCTTTTTTTTTTTTTATCTGTTTGAATAAATGATTCAATTCAACTATGTAAAAATCACGGCCAATGTAAATGTACCAAAATCAAACGATCCCGGGACACATTATCCGTCTATTTTCCAAATCTCTGTGTGAAATCGGCTTTTAACTAAAGTTACCACAGTCTGATTTAGTCTGACAGATCCTTTATTGGACTCACTGAATCCATTGGAGCGGTTACTGGATCATTATCCGACTCACTTAATGAACTGAAAGTCATTTCGAAATAAAGCAAGTTTTATATACTTTAGCATCATTACTGACTTTTCTATGATAACTAAATTAGTTAAAGATGCACACTGAGATTTTTTTTTCTGCCCAAGATAAATATTTATTCTGCTTTGTCCTCATTAAAGCACACATTTAAAGGAGGGCAACATATCGGTGCTCTTAAACGTTCTTGAATGCAACAGTGACCCACTTTCAACGGTCTAATGGATGTTTTTCATTACTGCTAAATCAGGCCCGACCGTCTGGCCCAACAGAGAAATGCAAGGAATGACAATGGCTCTTATTTTCTGCATCCTTGCCAAGAGATATACTAACTCTTCAGCAATGCACATCATTCCCATCGCCAGCGGGAAGGGTCACGGGATGCTCACCGGCCCATGTTGAGCACTTTTCTCAAAAGTCTATATCAGAATCCATTAAATACAAATGATGGAAAAATACAAGCAAAAATAACGGTTCAACAAAACACAGCACATTACAGGGATAATTCAATTTCTTCTGGGTGGAACAAATTATTATTTTTTTTTTTTTTTATTTAATGGAAATCAGTGGTTTCTAAAGCTACTTGGTTATCAACACACTGTTTTCTGTTCCTCAGAAAAAAAGGAACGACGTGAGTACATGATGAACTAGCCTACACCTTTAAGCTGTGGTCATGTGACGCAGCACAGCCCTTCAGATGTCAACAAGAGCTGAGAAAACAGACTCATGCAGAAGGAATAAGCAGCTTATGGCATTATGATTTAAATCAATAGAATGTACTTTGAAATTCGTAGACAATCAACCACAGCAAACAATGCATGTACTGAAAAACTGCTGACAAATCAGCTAATCACACCAGCGCCCCTTTCACACAGCGCGTTGATCCCGGGAAATTGCTAGAGTGCCTTCTGTGTGAACGTAAACACGTCCCGGGATTGATACCAAAATCAAACGATCCCGGGACACATTATCCATGTATTTTCCGGAGTCTCTGTGTGAAAGGGACACTATAGAGTGCCCTCACTGTAGCATGACAAAAAAAATCCAACCATTTCTTTGATTTTTGTACAAAAGAACACCATGTCCTCATCAGGTGCAACATGATCAGTTTGCAGTGAAGTAAATTAACTTTATACTGTAAAACCTAACACTGAAAGATACATTTATTCACTTATTTAAAAAAAAAAAAAAAAGTTAATTTAACTCAAAAACTGCATTGCATTAAGCAGAACTTAAACCGAATAAGTAATGAATAACCTATTTGTTATTTTAGCTCTAAACATTTAAGTTGAATTTAATTCATTTAATCTAGTTCATGTTTATGGTTGAAAATAAAAAAATAATATTAAAAGTAAATTAGAAACCAGTGGGTGGGTTTACAATGGGTTTTTTTTTTGGGGGGGGGGGTCTAATTTCTTTTAAATTTTATTTTTCAATAAATTACTTTTGTTTAAGGCCTATACTTTTATAGCTCATGAAATAAACACATAAATACACATTTGAAGCCTACAATTAGGTCTCTTCACAGCGTTCTCCCTCACGCACTGGAAAAACCCGCGTATTTATTTCAATCTGCCCATCCCCCACACACAGCTCACACTGAGTAACTCGTCGGAACAGGATTGGTGGCCATGAAGAGATTTAACAGGTAAGCACGGCAAACTGCTTCATCCTCTTTAGAGCACTTTTATTTAACGTTGTATTGTCGTGACTCTTCATCTTAGGGTGATTTCACACTTGGTTCGATTGCCTGTTCCGAACCCGAGTTTGATTGCTCCCCCTCAATCCCACTTTTCGTCAAGGTAAGTGTATATACATATATACACACGCACACGCACGCACCACATTATACGTCATCAATAGCGGTTCACTTCAGTAGCACCTCAATGCAGTACAAAAGATCCGGGGGGAGGAGTCGGATCTCATATAAGGGGTGGAGATTGGTAGGTTTAGGGGTGGGTCTAGGGATCAGGGGGTGGAGTTGGGTAGGTTTAGGTATGTAAGGTGGGAGGAGTTGGATCTGGATCCGACTCCTCCCCCTGGATCTTTTGTACTGCATTGAGGACCATCTCGTTCACTTCCGCGATTTGGTACAATTGCGTTCATATCAGCAGCGAACCGTACTGGAGTTCACATAAACCGTACCCAAGACCACACCCTTTTTAAGCGGACTCGAGTACGGTTCGCGGGTGCGCACCCGAGTTCGGAAGACAGCGTTCACATCATCCAAACGAACCGAACTCTGATGTCATTCGAACCCGGGTGCGCACCAAAAGTGCCAGTGTGAAAGCGGCCTTAAGAAGACCAACTAGCTAAAGTAAGCAAGTTACTTACTACTGTAGTAAGTTACGTAATTTGTGTCACAGAAACGTATGCGTGAATGAACCAAAATCAAATGTCCTCATCACGTGCAACACGATAAGTTTGCAGTGAAGTAAATTAACTTTATGTAATGAAAACAAAAAAACACGTGACACTGAAACACAGCCAATGAGAACATGTTCAATGTTAAATATAAAGGTAGGAGTCAAATATTTTATATAGGCTATAGACTCAAAAAAACAAAACAAAAAATTCAGGATACTGCATTTTGTAAACTCCAAATAAGCTTGACAGATCTTTATCGGAAAGGGCAGTTTATTTTCTTCTTTGCGGAGTATATCTACCCTATTTATTCATAGACAACCATGACCACACTTACAAATGCATGATAAAGAAAAAAAAACTGACTCGTTTCCTCTGTAAACAGCATGTAAGCAGTTTCGTTCCCCTAACTAGGCCAACCCAGACTTACTAGTGTCACCCATGTACTTTTTACAATAGTGACATGTTGAAACATTTCAAAACAACCAAATCTTCTTTTTTCTACACATAAAAACATCAGAGCATCAGCAAACCCTTGCAACAACAACGCGATTGGATGCTTCTTAAGAAACTGGTGTGTTTTTGTATTCCCCAGAGCATCTCAGTGACCTCTCTTTGTCCTGAGGGTCTCCTCTGGGACACCCTCCATTGATCGCGCTTTTCCCCAGGGGGAACGTCATGATGGACACTGGTCACTTTCACTGCAGGCTCAGTTGCACTACAACCATCTCTAAATGTATCATTTACTGCCCATCAATGCATTGACCCTCAACAGACATGAATGATTGCAAGCTTCTCCATGACTCAAAGTTGCACACATAACCATACAATCATGCTCTCTAACAAAACGCACATCAGGATAAGGATGGTTCGATGGCCTGGGACCAGTGTGAGAGTGTTTCGGCCCAGAGCATTTTTATTGCTTTATACAAGCCTCGGTACTCATTTCTGATTTATAGCTCAGATCCGATTTGTTTGTTTGGCTGTTCACATTTTTTTTCCTCAATGCGGCCAATATCAGATTTGAGCGTGAACAGTTTACGATCCTGAACTGCGCAAAAGAACGATAACAAAGACGGCGCGCAGAATGCTATCATGTGGAAGTAAACGCGGAAGTCAGCATTTATGCGTTCATTTACTATCGTTCTTTGTGCACAGGCAATAATGAGGACAGAGACAAAGATGAGGAGAAAGAGAGCAACGTTTTTCTCATATAGTTTTTCCACAAGTTTTGCTTGTATAGATTCAGATTATTTTATTTTATGCCATGTCAGCATTCAAAGCTATTTTCATGGCAAAAATTCAATTACATATCATATAAATGCAATAAACCAAAACAAACCAAAACAGCAAGTCATATTATAAAAGATTTTTTTAAATTAACACATGATAAAAAATCCAAAAACCTTTTCAGGCATACTCTTATTAATTATGTCCTTAAGTGAAGTGACTTCATAAAAGAGCATTCTGCTTGTTCGCTTGTATAGAGCTGTCGCCGTAACACTTATGAGCATAATAACAGCTCACCGTCCCTGCGCTGACTAACTTTACTGCTGGCTTTCATTTTAAACAAGTGACCAAAGAACTACCAGAATGTAAAATCTTTGGAGCGAGACTCCCATCAGTGCAAAATTGTGACGAATGTTGATCTAGACTAGAGTAACGTAAAAGTCACATAAATACTGATGTGACTGCTCACACTGCAAAACATCAGACCAGTATCTGATTTTGGACCTCATATGGTCCTAAATCAGAATTGAAAAGATCAGATTCCACGTGGTTTGTGCTGTTCACACTGTTATGAAAAAAAAAAAAAAAAAAAAGATATTGAGTCGCATATATGCAAAAAAAAAATTGGATTTGGGCCACTTTTTGCCTGCAGTCTGAATGTAGCCTATATACTGCATTTGTTGATGATGTTCATGTGTTTTTAGGCCTTGCAAACTTCAACTTTTGGTTTTCTGAGATGTACTGAACAGTTCTTGTGAATTCCGCCGATTTAAAGGTGCAGTAAGCAATTTCTGAGAAACGCTGTTGATATTTTAAATCACCAAAACGAACACACCCTATCATGATAGCTCCGCCCCCAAATTTACAAACACACAATAGGTGTGTTCGACATCGGCTGCGGCTGGATGTAACCGATCGGCGAGAATAGCCGCGTGCAGGCGGGGAGGAGCTGCAAACGGAGACGTGAAGTCGGACACTTTCTGGTTCCCGTAGTGACCGCTCACGTGGTGTTTGCATACTTTACCACAGCTGAAGTGAAATAAATGCAATATTTGCCAAATAATACACAGATGTTTCAGAGACATTTCATTCAATACTTTATGTACTGCTTCATACAGCGTCTGTTTGAACAAGAATAAAGTTCAACATAAGCTACTATTCAATGAAGTGGAGTCTACGGTTTTTAATCAGTTTTAATTTGATAAACATGACACAATATACCATCGCAACTACATGAAAGAGTGTTTACTGTTATAAAAAACTGATTTGTGAGCTTTAGAGGAATTAAGGTGTTCGAATAAACACATGCCATGCGGTGAATCCGGCCAATCGTGGAACAGCTGTGTCGTCATCAGCCCAGTGCAGCCGCTCTTGAGAAGCTGCGCTGGCTGAGTTCTCCGGCTACTCTCGAATCGCTCTCGCGGTACTTTGATGGCATACGTCACAGTCACGTGGCGTCGGCGCTGTATCAAGTCGGACAAAATTTCTAACCGGCATGCACTGCTTCAAGTCAGCCGCCGATCGGTCTGCGCAGAGCTGCATGAAGTCGAACAAGCCTAACGCAACACAGGCACCTCCCCCCTAATGAGTGGACACGCCCCTTACTGCTGATTGGCTATAAGTGTGTTGTGGTGCTCGATCAGATCCAGTTCAACATAATTTCTCAAAAATCGCTACTTACTGCACCTTTAATAGGCACCAGTAATATGTGGGCACCGATTAATCGCATCCAAAATAAAAGTTTGTGTTTACATATATGTGTGTGTACTAATGTGTATAATTATTTTGTATATATAAATACACACACATGTATGAATATATTTAAGAAAAATGTGTTATTAATATATAACATATTTATATTTTTATATAATATAAATTATGTATAAATATATATACAGTATATACATGGAAATATTTCTTAAATATAGGCTATACATGCATAAGTGTGTATTTATATATATAAAATGATTATACACACTACATACACATATATTAAATAAACAAACTTTTATTTTGGATGCGATTAATCGCGATTAATCCTTGCCTAGCCAAATTTAGCAAACAAAATTCAGTGACTGAATAGTGTTTTACCTTTTACATATGATTTAAAACACCAACGGTGCAGTTCACAGAGAGGCACAACTATCACCCCCTGACACCCCCTCATGCAACAAAACACTTATGGAATAAAACACAGAGGGATCTGCATTAATGAAATACCACTTTCACAAAGATCCAAGAAACTTTAAGAGAAAACTGATGTTCTGATTGCATCAGTGGAGATCTAGCAAAAAAATGCAATGCAAGATGAGGAAGCCCGAAACCACAGGAAATCTGAATCTGCACTCTCGCCCTACAAGACTGCACGTGCTGGTTGAAAAAGCCTTTAATATGAGAACATGTTGTAAGTTATTCACTGTAAAAACATATAAATATAAATATATAAACGTAATATATATATATATATATATATCAGGGGCGTTTCCTCCGAGGAGGCAAGGGAGGGCAGTGCCTCCTCATTGGATGAGAAAATAATCCATATCACGAAAATAAAACAACGCAAATATTACAAAACGTGACATTAAAAAGTGTATAAATCACTTGTTTTTTTTTTAAATAACACTTTCCAACAGGAACACCCGCACAGGTAAAGTTAGAGCGGGATGCCACGTCTCTCTTGCCTCCCCTGAGACCATTGACTTTTAACAGACCCACTAAAGTGTGAATGAATGGGGGAAAGTCACATGAGAGGAGGCAATGCCTCCATCGTGATATGATTGGATATGATCGGTTATGATTGGTTATGATTGGTGCGATAAATGCAGCCTCTTGTTTTCGTGCGCGTTCGTGAATCAGTCTGAGTGAACAAAATGATGCTGTTAAATGGGAAGACTAATTAAAAAGTAAGTAAACAACATCAATTTAAATATCACTATACTTTATAAATCACGTCAAAAGAAAACTTGAAATGGCCAGAAAACATGATGACTGTTGGGTTTTTAGTAAGCAATCAGCTTGGTGAAAATAAAGATCTTTGTGTCTTGATAACTGATGAAAATACGTTGACTATTAAAAAAACAGCTAAACATCGGTTCACAAATAAAATATATTGTTTAAATTGTTACTGCCTTTAGTTATTGTTTTGGAATAAAGGAAACGAATGCTTAAAAACACAAATACCTAGGCTATATTTTCTTAATTATATGTTTGTGTGAGTGAGTGTGTGTGTGTGCTGGAGATGAAGGAATTGATCAGATCCAGATGTTAGGTTGAAAAAGTCTGAACAGATTACATTATACTACAACCTTGTTTTGATGAATGCTGGAAATAAAAACAACTGTTTATGAAGAAATAAAAATTATGGCACAAATGTCAACACAAATATTGAAGCACCATGAAAAACCATGAATATACGAAGATATTGCAGAATATAGATTGTATATTATAACACTGATCCTCATTCTTTGTCTTGTAAAACAGAAGTAAACAATGTCAATTTGGTTTGGTTTATGTTTTATATTCAAGAATATAGATGGAGGAGCTATTATGAAATGACAGATGCTTGAGTTTAATCGACTTAATTTGAATAAGCTTTCCCAATGATACAAAATTAAGTACACTTTTAACAGCTTTCCTTTAAGAATAACGGTCTCCTCTTTTATAAGGTCAACTATCTAGAACACTCCTAAAGTCCAGTGTCTATGCATAAAATGAAACGATACAAATGTCAACTCGTCTACCCAACTGAAAAGACATTTTCACGTATTTTCAGCTGCTGTAGTCACTATTATTGTGGTTTAACATCACATAACTAACACCTTGAAGCAAATACATAATAAAACCTCACAAATCTGTCGAAATCAGAGCGGTGAAGTGATCTGGTCTTACCGGACAGCTCGTCTGGCTCTAAGCCGCTCTCGGTGTCCAAACCGCAGGTCACGAAATAATCCGCGAAGCGGCAGGAGCTCGAGCTGAATCCGGTGCTCATTTTGAGACGGCTCCAGTTGTGCTCTTCTGTTTATGGGTTTAGAAGAGCGCATAGTACGAGCTCTCTCGATCATTCTGCGCAGACATTGCGGATGAGGGTCAAGACAGGAGAAGCCCCGAGCGCCAGTCGCATTGTGGCCTCCGGTAACGTTACAGCTGTTCTCTCTCCCCGTCCTCCGAATCCTCAGCGCGCGCGCGCTCGCTCGCTCTCGCGCATGCGCACTGCTGTGCTCGGGATGACGTTATGCGCTTCAGCATCATCGCGCGTGAAGAGACTGAACGCCGCTGCATCAAACTACTTATCGCTTCTCTGACAGAAAAATCACATATTCAGTTATCATCCAGGAGCTAACTATGAAGTAACTGCCGTAGCCTGCAATTTAAACAATTTGTCGTGATGATTAATCGCAGCAGCATGGCAGCAAATGTTGTTTGATGTTGCCCTCTGGTGCTGGATTTGGAAATCGCATGCATTTAAAAAAACTAGCAATTCTTCATACACTTATGAATGTAAAATGTGATAAAAGTAATAAAGTAATTATACATTTAAAATGAGAAGGGTTTAATTTCAGAGTCTTCAAAAAAAAAATTGGCTTACACTGAAGTTTGAAGATACTTGTTAACTAAATTTGAAAAGTCGACACTAAATACTTGCAGTAATACTTGCAATACTTGCAGTCCCAAAAAAAAGGAAAAAAAAAAAATATATATTTCTTCAAAGTTTCTTCTAATTGATGACAAAAGGAGCACATGGGGGAAATACTGTTATTAAATTATAATTTACTAGGTAGCAACTGTGTATAATTTTAAGAGACTTCAACCACTTTATTAGACATAAAAAATAAAAAAAATTCTTCCCATTCTGTGTATCTACACTTTAATTCCCAAAACGAACACAAGCGTGTAGAGAAATCTCTATTTTATGGATTTCATAGTTGCAGACCAACAACAAAAAATGTAAACCTCCAAGCGAACTGAAAGGAAAAAGCATTATCATCACAACTTAATAAATTAATGACATTTCTGATGTCCTGGCAGAAATGCTAATGTGTGACACTTTTATTATTTATTTATTACTTTTGTAAAACTAAAAAAAAAAAAAATAATAACTGCAGTTTCGGGGACACCAATTATTTGTTATAAAAACATATTGTACACATGAATGCCAAATAAATTGAAATGTGACTTTTAAGCCAGATTTATTCTGATTTTAACATTCATAACTTTACATTATAGAGCAGAAGTTAAACGGTCTGGGAGGTAGACAACCAAAACATTTCACAAAAGCATGTGTTTTGAGAGATAACTGATCAAATATTAGATATACTGTACAACAAAAATACAATAAATTGCTCAAAAAGTGCAGTCAGTAATTACATTTTAAGGGTGAGCCACTTTATAAAAACTTTTTTTTTTTTAAAGGTTGTATGTATGTAAATGTTTCAAACCAACTTTAATAATCATGTCAAACAGTAAATGGGTCTTTATTTAAAGATGGAGTTATAAAAATGAGTGCATACATATACACTGTGATTCAGTGAAAATGAAGAGGCAAATGTTACTAATTTATTTAATCATCATATAATAAATATATTAGAAGATGGTCAGACATGAAGAGATTTTAAAAATACAGGACACGACAGTACGTTTCTCATTCAATCTTGTGTAATACTGTAAATCAGTAACCTTAATTTATTGATAAAGACAATTCTGTAAAAATATGATAGAGAAGAAATCAGGATGAGAACAATTAAGGAAATTATAAATAGGTGAGAGAGGTTAATATCAACACACTAACCATCATAACAAATACAGTTTTGTGAGACTTAACCGCATAACTCACATTTGCTCTCAGTTTGATACGTTACATCAAGAGCTGCTGGCAACATTTAGAGGTGACACAAACTAAATGTGGATCAAAGCATGAGATAAATCAAATGAGGTAACAGGGAAATCATACCCGGTGTAAGACCGTCCCTCATCGCACCCTTCCACTTAAGAGAAATTTCAGTGCATTTATTCTCATCCCAACATAAAGTCAGTCAGGAAACTATAGTGTATTGAAGGTTTAACAATTTTCAGGTGTCCAGAATGTACAAACAGCATTGTATATTAGACAGACGCATGACATTTTCATAAGACTGATTTGTTTTACTGAAACGAAAGGCAACTTAAAACCCCACTGAGCTGCCTCGATTAAATAGACATATTCCATATCCAACAGACACGTATGTTTTTAAATGGTTTTAATAATCTTTTAAACCATTTTACAGTGGCTTGACTTGACTAGGTCCAGGATACCAACTGTAACAGTTACAAAGCGCCTACATTTCCAGGCTCAGAAAGTAATACTTCCCCTCAAACTAAAAACTACTTCTTTCCAACAAAGCTCAAAATCAATCATTTGGCATTTTGACCATTTCATCCGAATGTAAAGAGAGAGAAATTTGAGTTTGAAAAATTCTCAAAATGAGAATTCTCTCCTCGTGTCATCCCTGATGTACAGGACTTTCTTTCTTCAGATGAACACAAACATTTTTTTTTAGGAAAATAATCAATTTCTGTGAGTCCATGTAGTGCAAGTGAATGGGTGACGCTTGGTTGACGCAAAAAAACGCAATCCATACGACCCCAGAGGATGAATCAATGTCTTCTGAAGCGAAACGATGGGTGTGTGGAAGAAAAATACTAATATTTTTTAATCTACTGTCATTTGAGCGTTCAAGAGAGGGACGTTGTGACACTTGACGAAGTGAGACGAAGTGGTCGGAAGTGTCGCAGACCTGCCACTTCTTGTGCGAGCTTCACATCACACTTACGACTGTCGTTTCACTTCAGAAGACATTGTTTCACAATCAGATCGCGTGGATTACTGTCATGATCGCTGGGTGTAGTTAGCATTATATGGACTCCTAGACATGGATTATTTTCCTAAAAATCTTCGTTTGTGTTTGTCTAAATTAAAAAAACCATTGTGGATGGCATGAGGACATGAGAGAATGGATAAAGCATCCTTTTAATAGTTCAGTATGCGAGATATCAGGCTATTCGTTCCATTTCTTTTACTTCAAGTAACCTGTTATATTAAGGCAAAACCATCTAAATGCAATCTACAGTCTCGATCTGTAATACTAATGTGGCATCATCCATATTTATGAGTATTTTAGGTCTATAACAAGAGCTAAGCACTACCATCTACAGTCGGCAGCGGTTCACGGGACACTGTTAAGAGATCGGGTCCCGACTGCAGTCTAAGCTGGCGTAAGAAATAAAGATCAGAATTAGAAATAAAATCTGTAAACCCACAAAGCTCGCCCTTCGAAAAGTCTCTGAAGCATGTAATAACACACTTGAATATTAAATTAGCTGTAAGACCAAAAAAAAGGAGAAGTTGGCACTTTCCATTTTAGCTCAGCAACTTCAGAGGGAAGTCTCTTCCAGTGCATCACATATTATTCATTACCGTTTTGGAGGAAATATTGAGAAATTTTTTAATCCGCTGACTGAAGACATTGATGTGGGAAATATTGCTTAGCGCTCATGACGATAGATAATAAGTGATGATGGAATTTTTATCCAATGAAAGTCCTGTCCAAACAATGGAAGGCCGGTCCTGACAGCCACTGGCTGCCCGTCATATGGGGAAATGAGGGTTTGTCGTGCATGCATAAAGGATAGGAAGAAAGCAAGGAGACGTTTAGAGGACCAGTATCATTCCTGAGTTGAATCAAGCAGGGCTGGAGATCTCTACTCAAGCTTCTGCTGGAGTTTCTTCTGGAAGCAGACGGGCAGGATCGAGACGACAGCTAAAACCCCCAAGACGATGAGCGAGTTCCAGGACACGGCCTCGCCGGCTGTGGTCAGCTTGTACAGCGTCGTCCCTGCGTTTATCGCCACAAACGACGGAGGAGCCACTCCTGTAGATCAGACAACAGCTATCAGAGGATTCATTTGTCAACTGTGCAAAATGTCAGTTAACTCTCTGCTGACCTTCGGTTATTTATTTTAGACTGAATTTTTGTTTTACTTCACCGGAATGTTACGAAAATTTGTGACATTTGTGGCACTGGCTGTATTTTCATTTTTTACATAGTCACACTTGTGATGTTTGCATAGTATAAGCATAGTAAATGAATTGAAATATGAGTACAATCTAAAGTAGCCTTTAATAATGTCTATATATATATATATATATATATATATATATATATATATATATATATATCCAAATGCAAAACATAATAAAAGTAATTATATATATATATATATATATATATATATATATTTATGTATGTACATTGCTGACCAAAATTATTAGAACGGTGTATTAGAAAAAATGTTTATGTTTTAAAGTAAGTCTCTTCTGCTCACCAAGGCTTCATTTATTTGATCCAAAAGACAGCAAAAACAGTAATATTGTGAAATATTTTTACAATTTAAAATAACTGTTTTCTATTTGAATATATTTTCAAATTTTAATTTATTCCTGTGACCAAAGCTGAATTTTCAGCATCATTACTTCAGTCTGCAGTGTCACATGATGCTTCAGAAATCATTCTAATATAATCCTAATAAATTCAAAAGAACAGCATTTATCTGAAATGGAAAGCTTTTGCAACATAATAAATGTATATACTGTCACGAATGCATCCTTGCTGAATAAAATTATTCATTTCTTTAATTTCTTTCCAAATAAAAACACTCACTGACCCCAAACTTTTGAACGATAGTCATAATGTTACAATAGCTTTCTATTTCAGATAAATGCTGTTCTTTTAAACTTTTTATTAATCAAATAATCCTGAAAGAAATGTACACAACTGTTTTTAAAATTTATCATAATAATAAATGTTTCCTGAGCATCAAATCATCATATTAGAATAATTTCTGAAGGATCATGTGACACTGAAGACTGGAGTAATGATGTGTCTATATATATATATATATTAGGGCTGTCAAAAGATTAATCGAGATTAATCGCATCCAAAATAAAAGTTTGTGTTTAAATAATATATGTGTGTGTACTGTGTATAATTAAATTTGTATATATAAATACACACACATGCTTGTATATATTTAAGAAAAATGTGTAATTTATATATAAAAAAATTATATTTATATATAATATAAATTATATATAAATATATACAGTATATGTATGCAAATATGTCTTAAATATATACATGCATGTGTGTGTATTTATATATACAAAATAATTATACACAGTACACACACATATATTATGTAAACACAACTTTTATTTTGGATTTGATTAATCGCGATTAATCTTTTGACAGCCCTAATATATATATATATATATATATATATATATATATATATATATATATATATATATATTTCTATGCTCTTGACTTAAGAAAATAAACGGGGTCGATTTTGATTGTATGTTGACTGCGATTTTTGTGTCCAATAAAATTATCTTTAAAATGAGAAAATGGCATTTGACAAACTATTTCATGTGTCTTACATGCAGCAACACCACACAAACTTGTGTGACTGTGAATCGTTCCTTGTAAAAGTGATTTGTTCGAAGATTGATCTTACCGAGAAAGGTGCCCAGGAAGAAGACACCCAGAGGCACATTAATAACCGGTGAGGTGATGTTGATGAACCAGTTCGGAAGGAAAGGAGTTATTCTCAAAAAGATGATGTAATTGATGAGGTGTTCTCTATGCTTGTCCACCTGCGAAGACATTATACATCGGCTCAGCGTTACAGTCAGTCAATTTACATGCAAAACGAAAAGCTTATGATATGAAAATATCACCTGTTGTGACCATTTCTGAGCTCTCTCTGTGAGGTACTTGTAGACCATCGGCCTCCCGACTAAATAAGACAACATGTAGCAAAAAGACGCTCCCAGGCCTGAACACTGTAAAGCATAAAACACAACAGCATTTTTACATAACAAAGTCACCTTTCATACTAGAAGACAAAGTTTGGCAGACAGACCATTTAGAAAGGAATATGCATACAAACAAGGAACTTACCAGACAGACGAGGAAGAGAGCGAGTGGAAAAGGGTAGAGGTAACCAGATAGTATACTGAGGAATATGGAGCCTGGGATGGCAAACGTCTGAAGACTGAGAAAGGCTTAGTTAAGGCCTTAAATAAATACAGAGCCAAATCGTACATACTGAACTATCTAACAAACACGAATAACAAATACTCCAAGAGTTAACCTGTTAGAGAAGATGTGAGACTCATCCCTCGGTTCGCAAAAACAAACGAAATACGAGTGCAATAAAAAAACGAGTGCAAAAAAAAAACGAGTGCAATAATGCACTTAATTGAAGTGTAAAGACCGCTATATACTCGCGTAAAACTTATTTTGTTCTTCGCTTAGGGGGTAAAAGGAAGTTCGAAATAAGTGAGCAGCGGTTTAAGTAACTCACACACTGTGCGATGCTGGCCGTCTGAGACAAATTTAGCAGATCCTAAAAGATTCCTCTTATCCTAGGCTAACATCTGAAGTCTTTCATCGTTTGTTTGACATGTTCACCGACAACCGATTAAACTTCAAACGAAAAACTCTGACAAGTTTTCTTGCACGCGTCCGTTTTTAACGCGTCTTGACTGACGTCCAGTCTGACATTAATGACGACTGAGATCTTACAGTGTGACATGGCTTACAGCGAGGATCATGTTCGTACAGTCTAACAAGCAACAATCGCAAAGCAAAGGACTATTATAGATATGAGCTATTAAATATGTGTTGCGCGCTTTCCTCTCAATAACAAAATAAACACACGACTAAAATGACAGCGGTGAGAAAACAGCAGTTCAGAAAGCATCTGATATCGCGATGTGGATGTTTGCACCAGCTCTGCAATTCGACACTTCAGTCATGTCACGTTTATTTATAAAGCACTTTATACAATAGATTGCTTTAGCTTTACAGTATTAAAGTCCCCGTGAACCGGAAGTTGCAAACGACTTTTCTCCATTGTTATGACGTATTTCCCAGTGAAAAGGAATATTGAACAGAGGGCAGGGTTTTACTCTAGCGCTCCTCCTCTCCATCTCTGCTCATAGCAGACTAACGGTTTGAGGGGAGTGGTTAAGCGTTGCCCAAACCAATTCCTCAAACCTACGTCATCAGAGAAGGTCCTCCAATGCAGAGGGGAGGGGCATTTTCAGATTTTGATTAAAGATTACCATGGTAAAAAATTTTTTTTTTTTATATTTTCTTGCACGGATTAATTGTTCACCACAAGACTAGTAATATGCGCTAACAAAGTAAATAGGGTCAATTTTGATTTCATGGGGACTTTAAACATGAAAAACAGTGTCAGTGTCACTTTCGATTAGAATTACAACTTCAGTTTCTACTATAAAGCATCTCTCCGGTGTGGTTATTTTAATTATTTATATACTCACGGACGCCTGACCTCGACAGACTCAACAGAAGAAATGAACCGGAGAAGATTTCCATGTCAGAAGAAGGCGGAGCCTCAGAGCCACACCCACCTATGACGTAATCGCCATGAGCCAATAGTAGTTTGAAGGTGTTTACCAGCCAGAGCGAACTTTTCCAGAAAGGGTTAGGGTTTGCTTTGGCAAGCTGTTTTCAACAAACGATCTTCATTCTGGCCTGATTTTGTTTGAAATGATAGTTCACACCAGTTTGTTCTTCGATTTCACTTGAAGTTTATCGGGTGGCCTTAAAGAGTTAAAGGGTTGACTTGTGTACAGCCATTACCGGAAGCCAGTGATTATAGTTTATAAAGTTATAAATATGGATATTTTTTCTTACAAAAACCCATCGCTTCACTTCATAAGGCCTTTATTAACCTCCTGGAGCCGTATGGATCACTTTTATGATGGATGGATGCGCTTTTTTGGGCTTCAAAATCTGTGGTACCATTCACTCCCAATGCATTATTAAGCTTGGAAGAGCCAGGATATTTTTTTAATATGAATCCGACTGTGTTTGGCTGAAAGAAGAAGGTCATATACACCTAGGATGGCTTGAGGGCGAGTAAATAATGGGATCATTTTCATTTTTGGGTGAATTATTCCTTTAAGGGGAAAGACATTTTAGAAAGTTAAAAATGGGAATAATAATGCTACAAATGTCAACATTCGTAAACATCAACAGATAACATGAATTAACGATTAAAAATATTTCTAAACAATTGATTAATCTTAGTTAATATTAATTTCACATTTACTGATGCATTATTACTTTACTAATACATTATTAAAATTGTTAATGCACCAGAACTATTGTGAACTACCAACAAACATTATAAAGATTAATAAATATTGTTAACAATTTGGCTAACACTTTATTTTAGTGTCCATGTTACAAGTTACATGTAGTTACTATAGTAATAACTGTAAATTATGCATAATTACACGCAACTCACTCTAAAACAATCCTAACCCTACGGTAAGTACATGTTAATTAATATTACTCATTACTTAATTAATAACACTGTAACAAGGACACCTTAAAATAAAGTGCAACCCCAAATTGATTGCTCATTGTTAGTTAATGCATTAACTGATGTTAACTAATGGGACCTTATTGTGAGGTATTACCAAAAATGTGTTATTTGAAATGTCCTGTTAAAGGTTAGTCTACTATTCTAAGTTGTAATCACCATTCAGTCTAAATATTCAACAACAGAATATTCATACTGGTTCATTCGATTCATTTAAAGATCTGAACTAAATGAACAATTCATTCTCATAATGGACATCGCTAGGTGGCATTCTTCAGGGAAGTACCAAATTTCGGCTTGTTCTTTTGTCAATAATATCCCAAGAAAAATCAAGATCACTCATGGCACAAAGGATACAAGATATATGTAGCGAAGTATGCAACAAGCACTTGGGTGTAATATGTGTCCTTGTATTTAGACAGCACTGTGCCCAATGCCTTGGCATCATCCATGTCTTTAGGAATTTTGATTTTTCCTTTCTCGTCTCTGCAAGACATCAAGAAAAGCATCAAACCATAAAGCACCCGTTAAAAAACTCCATCCGAAGAGAAAAGTGCAGTCAGACTCACTCGCTCAGCTCTGGGAAGTTTCTGAACACGAGATACATGACACAAGCAGAACAGGCGAAGATGGAGACGAGGAGGAGGATTGACATGCGTGCGGAGGCTCCTCCGGGTGACTGGACTCCTTAGAGAATAATTCAAAACACAGCATGAATAACCTCTCAAATCATCTGTGCAATGTGTTGCATACATTTGCATCACTTGTTCACGATCCTCAGGGAGATTCAGGCCCGTGAGAGCGCTCCTATGCGGTGAGCTAGACTAGAGAACGCCAAAAATCGTGTATGATAATGTAACATCATCTTAAAGGTGCTCTAAGTCATGTCACGCGTTTTTTAGGCCAAAACATTTTTTGTCACATACCGCAAACATCTCCTCACTATCTGCTAGCTGCCTGTCCCCTGAACACACTGTAAAAAAACGCGGTCTCTGTAGACACCACAGGCTCCACAAACTGCAACAAAAACAAACTGAGCAACAAACAGAGCGACCCGCAGCACGAAACACAACAAACTGTTCCAGCCAATAACCGACAAGAATGATGTGATGTGGGGGGGTTCGGGGGTTAGTGCGCGGATGAGGAGGAGGGAGGGTCTAGCTAGCCTCCGATTTGTTTGACAATAATTCGAATGTCAACAAGAAGAAACGTCTCCCGGGATCGCTTAGACAACCTTTAAAGGAGCAGTGTGATTATTATCGACATTATTATAAACGACACAGGAGTTTTACAGGCTTAAGCCCCAAGTAATTGACATATATAATACATATAAAGCATAAATAAAATCAATTTAATATAAATTATTATCAGGCTGAAGATGTTTTTTTCACATATAAATATTGTGCTTTTTATTATTTTTTGTATGTTTTTTTTTTATAATAACCTGTTATTCTATCAAATCATAAATTCAGCATGTTTTATTTGTTGATATTTCTAATACTATTTAAAAGTACTATAAGATAGTCGGTTCACTCCAAGTTATTAAAAATCAGAAATGCTTGAAAGATACGATTCTCAGTTCAGTTAGAACAACTCAATTCATAAACGAAAATAATAATAATAATAATAATAATAATAATAATCACACACTGCACCTTTATTTCGCCTTGTGATATCACGGGTCACGAGTGATGTTCAAATGTATCAGCCAGTTTAATATATATTGTATCAATAACAAAATTAAAAGAAGTATCCTAGAATATACAAATATAGGTTTTGGTAACACTTTATTTTACAGTGTCCCTGTTACGTATGTTACATAGTAATAACAGTAAACTATGCATAATTACATGCAACTAACCCTCAACCAAACGCTAACCCAAACGCAAGCACATGTAGTTAATTAATATTATTCAGTACTTAAATATATAATTACACTGTAACAATGACACCTTAAAATAAAGTGTAACCTAGGATTTATTATCCAGTTAAACATGTTTTGGAAAGATTTAAGCTTAATATACCTGTGAATTTTGTGGACTGTTGAAATAAACTATTTTATCATGTATTTAGATCATTTTGGAAGGGAAATCTAATATTAACAGACAACTGGTGTGTATTTGATATGCTTTTTTATTTTCAGAATGGCATTTTGGAATGTAATAAATAATACATTATCCATTTATTCATTCCATTTGAATAATAAGAAGTGGCTTTTTGCAACAAAAAAAAGTGACTTTAAATTATACATAAACCTTTTGGAACAAACCACACACAAAAACGCGCTGACAAACAAGTAATGTTTTAAAAGCACTGAAATTGATGTAACTTTTTTTTCTAGTAGCTAATGTTGCACTTTGTAATAACTCTTGTTCTCGTGGCATTAAATAAAAACAGTTCAGTTTAGAGGATGACCTCTGACTAAAAGTATGAGTAATGCAAAGGCAAACACATCATCAGTGTATTACACAATACATTTGGTCAGAGTCACATTTATAGTCCATTTCAGATGAGAGTTTGCTGTAGATGGTCTTATTTCTTCCCTTGTAAGACACACTTTAAGAGAAGAAACAACACAAAATCGAATAATAACCTTCAAAATATTGATCCCTGATCTGAAGAGTTAGTTAATTTTATGTTAACGTTAGTCCTAGATATTCAAGTTCCAGCTGTCATGCCCTCTGGTCGTGTTCAACAGTTTCTCAATATAAATACACACATATATGAACTATTCCGACTCCGAATAATCGAGGGACATTTCCATAATAACTGTGTGAGATTGATATCAGGACATCCAGTGTGAATTACCTTTGGGAAGTGGTGTTTCGATGGAGGGCCTCGGTTCCTGCTCGACCAGAGGACTGCTCTCTGTCTCTCGGTTTGCTCTCTTCTTGGCCATGGCGATCTGTTTCAGCTAAAAGAAAATAACGAAGGCAGATCTCAGATATTAACTGAGATCATATGTCAATGTAAAAGCTGAAATCTCCTCCTACTTCTCAGGACACCGGTGACCTGTGACAGTTGTCTTCTTCCTCGGTGCTGTTCCGTTCAGATGTCAACGGCATTGTTAGGCCGCTACTGCCATCTAGTGTCAACACTCAACACAAGCCGCCTTGAAGTGACACGTAAATACCATGGTAAACAAATGGGCTGAATCCGAAAGCGCCCCCTATATATCCTCAAATAGGGCATTATTTGAGGGGACAGCCATTTGCAGTGGTATCCGAAACCGTAGTGGACACTTATTCAATCCCACATTGCACCGCATTAACGCTCGCTATTTTTCATTCACTCCTTCAAGTGAACAGTATTAGTGGACTAACGTAGGGGATAGTGAATGAGGTTTTAGTTGGCAATTTAGGATTCAGCCATGGATAACCTTTACAAAAAGGGTTACTGCGACAATATCATGGTACCTAAACATTAACAGTACCAGGGTGTTTTTCTTTTTGTTTTGTTTTTGTAAGTTGTGGTAATTCAGTATCTAAAGTAAAATATAGGCCTACAATAAAAAGCATCTCTATATTAAAGGCCTACTAGTACATGGTTGCAAATGTTAAAGCAAAATGTAAAATTGGAAGACACGATGTAGTATTTTAATGTTTATTTATAGTGACAATAATTAATTTCGTCCCTGTGGGGACAAAAAGTGGATTAACCGTGTAAAAGTAGGAACACAGAAATAAATAGGATTTTTGTTTACACTAGAAAGCGAAGAGCTGCTTGCATGCAAGAGCATGATTATAGTTAGGTTATTTAAGTTATCACTTCACTAAACAATGACGATAAATTACTAACCAACATAGGCTATATAGAAATCGCTTGTAACTTGGTTCAGCCAAAATTATTGGGGAGACACAAACTGTATTTATTAGAGGCCGATCTATACATAACAATATAATATTAGACTGGTTCTGGACTTGCTGGAGTATAATCAAGAAATAGTAGAGGATGATGGGGTTATTTTATTTTTGGATTTCTATAAAGCTTTTGATATGTTAGAACATTCTTTTATTTTAAAATGTTTTAAAATGTATGGGTTTGGTGAACATTTTTGTTATTTTTGTTGGTGAACATTTTTGTTATTCAGTTATTCTACACAAATACCAATAGCTCAGTTTCAGTTTCAACATCGAAAGATTAAATACTGTATGCTTGGACAGGAAATTGTGCTTATAGTCAATTGGCTGACGATACAACATTATTTTTAAAAGGTCTTGACCAGATTCGTATTTGTGATTCAGGTTTAAAGCTCTGGCAAATGTGAAATTATTACCATACATGAATGCCCTCGTAAAACGTCATATAATATTCTGATCAAGTCAAGTGTCATATATTTAGGCATACATATTTTTAAGGATGAGGTCATGATGGAAAAGCAAAATGTCTGGAAGAGAATGAATGCAAAGGTAGACTTGATGCATGGATGCAAAGGTATTTGTCTATTTTTGAGAAGAGCTAAAATGGAAAGTTGTTATAGGTGTGTCACTGTGACACCTGTCTTGGACTTTGTTTTGCCTTGTGTGTTTGTGCACCATGTGTTTTCTTTCAGTTTCAGCTGTTACCTGTCATCATCCTCATCATCACTCACCGTGTGCACCTGTTGTCACTCAATCTACTCATTTGTCTATGTCTATAGTCTCCCTAGTTTCAGTTTGTCCTTGTTGGTTCTACGTCTTTATTGCTTGCTATGTGTCTTGTTCATAAATAATAAATAGAGTTTAATCGTTATCCGTCTTCCTAAACGTGCTTTACACAGCCCAAGCGTGACAGAAGAACCGACCACACCCTAAGAGTTGATAGACTGACTAAATTAAGGAGAACATGGGCGTTCTCCGTACCCTGCTGAATCCTTCAGATCGGCTTGTAACCTGTTTCCAGGACGGCCAATGGATTGAGAAATATGTCGAGAGGTTCCTTGAAATTTCTCACCTCATGGACTGGGCAGATGACGTCCTAGAGATTGTATTCTGGTACAGACTGGACGATCATCTGCACCAGCCCAGCCAGAGACTGTTCACGTCATCCCTGCCGTGCCTGTGTCCTCAGACAAGATGGCCGACGGGACGAGACTCTGCTCTGGAAGATGCAGCACTGATCGTAGTGGCCACAGCTATTGTGTGTGTGAGGGGGCAGCACACACATCAGCTACAACCCGTGAGCCCTCGGCAAAGATGTCAGCCGCCTCAACGTCTGAGCTTTCGTCTCCGGCCAAGATGGCCGCCGCCATGCCTGAGTTGGTTCCTGAGCCTGAATTCCCACCCAACCACCCTCTCCCGCCCCCTCTCATCCAGCCGTCTTCCTCATCTCCTCTGCCTCCTGTCAGCTTCCAGTCCTCGGCACCATCGTGGACTGTGTATGCCTGGAATCCTACTCCAGCCACCGTGTCCAGGATTCTACATCGGCCCATCAATCCACTAGCTCACCCTTGGCTTCTACCTCCTTCTCCACCGTGGCCCATCAGTTCACCAGCTCCACCAGGCTCCCTCGTTCCCCTGGATCTGCCTTGGTTGCTCCTCCACCTTCCATCACCCCTGAACTCCACTCCTCTGGCTTCGCCTCGTCCCTTCGTTCCCCCAGTTCTATTGGACTCCTCACTCCCTTCTGCTCCTCCTTGGTCTTCAGTCCCTCTCTCCACCGCGCCCTTCTATACAGTCTGTCTACATCTCAGTCGCCCAAGTCAGCGGCTTCCCCGTGTCCCTCTGAACCCTCTGCTCTGCTCCAGCACTTCGCCCACTCCTGTTGCCAGCCCTCCGCCTCCTCCCAAACCCCCACCTTCATCTCTTTCGTTACTGTAACCCCGGTCTTGGACTTTGTTTTGTCTTCTGTGTTTGTGCACTGTGTTTTCTTGTTAATCAGTTTCACCTGTTACCTGTCATCACTCACCGTGTGCACTTGTTGTCACTTAATCTCCTCATTTGTCAGTGTATATAGCCTCCCTACACTGTAAAAACTAAAGGAGCCTCAAATATCCTGTCGGATACTCAAGGAACTTCAAAATGTAATTTTGGTGCCTCAAAGCTCTTTCTCCTATAGTAGGGTTACTGGAGGAGCATTGACAATCTTTGAGGTTCTTGCTGGAACTTATGGGATTCTTTAAGCACTTTGTATTTAGTTCAGAGGTTCTGGAGTCACCTTTTCATTACCATGAGACCTCGAAGTGCTTTGGGGGAAAATAGAGGAACTTAAATGCGATAGAACGGTTATTGGAAGATCTTTTAACATTTAAGTGGTTCCTGGAAGATCTCTTATGTTAAAACCAGCATCTGGAGGAACCCAATGGTTCAGTGAGGCCAGAATAAGATTATTATTATCCTATTATTATTATTATTATTATTATAGGCTATACTTAAGTTTGATTCAGTATACATACCCAGGTGAAAAGACGTAAGTTACTATTAAATGTATTAAAAATGTACTTGAGTGTGTTTTTAGTAGACCTACAATACAAATATACTTGAATGCATTTTTAATAGGCTACATTTAACAGCGGCGGCCTATAGGCCTACTTTATTAAATAATTTATACCTTAAACAACAACGCAAAATAATAATAATATGAAGAAGAAGAACCAGGAGGAAAGGGGTTTTATTCTGTTTTATTTTATTCGAAACTGCTGCTATTCCTCTGCTGTCATAGCTTCAGTGATCCTCGCGCTGCTTGCGCGCAACAATGCTCAGCTGATCGACGTCATCGGGTTTGAACTTTGAAAGTAGCCTAACGGCTCTCCTCATCAAAGCTTTCGCCGTTTATTCGGCTCTCCATTACAAGGTTTGTAAACTCGCCAAATATATATAAATACAGAGTATACTCACTATATATTTAAACACACATATATAAACTAAATTTATTATACATTACTACGTTTTTACAGTGTTTACCACTCGTTTATGGCACACTATCTGGTATGAAGGTTTTAGCCGCGATGTTAACTAACGTTACGCTGATCTAACGAACAAATGGAAATTATTGACTTATTGTCTTAGATTGATTTAGTCATTCAGTTCAACATATTCCTTACAACTGTGTCGTCAAATTGCTGATATAGCCTAACTAATTTAGCTGATGCTTGCTGTCGTCACTCGCGTTTGTTATGAATAACAAAAGCAGGTTAATATAGTTTGGTCTGTTTTTTTTTTTAGCCTTACTTTAACTTACTACATGTGCCCTCATTCTCTCAAATACCATTTTAAAGCCATTTATGGTCAATAAATATTTTGCTTTGTTCTTTTGTTTCCCCAGAACAAGAACAACCATTACATTTCTAAAATGATCTGAACATTTCAGTGGCAACATTGAATTACAGTAAGTTACCTGCACCACATGCAGTACATTATTACTACTGTATGAACTTTCTCTGTGTGAAATTGTATTGTTTGACTGTGTACTTGTGTTTTTTAATCAGTTTTTCTCTGAAAATCTTCCCTCATGCTCTCAAATCTCATTCATATACTCAGAAAAATAATATCACATGTTTGGTTAACAAATAATGCTATGCATTTTTTCTTATATCTTTATCATTTGCATTTGAATATAAGACATTTTAACTCTGAATTATAACTTCAAGTTTGTTCTTCAAAGAAAAAAACTATTATATGGCTCCAGAAGACTTACAACACAACCCTTAACACATGAGATGTGAACTCATTGATTATTTTTAGGATCTTTTCTGGGATATTTTTGGAGCTTAACCATTTTTACATAAATTGTTGCATTGAATTGAACTAGACAAGAGTACATAAGAATGGTTTCATGAATGATTTACACTATTTTCTGCTTGTGTTTTTCATGCAGTGTAAGCGATCGGTGACTGGGGTTGCATTATGCCTGAGATCTGCTTTTGGGTTCCACAGACAGAAAGTCAAACAGGTTTGTAACATTACAAGGTTTAGGAAATTATTTAAATTTCACAACTATCAGTTTAATAACCTTACTAACAGTACATTTTGTACTTTGCAGGGATCTCGGTAAGCTGAATACAAGTTTGATCTAGAATAAAAATCCTCCTGTAGACCTGAAAATCACTGAAGTGCCTGGACCATCCACCAGAAAAGAGGAAAAACACAAGGAAAACGATGCTGTACCTTTTCACTTTTCTAACTCTTTAAGTACCTCACACCAACTTGGTCCCATAGTGACATTTTTGACCACAAATGAAATTGCTGATCGTGTGGATTCATATTGAAATGACTGAATTCACCAGTGAACATTCACAGAACAACAGATAATTTTACTGCATCTTAATACTGTTTCCGGGTCGAAGCCTCTACTTCTACTTCCTCTATCTTGTTTCATGAGAATACTCAACAACCATTTACGAACTGTTGATTCAAGTCACACATTTAAGCTTTTTAAAAAGCCATAGTGTAAATTACAGTCTCCAGTCTCACGGCTTGCATGTCAACATTTTATGAATCAAAATAGCTGAATAACTAACCGTCTGAGATTTCGGTATAGAGATAAAGGTTAGGATCATAATTTTCAGGAATATTACAGCACAATGAGTGCATATTAGCACTGTTTGTTTGTTTGTTTTTGGCATCTGACAGAGCTTTTGGACTTGGAAACAGTGATGTCAGACTTACTATCGGCCTGAAACACAAATGTGTTAAAGTTAAGTGAAGATGGACATTTTTAATTAATCAAAATGTATTATTTTTATTTTGTGGAACATATGTGTTTCCATGCATTTTGTTGAGATGTCTTTTCTTGTTTATCTATTGTATGGTTGATTATTCATGTTGCTTATGTATTATATTTTTTGTATATTCATTGATATTAATTGTTAGCTTTTTTCCCCATGTGCATGGAGGTGTATGTATAAAAATGATTATCAAATATGCAATAAACAATTCTTATTTTGTATTTGGTTCAATTTGTTTATTATAATAGAAGTTAAAGGTAACCATAGTAACAACATGAAATTAAATATTAAAAAAAAAAAATTTGGTTCCTGGAGGCACCCAAAGTGGTTCCACACAGTGCCTAATATTAGAGTTCCTCAGGAAACCTGTGTGGTTCCTCAGAGAACCGGCCCTTTTTAAAGGGTGCCTAGAGGATCTACAGACGGTTCCGCCGGTGTGGCAAAGTGAAGAACCCCAAAAGGTTCCTCCAGGCACCTTTTATTTTTACAGTGTAGATTCAGTTCTTCCGTGTCGGTTCTACGTCTTTACTGCTTGCTATGTTTGGTACGTGTCTTGTTCATAAATAATGGTTTAATCCGTTATCCGTCTTCGTCTTCCTGAACGTGCCTCACACAGCCCAAGCGTGACAAGGTGTATCGATCCTGCATCTTGTCTCTCTATTTCTAATAGAGCTATTAAGACCAATAATCAAATTAGAATTTTTATATGAAGAAAATGGTGGTTTACAAGCCTTTAACTTTATTTGAGTAAATGAAGGTCAAATGGCCTACTTTTTTTTTTATAACAAGTGAAAATAGTTTCTATTTTGCATTCTCAGATATATTTAGAAAATTGGGTGGAATTGATTTCCTACTGAGATGTGATTTTACGGTTTCCAGACTGCCAATCAAATGATCTTCCTTTCACCAGCAGACTGTTATATTGGAAGCTATTATATAAGGATGCACCGATACCACTTTTTCCAGAACGATACCGATACTTTCATTTTTGGTACTTTCTGATACCGAGTATCGATACCTGTATTTTCACTGCATTTGTAATTTTTAAATGTATTGGGTAGAGAAACCAAAATAATATAAATCATATTAGTTGGCTTAATTTGTTCAGCAAATATATATTTCCCTCAGTTATTTTCATGCTTAATTAAGCCTGCTAAAATGCATTGTATGAGCTTCTGTACTTTCACTGTTCATTATATTGCTCATATTTAATCTTTCATTTAATAGCACAGTGCATAATTAGAGCTGCTTCCGCAGGGCTCAGTGCAGAGGATTGTGTAACCGGCATATGCTATGTGTGCCGTAGCTACTTCTTTTTTTGTGTGTATTAATCTGTATGTCAGGAATCTCAGGATACACGGTAATGGACCAGAACTCTAGGTTCGCAACAGAGGGCAAGAATGAGGTAAAGCACACTAACACAAAAACCAGACAGACCAGGAAAATTACTTTTACCCAGATGGTTTTCTTTTACTTTGCAGGAACATTTAAATGAATGTAAAAATGAAATGAAATGACAATAAACAATAAAATAAAAACCAATGAAATTGTCTCTCTCTTCCCCTTTAAGAAATGTAAGTTTTGAGTAGGCTTTGTATACTTGATCTATGTTATGATTCCGGTTTATTTTTGATGACTGCAAGTGACGTCACTTGCAGAGGAAGACTGACACGTTAACACGCAATATATGTGTTAACGCGTAATTGCATGTAAATGACGTGTTAAGACGTAATTACGCGTTTACGCATCAGTTTCACACATTTTGACCCTGGAGGCCTTCCATACTATCCCTTCAGACTCATCTCTCAGCCAGCTGCCCATAGAGATCAATTAAAGCTCGTTTTGAGAAAACAAATTGGGTTGTAGCTCGTTGTCAACTTTACTATGATTGGAAATAAGTGTCATTTGTGATTTAACAACGTTTAGCTCACGAGTTATTGATCCGGGAAGTTCGAATCTGTGAATATATTGCTCATGTACCTTACTGAACTCCTTGAGTTAAGCACTGAACGCATTTCTTTAAAGCTACACTGTGTCATTTTTTAAGTTGATTCTTAGCAAAAAAACACTTTGTTCTTTCAAAATTATATGTGTAATTACTTCCAGCAACTAATCAAGTATTCTCGTAAGCGTAGAATCTGCCATTCAGAATACATACTGTACAATCGAGTCACTCGAATGGCGGTAGCCATGTTGCGCCTCCATCTTGAAAATACATTAGCCAAAGAGGGACATACCTGGAAATTCAAGCTTCGCCTTTCGTGCTTTTACACTCAGTGGCACCGTGACGAATGCGAGGGGGAGATTACTCGCGACTGCCGGCAGATTTGAAAGCCGGCCACCGTAGGAGTTGAAACGCCCTCGGAATGGGAGGGGCTAGAAAGTAATATTCAGTTGGTAGTCATATACAATTTCACCGCTAGATGGGAGAAAATCTTACACAGTGTAGCTTTAAATTTGAGTCCAAGTTCAAACACCATGAACCGTTCCATTGTTAACGTACGGAGCTGTCTGAAACACTGCCAGCGGTTCGAGTTTGTCCGAGCTCACAAGAAGTTTCTTGGGGGAATGCAAAAGTTTTGCGAGAGAACGCAAAAGATTTTTAAATAATTTTTTCTACCATCCCAAATTTTTTCTACCACCATGTAACTTTAGAGGCTCTGTAAGCGCCCATCTTTACGAGTTTATTTTTTAGAAGACGACAGTAAATAGACATTGCCAAAAGAAAATGCCCCTACGAACCTGTTATCTGATTGGACAACACTTAACATTAAAGGGATAGTTCACCCAAAAATGAAAATTACCCCATTATTTACTTATCCTCAAGCCTTCCTAGGTGTATGACATTCTTCTTTCAGACGAATACAATACAAACTCTTTCAAGCTTTATAATGACAGTGAATGGCCGAAGAGGGAAGCTAGTTATTTTTTAGTCGATAAAGTTTTCAATATGGATATTTTTCTTCTTTCGCATCACTTCGCTTCAGAAGGTCTTTGTTAACCCCCAGAGCCGTGTGGATGCACTTTTATGGACTTTAAAACAGAAAATGCCATTATAAAGCCGGGAAGAGCCAGGACATTTTTTTATATATAACTCCGATTGTATTCGTCTGAAAGAATAATGTCATATACACCTAGAATGGCTTGAGGGTGAGCAAATCATGGGGTAATTTTCATTTTTGGGTGAACTTTAACCTTGCTTCTTGGCATGCTTGAATTTCTCTTTTCAAGTCCTGTTCCATCATAGCCACTAAATTCAAGTAAGGAGTTTGACTAGCAAACTATAATATTTTCATAGGTCGACCTGATATTTTTTGGGATCATTGTCTGGCTGACAGTCTTCTTCTGAATTGCCTGGTATATTTAATATTATTTATTTAATTCATGCTTCTTGCAGTGATAAAGCAGCAACATACAATCACACAGAAAAGTTGGTGAGTTGTGGATATCAATATAGTTATATATCATTATAGTTACGTTCAAAACTTTGGAATGATTACGATTTGTTTTATGTTTTTGAAAGAAGTATCGTATGCTTACCCATTTTAATAAAAAATACAGTAAAAACTGTTTTGAATACCTTCTCAAGTTTAATGTATTCCTGCGATCAAAGCTGAATTTTCAGCATCATTACTCCAGTCTTCAGTGTCACATGACCCTTCAGAAATCATAAGAATGTGCTGATTTGCAGCTCAAGAAACATTTATTATTATTACCAATGTTGAAAACTATTTTTACTTAGTATTTTTGTGGAAACTGTGATACTCTACCATTCAAAAGTTAAGAAATATTTAAAAAGAAATTAACACTTTTATTCAGAAAGGATGCACTAAAATTGAAAAGTGACAGTAAAGACATTTAACAATGTTGTATAAGGTTTCCACAAAAATATTAACCAGCGAACACTATTTTCAACATCCATAATAATAACAACAACCGTTATTAATACTTGAGCATCAATAATAATTGATCATGAGCAGTGAATCAGCATATCAGAATGATTTCTGGAGGATCATGTGACACTGAAGACTGGAGTAGACTAACTAATGATGACATTTTAACACTTTTGACCAAAGCTAATGTTACAGATGATGCCATATATGCCACCATGTTTTTGTTTTATTTCCCAGAACCTTACGAAAATTAACCATGGTTTTACTAAACAAACAACAACAAAACATGGTTATTGCAACACCTTTGCAACACTTACAATAGTTTAACCATGGTATTTGTAGTAAAACGGTGCTCATACAAATGCTAATCAACAAATCCGCCAAAAATACATGGTGTCTACACTTTTACTATAATAAAACCATGGTTAATTTTTGTAAGGGTTACTGTTATTGTAAGTTTTTAAAAAAGTACAAGACATTTCTTATACGGATAAGACGAAAACACAATGCATAACCGAAATGTTATTGTCTTCACGGTCACCATGGAAACATTTTGTTGTATTGTATTCAATAATCTGGAAGTCTTTTAAGTGAAAGGCAAACGACAAAAACTACAACTCCCTGCACGTCCTACTTGTAGAACGGAAATTCGCTGTGGAGAAATTGGCGCTGATCTATCCGGCCCATCTCGACTGCTCTTCCTTTCGCGCCGGTAGCAGAAGAATTGAGCGTCCATGTGCGCAGCGCCCGCCCGGGACTTCATAGATCACTGAGCCTTCCGAATCCGAGCCAGACCGACACCTTGTAATGGATCTCAACTCTTTGATCGAGGCCCTTCGGGGCACCATGGACGCAAATTTGCGTGAGGCCGCAGAGAGACAACTCAACGAGGTAAAGTGATCGAGTGATGATGATGATGGTGGTGCGCCTCGGGCCTTGCGCAGCAGGAATGCTGTAGCCGTTATTTAACTTGAACAAAATGTATTTTTTTAAACCAATTTAGTTGGCGTATAGCCCTTCAGTAATATGTAACATGAGTTTATAATATGTTAAAGGGTCGAAATCATATATTTTTAGCGTTCTGTATCACGCGCTAGCTGCTCGTGCCCGTGTACTACGTCACCGCGATAATGGCTCGCGGAAAAGTGATAGTGTTAAACAGACGATACGGCGCTTAAATGTAACGTGACTTTGAACAGTTGGTTGGAATTGATAAGGTTGTGTGCGTCTTTGTGTTTTGAGGTCATGTATTAAAGTGTGTGAGTATGTTGAGGCTGTTTATTTGGTGTGCGCGAATGTGCTAGCGCGTGAGATGCTAGGCGCTAGTCTCTCACGTGTCAACATGAGGCAGGAGGCTTGTTGTTATTTCGCGCTCTTCATAAAGCCCTTCACCAACTTAACTCTCACATTTTCCGTGGTCATATTTAAACTGACACGCGGACAGATTACGATGCTTTTTAATGTGTTAAATCGTTATTCTAGCACTGTTTGGGCCCTTTACTTTAGCAAACTGCGTCAGTATTTTAAAAGTACTGTGGTACCATGGTACAGTGATGTGTCAGATGCTGACATCATGATAATTAGATGAATATGCAACACTACAACAATGTCTCATTTGTTAACATGAGCAATATATTTCACACGGCTTTTATTGCTTTGTTAATGTTAGATAAAAATAGATCAGTAGTTAAAAAATACACTCGATCCTTCATGTTAGTTCACAGAGCATTTACTGTTGATTAGAACAATGTAGTAAAAGTTGAAAGTAGATTTAACTAAGAATAATGCATGTAGAAAGATTAATTATAAGTTCATGTTAACTAATCTAGTTAACTACTAATGCTAATGAATGAAACTATTGTAGAGTTACTGATTAGAAATACAGAATATGGATATACATGGTATTTACCATGGTACATATCCTTAAATCATAGCTTATTTTTAGGACAGTTATATTGACAATCATTATAGATGGTGTTGTCTGTTCTGGTTGCTTTTTTTAACATAGCCTATATGTAATTGTCACTTTAACTTATTATATTGTTGTTTACATGGCAATACCTTGGTTTGAGGGACATATCAATGGTAATACCATATGTTTTGTGCCATGGTACAACTAGTTTTCTTCATACATCATGGTAATGTCATGATATTGTCATATTTGTGTGACTCAAGCATAGTTTTACTTTCAATAACTAGTGTCGGTCTAATAGTATCAAAATATGTTGCTGGAGGCAATTGCCATGTACTATGAAGAAGATTTAAGTCTTGTCATGTGTTCTTGTTTAAAGTAATGTTTCTAATAACCGAGGTAGTGCTTTTGATTTCTGGCCTGTGTATTAGTTTGTCACCAGACATTTTTGGTAGATGTCTAGTCAGTTATAACAGATTTTTCACTTGCTTTGCTTCATATGTCAGGATCAAATAGCTATTAGGTGGTTAGTTAACTTTTATTGTGTGGTATCTAGGTGCTTGGGTTTGTTTAGTAGGACTGGGAGACCCGTGAGTCTCATTTAGCAGTAATCTCTGACTGTATACAGTAGTAGTTACTTGAGCAACACGAGTAAGACAATACCTGAGCGATCAGCCCATAGACCTGCCTGGAAGAGATTTTGAAGAAGTCTCAACCAGCTCAGGATGACTTAAAAGTATTTCAAATAGTACAGTATTAATATATATGAAAATCTAACTCTAATAATAATCCACTGCTAAAAATACCAAATTATTTTGAGTAGGCTTACGTACTGACCCTGAACCTACCCCTAAACCTTACCTTAAGGGGTCATGAACTGCATTTTGTAATGTTCTTGGCATGCACTACTGTTAGTAAGACTTTTACATCAAAAACTGTCATAATTTAGGAATAAAAGGCATTTTTCCTACCCTGATTTTAGCCTCTGATTTGAACGCGCTGTTTGAAGGGGTGTGTCTGCTTTGAGACTTCAGTGTAAACACCCACTGCTGTGATTGGCTATCTTTACGTATGAAATAGCGGAGTATTACATGTGGAACTCTCTCAAAAACTTTAAGCACATTTTTACTATTACAGAAGGGTTAACTTATCGTGAAAAGTGCTGATTATAGAATTACATTTTATCAAGGTTGCAGTGATCTCCTCACTCAGCTCGATTTCTGCTTTCATCATAACTAACAGTGCAACCACAATGTAAATAAAAGATTCGTTGATTATTACGAAAGTTATGGCGCAAGTTCAAAACTCAGTTACTGATAAACTCGAGCTGTTTGATTGACAGCTCCAGCGACTGACTGTAAAGGGAGCGTTCTTTGATCCCTTTCGTTATATAATTTTATCACTGTTTAAATAACAGAATATTTTGATCCTACTAAGAGAAACAATGTGAAGTTGACGCTTTAGTCACTGGTTTGATTTACTGACACATAGACAAAGAATATCTGACTGTATCTACATGAATCATTACATATCAGAAAACACTGATCACAGATCAGGCATTAGAATTAAGTCACTTGCATGTTGTGGCATTATTGTCGAGTCCGTATCGTAAAAGTCTGTTTGCAAAGCCTGCGCCGAAATTGCGACTGATTTACCAAAGAGTCCACAGTAAAATGTACCGCATACAAATAAATAATGCTCAACTGAGACGTTCACATTGTTGAAAATAACCACAGTCCTAGCATTAGGATCCTTTGGAAGTTAATGTTGTTTTTAGTCCATTGATCCTGTATTGCTCTTCTCATCATCTCACGAACACGCCAGTGGGCGGTGCCAAAGTTGCAATGATGAAGTAGGCGTTTATTTTTTTTCTGCAGAGGCTTTTGTTGCACTATTAGCTTATGTCGTAAATAGGCACGTTCCAGGATGAGTCGTTTTCTGGGCTTTGTTACAATAAAAGCTGTTTTTGGACTAACAAGGAAGTTTTCCGTTCTGAAACTCACAGGACATTCTTATAGTATGCTGACCTCTTATGTCAAAAGCTCAAGGAAAATTAGATTTCTCAGTTCGTGACCCCTGTAATTCATGTAGATACCTTATATTACCCAATATTGTAAGTACACACACTAAAATAAAGGTCAACCAATGTTTTTATCGAAGAACATGCAGTTATGGAATTCACAACAATTTTGTTTATTTTGGGTTACACTTTATTTTAAGGTGTCATTGTTAGTGTAATTATATATTTAAGTACTGAGTAATATTAAGCAACTACATGTACTTACTATAGGGTTAGATTAGGATTTAGTTGAGGGTTAATTTACTGTTATTACTATGGTAAGTACATGTAACACATGTAACAAGGACACTGTAAAAATAAGTGTTACTTTATTTTGTTTATACATTGTGTGTGTGATGAATTGATTTAGCCAGTCAGGCGTTTAGTTAGTTGGTTAGTTAGAAGTTACACTTTATTTTAAGGTGTCCTTGTTACAGTGTAGCCTAATTTTACATTTAAATTAGGGCTGCACAATATATCGAAATATCGCGATATGCACATCACAATGGCTTGCAATAACTGGGGTCATGAAGAAAAAACACTCGCTGCTCTTGGATGAATAATATGGAAGCTTGTTTCCGCCACAAAAAAAAAAAAAAGATAATTGCGACTTTTTATCTCACAATTGCGAGTTTACATCTCGCAATTCTGACTTTATTTCTCAGAATTGCGAGATATAAAGTCAGAATTGCGTGAAATAGTCGCAATTGCGTGTTTTAAAGTCAGAATTGCGAGATATAAAGTCAGAATTGCGTGCTATAAAGTCAGAATTCTGACTTTTTTTCTCGCAATTGCGACTTTATATCACGCAATTCTGACTTTATATCTCAGAATTCTGACTTTATATCATGCAATTGGGAGATATAAAGTCAGAATTGTGAGATATAAACTATTCTAAGGTAAAAAAAAAGTCCGTCTTTTTTCCCCCCTTAGAATTGGACTTTATATCTCACAATTCTGAGAAAAGATGTCAGAATTGTGAGATATAAACTCGCAATTATGTGTTATAAAGTCAGAATTGCGTGATATAAAGTCGCAATTGCGAGAAAAAAGTCAGAATTCTGAGAAATAAAGTCAGAATTGCGAGATGTAAACTCGCAATTGTGAGATAAAAAGTCGCAATTATCTTTTAAAATGTTTTATTCAGTGGCGGAAACAAGCTTCCATAGAATAACTTTTGTAGCTTTAATAAGAATCAGGATATATTTAATTCATACAGTGAAAACTAAGCCGTGTTTTTTTACATTTGATTATTCAGTTTGTGTTGTTAAATAAACCCTAATGTAGGATAACCTGAACCCCGTGGTTTACACTGATGTTAAAATAACACTTCTTATGCTACAGTAAAACTCTGAGAAGTTGTAGGGATGTTTTATTGTCTAAAAAAGATTGTGAAACACGCTTGTAGGTTATATAACTTGTAAATACATTTTAAATATAATTTAAGTTTATTTTACACACTTTAAACATCATCGTATCGAATATCTCATTATTTAATGAGTAATTGCATATCGCATTTTTCTTCAATATCGTGCAGCCTTACTTTAAATCATGAGAAATATTAATATCATGTACTTTCTATAGGGTTTGGATTTGGGTTACGCTTATTTTAAGGTGGCGTTATGCATAATTTACTGTCATGTAGTAACGTCACCTTAAAATAGTGTTACCATGACATAACGTGTAACAGGGACACTGTAAAATTAAGTTTTACCTTTTATTTAGTTAGTTTAGTTTTCTTCATCTGCATTTTTTTATTCTTTGTATGTTTTGTTTTTATTCAGCTATTATTGTCTACTTTGGCGTAACATCGCTTACCAGCCTCATTCCTTTTGGTCCTACAATACATTCTCAAAAGTCTTTCTAGATAACAAAACATTTTCCTTGGGCTTTTACATGAATTCTTTTGACAAAGTACATTTGATTACGGGAATAAAGGAATAGTTATCATGGTCGTTTGGGAATTATTGCGTATTAAGGATTGCTGCCTGCTGCGGTCTCCTGTGACAGTCGCTGTCTGAGCTGGCCCGGCTCCAGGCGGCCCATGTGGACGACAGGCTTGGATTCCTGTGCGCTGACGCTTTAGTGTTCGGGTGAGAACGCTGTCATGGCATTTCAGCCTGCATCCTTTTATTCTGAGCTTGTTACGATAGAATCACCCCAGGACACGTTAATCTCAGGACGCTGTGTTTTTGAAAGGAGGGAAAACTCTTTGAGATGACCATAAATGGTGGCGCTTCATAAATTGTAGTCAAGCTGGCTAGATGTCAGTGGTTCTCTCTCCACAGAAGTCTTAGCTGACTAGTGTGTTTTGTAGCTCTATGGTGTTCAGTGTGAGAGGCCAGAAGTGGATGTGGTGTTTGTTTGGAAATTAAGTTCTCTGAACTGCTGTTTCAGTTCATCAATGCAGCAATACAGGCCTGTGCAGTTATTATAAAGGTCTGATTCATGACGCAGCATAACTGCAACGTTGCGCGTTGGACCGATGGCATTTCTGTGGTGTGACCAAACCGCAGCTGTATTTGGAGAATAAAGAGATTTCGCACTTTCCATACTGAATATTTCCTTGAATAACAGCCATAAGTTAATAATAAAAGGGTCAGTTGGGAATTATCGTTAATTGTCATGCAATCTGAATCGCTTTTACACCTAAATGGTTATCATAAAATGACAAAAAGCAACACAAATTAAACTGAAACTGAAAATGAATAAAACCATAACGCGGATCTACACAGAACTGTAGCTTAAATCATCCAGATTCAGTCAGGTGTGTTATGGGAAGTGAAACTGTGCATTTATTACATGTTTGATTGTTTTCCTCTCCACAGGGCCACAGCCAGATGAACTTTGTGTCGACACTACTGCGGGTGACCATGTCGGACCAGTTGGATTTGCCTATAAGGCAAGCAGGTACGGTTACGACTCTCGTGACGTACATCCTCGACGCTAACCAGTGTTACTCCGAATGCTGCTGTCATGCTATTCTAGATGAGCTGCACACTCACACCTCCTCCTCCTCGCTGTCACTCCATGAGCGCCCCTGCTTCTGCTTTAGTATCAGATGTCATATGTTGACACAGAGCTGAGACATTCTGTCACTGTGTGTTTGAGTAACACCCGCACACACACACACACACACAGCCTGCATATGGTTTTCATCAAAGTCAGGGGGCATTTTTAATCTTAGAAATCCCTCTGTTGCTTCCTCTGTTGTAATAAACATTAAAAATAATTTTGTTACATTATCCTACTACTTTTCAGATGCTTTTGTGTGTGTGTGTATATATATATACACACACACACATATACACATATACACATATATATATATATATATATATATATATATATATATATATATATATATACATACATACATACATACATACATACATACATACATACACACATATATATATACATATATATATATATACATATATATATACATATATATACATACATATATATACATATACATATACATATATACATATACATATATATATATATATATATATATATATATATATATATATATATATATATATATATATATATATATATATACATACATACACTCACACTCATATATATATATATATATATATACATACACTCACACACATATATATATATATATACATACACTCACTCACACATACACACACACACACACACACACACACACACACACATATATATATATATATATATATATATATATATCTCACACATACATGCATATACACTATGTGGCTGTTGAATGCTTGATTCTGATTGGTTGACGAACGCTCTAAGGTATGCGATTATTGAAACGCATGGCTAAAGTAGTTCCAGGCAGGGCTTGACCGCATTAGTTTCATATCACCCCACAACGACACTGACCAAGCAAATATAGTACACAATAGGATAAAACCACAAATTATTTCCAAGTTTTTTGCCACAGTTACATTAGGCTTTTATTCAGGTTTTTTTTTAAAGCACGTCTCTTTCTCCCACTCAAACGCACACACGTACAGTACGGACACACACTCGCAGTGCTGCTCTGATTTTGTCAGTAAAATAGTTAAGCAACTTAAAAAGCTACATGGCGTTTCTCATTAGCTTGGTGTAGATAAACATAGTTTTGTTGGTGCTGGACTCTGACTGCATCAGAACTCGCGCTGAACAAAAACTCTGCAGTGTTAAGCATATTCTGACTAACTTAAACATACCTAACTAACTTAAAAATAAGTACCACCTGACACACTATTTGTCAGTTCAGTGATCACATGCCCAATTGCAGATCACAGCGTAGATTCGAGGCATGAGAAGAGTTGCTGATTCAGCAGCAGCGGGCAGGATTACTCTCTTCCGGCTTCATGAACCCGTCTGTTATCGCTCTGCTGTTTGATTGTCTCCGGTCTAACTCATCCTCACTGTCAGCTAATTCTGGTTACATATTCAGCACTCACGCTGGCATCTTTGTGTGCTTAAACCGTCCACGGACTGTATTGCACATATATGGTCTGGCTGGCCGTGAGTAGAGTTTTTTATTTTTTTTTTATACAACCAGAGGAGGTGGAGGCTGCTGATGCTGAAGAAAGGCCTCAATGAAAACCTTTTTATTTATTTTTTCAGTCTATTTTTTTTCCCCAAATTCTGTTTAAGAACATGAGCTGTGAAGCTGTGAATAGAATTAAAGCTGTTTCTGGCCAGGCCTCAAGTACACCTGCTGGGGTTTTTCAACAGATGCACAGCTGCACTGAGTTCCTGACATTGCTCAGGCTTTCTTGACATCAAGTGGGCATTCAAGCATGTTAACCTCAGCCTTTCTTTGTGTAAAACTGGGCTAGGCTTCAAGGCCAACAGGTTTTCAAATATGTTCAGAACGGCATGCTATCATGGCACTTATACTATATGTATTTTGCTGAAAGCATTAAGGTGTGAATCACATTTACTTTGTTCAGTGAATTTTCACGGGCGAAATCCAGTCATTTCAGTAGCAATCCACATGTTTGAGAGATTTTTGTGAGGGCAATGCATTTCCCCATTTTTTTGGGTTGTTAAAGCGAATTGCCACTGACCAACACAAAGAATTTGACAGCGACTTCTGTGTGAGTTGTGCTTCATACATTGGCAATATTTGGTGGGCAAAAAGGTCTATTGTCAATAAAGCAGCAGAGTTTCTCTAACATGATGTATTTTCCAAACAGAGCATAAGCGTTGGGACTGAAGTGGCCGCAGGAATTTACATTTGCCCCCCCCCCCCCTAAAAATTTAGGAACACATTAAAAAACTTTGCAAAGAAAATGGATTGAATAATGTCTTTTCCCTTGATTAAAAAGATACAAGGAGACATTTATAAGCTCATTTAAAATAAGGGAGATAAAATGTGCACTCTTAGGACCATCTACAACATATTACAACATAAACACTAAAAAGTAAACATTGTCATAATGCAACAGCAGATCATAAGCAATCGTGTGTGTGCAGTGTTCCCTGGTGGCGAACTGATCTACAGTGCTGCGCTTTGATTTGAATGTGCAAGCGCTCCTTTATTTAATAAAACCATAGCCTTTTGAAGTTTAATAGTCACCTTAGGCTGTATCGTGATTCAATCCCATATTTAAGACCTTTTAAAAGGATAATTAAGATATTTCTTTTTACACCATTTGATATTAAGACTTTAAGACAGTAAGGCTTGATTTCACAGACAGATCTTAGACTAAGCCAGGATTAGGGCTTTGTTCAATCAGGGCATTTAAAGTATATTTTATAAACTTGAGACAAAACAATGGCACCGACAAATTTTAAGATATGTCAGTGCAAGTTGCTTTCAGTTTAAACGGCTCAAACATGCATTTTAGTCTGGGACTAGCTTAAGCTTTGTCTGTGAGACCAGGGGTAAATTTTATAACTTGAGGACCTTTTTTTATTTGCACACAATCCTAAATGCATTTGACAAATGCGAGAAAAAAAAAAAAAAGTCTCAGATCTGGCCTTTCTGTCTCTGACCTCGTTCCTTGTCATTCAGGTGTGATCTACCTGAAGAACATGGTGACACAGTACTGGAGTGAAGGAGATAGTGCAAACACTGAAACGCCTACCAGTAACATCCCTGAAGAGGACAGGCAGTTCATTCGAGACAACATAGTGGAGGCCATCATCCAGTCCCCAGAGCGCATCAGGTAACACACAGCTACACGTACACGGGAGGGGGAGCGAGAGTCGGATCACTTTCTTTTCTAACCTTTTTTTTTTCTCACTTTCAAAGAGTGCAACTCACAACTTGCATTCACCACATGATCAAGCACGACTACCCCAGTAGATGGACGGCTATCGTGGATAAGATCGGCTTCTACCTGCAGTCTGACAACAGTGCATACTGGCTGGGCATCCTTCTGTGCCTCTACCAGCTGGTGAAGAATTACGAGTAAGCATAAACACGATATCTGAGAAACTGAAGGCACTGAATGTCTGATTTGATATTTCTTGTATGTGTTAGTGCATTCGGTTTCTGTTATATCTACATTGGTTGCTGTAGTCATCAACATGATGACTGTTCTACAAATCGGTACATTTAGCCCTCTTATGGCTCGCTGCATGACATCATTCAATGATCAACAAAATGCTGATGATTTATCAAAAGTGATGTCAAGTCTACAACACAAGAAAAGAGCATTTGCAATTTACAAATTATGAGATTGTCACATTGTGGTTTTCTGTTTTAACCAAAATATTGACACCTGAATAAGCTAATACTGCCAAAAAAAAAAAAATCTTCTAAATGGTTTTAGCCTAAACTGTTTTAACATTTTCCTGATAAAATAATTTAAGGCATTTACATGATACTTTACATACACTTTATTTTCTTCATTGTGCATGTAGCTAGTGCTGTCACAGTTATGAAATTTGGAAAAAAATAACTGTTCATGCGACATTGGTGATTTAATTGTTTTAGGGCTTTGCTGGACATTTGTGTGCTTTGTTCATTAGATAATTGTCACAAATAAGTGAATCCTTTGCAATGTACAATTAACACCTTTTTAAAAATTAATTTATTTTATTCTATAAATAACTGAAACTATCCCAACAAACATGTAGTTGTACTCATTTTTGTATTTAGTACTTATTGTAGCTGTAGTTAAATTGCATGACTGGATTTTTTTTTTAAGACAATATTCAGACAAACAAATCAGATTTCGAACCACATTTGATTTATTTGAGTGTGTGTATGTCTGTTTTTTTATTAGTTTAAACAACTAAACTATATTGGCTGGTATACCAAAAAAAATGGATTTGGGCAGTCAGTGTGAGCTAACGGCACTACCACCAGTTGTCCTGATGCAAGTCTGTATTTTTATTTTTTTTGTAAGGTATAAGAAGCCTGAGGAGCGCCAGCCGCTGGTCGCTGCCATGCAGATCTTCATGCCGATGCTGAAGGACCGGTTCATACAGTTGCTGCCGGACCCCTCCGGCGAGTCTGCGCTGGTTCAGAAGCAGATCTTTAAGATCCTTTATGCTCTCTTCCAGGTACTGCCATCATTTCTCTAATAAAGGAGATCACAGCTTATCCAGAATGAAGCTTTTTTTTGCTTGGGTCTCGCATTAATTGATTGGTGTTTTTACAGTACAACCTCCCTCTGGAGCTGATCAATCGCCAGATTCTGACTGAGTGGATGGAGATTCTGAAGACCGTCGTGGACAGAGATGTTCCTCCAGTAAGGATGTGCTTCATAATTTGTCATTTTTGCTAGTGCCGTAACGCAGTTTCGGTTTGTGTATATACACTCACCTAAAGGATTATTAGGAACACCTGTTCAATTTCTCATTAATGCAATTATCTAATCAACCAATCACATGGCAGTTGCTTCAATGCATTTAGGGGTGTGGTCCTGGTCAAGACAATCTCCTGAACTCCAAACTGAATGTCAGAATGGGAAAGAAAGGTGATTTAAGCAATTTTGAGCGTGGCATGGTTGTTGGTGCCAGACGGGCCGGTCTGAGTATTTCACAATCTGCTCAGTTACTGGTATTTTCACGCACAACCATTTCTAGGGTTTACAAAGAATGGTGTGAATAGGGAAAAACATCCAGTATGCGGCAGTCCTGTGGGCGAAAATGCCTTGTTGATGCTAGAGGTCAGAGGAGAATGGGCCGACTGAACTGATAGAGCTGATAGAAGAGCAACTTTAGAACAAATTAGGAAACTCCAAGGCACTCTCTTTAAGAAAAATTAAAAAGCCTTTGACTCCCTGACGAAGGCTTGTATGCCGAAACGCGTCCGAGTTTTTAAAGGTTTATGATGACCAAGCCATAATAAAGGCTTTTTAATTTTTCTTGAAGAGAGTGCCTTGGAGTTTCCTAATTTGTTCTATATTATTATGATTATCCCATCCAAAGAGCACCTCAAGCTAACATTTTGAGTCCTGGAAGCGCTCCTCTACAGACATTAGAAGAGCAACTTTGACTGAAATAACCACTCGTTACAACCGAGGTATGCAGCAAAGCATTTGTGAAGCCACAACACGCACAACCTTGAGGCGGATGGGCTACAACAGCAGAAGACCCCACTGGGTACCACTCATCTCCACTACAAATAGGAAAAAGAGGCTACAATTTGCACGAGCTCACCAAAATTGGACAGTTGAAGACTGGAAAAATGTTGCCTGGTCTGATGAGTCTCGATTTCTGTTGAGACATTCAGATGGTAGAGTCAGAATTTGGCGTAAACCGAATGAGAACATGGATCCATCATGCCTTGTTACTAGAGGTCGACCGATTCATCGGTTTTGCCGATTAATCGGCACCGATTGTTGATTGGTGGAACTATCGTTATCGGCAAAAATACATACCGATAGTTTTTCCTGGTTGCGTCCGTTGCTGGAGTGGCTGAGAAGCGCGCGCTGTCATTCATTACACAGTAAGAGAGAGCTGAGAAGGCTCTGCTGGCATCATGCAGTACAAGAGCGGCCTCTAGAGGTGTAATACAAACTATCACTGATGCCTGGTGTTGTTTATTTCGACACGTGCTGCTGCGTGCTGCACTGAGAGCACAAGCTGCGTGGAGAGCGCTCAGATGCGCGTTTAAACCACCGACAGCTAAAAGGTCTGTATACACAGTACATTTTGTCATATCATTATAAAGTGATTAATTTATTGACTAAATGCTGCATTAGTAGAGAAAGAACAGCACAACAGTATGTTCGTTTGCCTTCGAGGCTGAGAGGACGCTAACATTAGTAGTACCTCAAGCGGTTAAAACACTGACAAAAATAAACGTAAGTCCGACCCGAATGTTTAATGTCACAATTGTTACCATCTATTTGCTTTAGTTTATATCCAGCTGGTCACTTTTATGCATTAAATATGCAGAGAAGTTGCATATTTAAAGCTAGAGACGCAAGATAGCAAACTGATATGTTCATACAGCCAACAGAAACATATAAACAAATCAGAAAAGCATTAGATTTCGGTTATTTTTTCATCATCACTTTAATATGTATTTTTTTATTTTGATTAGATAATCATCAAGTGTTTATAAAATAGAAGCAAAAGTATGAGACTATACATGTAATATTTTTGTCATTTCAATTCTCTGGCGTTTTAGATATTTAAAGTTGGCCATCTTTAAGCATGACTGTTTGGGTTTAATATGAAATCATAACACTTACAATAAAATTACATATGTAACATTAACTAAGGTTAATAACTGCTGTATAAGGATTGTTCATTGTTTGTTTGTTAATTAAAATGTACTAATACATTTTTGAAATTAAGGTTTTTATTTGTTAACCATAGTTAGGCCTAATGCACTATCAAACTAACATGAATGATCAAGGTGCAATTTGTTTTTATCCAGTATCAATTTTAAAAACTATCGGTTGATTAATCGGTTATCGGCAAGTATGGCCCAACCTAGCTATCGTTATCGGTAAAATCCACTATCGGTCGACCTCTACTTGTTACCACTGTGCAGGCTGGTGGTGGTGGTGTAATGGTGTTGGGGATGTTTTCTTGGCACACTTTAGGCCCCTTAGTGCCAATTGGGCATCGTTTAAATGCCACGGCCTACCTGAGCATTGTTTCTGACCATGTCCATCCCTTTATGACCACCATGTACCCATCCTCTGATGGCTACTTCCAGCAGGATAATGCACCATGTCACAAAGCTCGAATCATTTCAAATTGGTTTCTTGAACATGACAATGAGTTCACTGTACTAAAATGGCCCCCACAGTCACCAGATCTCAACCCAATAGAGCATCTTTGGGATGTGGTGGAACGGGAGCTTCGTGCCCTGGATGTGCATCCCACAAATCTCCATCAACTGCAAGATGCTATCCTATCAATATGGGCCAACATTTCTAAAGAATGCTTTCAGCACCTTGTTGAATCAATGCCACGTAGAATTAAGGCAGTTCTGAAGGCGAAAGGGGGTCAAACACAGTATTAGTATGGTGTTCCTAATATTCCTTTAGGTGAGTGTATATGTGTGTGTGTAATGAATTGGAGTAGAAACGATTATTGTCATTAAAAAGTTTATATAAAAACTGCTTTATGTGCAGTTTATATAGAACACTGTTTTTGAGTGTTGATTATTAAATAAATTTGATTAGTTCACCTTAACATTCTGAAAGTGTCAGCCATTGGCTGTTAGTGGACGGTGTGCGTAGTGTCCGTCTACGTTTAGTGCCGTCTCCAGTCTGTGTCTTACAGGCTGTGGGACGGTTCTCACGCCACACTCACAGCCACAGAGCCACTGGAGATCATAGTACTGGCCCAGTGACGTCTAAATGACTCTACCACTGGCCAGCCTCCATATTCTCCTACAAAAGCCTATAAACTCTACCTAAAGATCTCAAATCGATGTTCTACACAATACTACAGTAGTCAACATTTGAAGTGGATCAAGAAAAGTTCATCAAAGTTGTCTTAAGACTAGAACGGGTATTGTTCAAAACTCATGTATAACTTTGATGAAAGGTTTTGATCCACTTCAAATGTTGACTATTCAATTTCACATACTTTTTAATAGTATGCAGAGTTCAGTTTTGATGCGTGATCTTCTAAAGCGCTTCTGTGTGGCTTCGCAGGAGACCCTTCAGGTGGATGAAGACGAGAGGCCCGAACAGCCCTGGTGGAAGTGCAAGAAGTGGGCGCTTCACATCCTCGCCCGGCTCTTCGAGAGGTACAGTAACGTAACATCACTTCCTCCCAAGAGCGCTACATATAAAGCTTTCGCAGATGACTCATGGTCCATTTGAATTTCAGCCCACGCTGAGCGGTTGGAAACACTCGATTAGTTATTTTCAGCGGAAGGTTTTGTGTGTTTGAAACCGTTACTGGATTTTCATGCATGTTTTTTTGCCCCAAAGGTATGGCAGCCCTGGCAACACAACCAAAGAGTACACAGAGTTTGCAGAGCTTTTCCTCAAGGGTTATGCCGTGGCTGCACAGCAGGTAAACAGGAGACCTCATTAGATCGCTCAATGCGTTGTTGACATGACGTGTGCTGATAACTGATGAACTTTGACTCTGTTTCTGATAGGTACTGTTGAAGGTGTTGTATCAGTATAAGGAAAAGCAATATGTGGCTCCTAGAGTTTTGCAGCAGACACTGAATTACATCAACCAGGGAATCGCACACGCCGTCACCTGGAAGAACCTAAAGCCGCACATTCAGGTTTGTACATGTGGTTGAGTGTTTGTTTGACTAAGGGTTTAAAAGTCTTATGCAATATTAGGCAAAATAGACCTAGGTTTGCACGATAATCGTTGTGAATATCAATATTTATATATTTTCTTAAATGTCCTAAAAGTTAATCGTTCACAATAAGATCAATAACATACATTTATGAATTAAATATGGCTAATTTACATTTCATGCTGACCAAAAAGCCAGTGTTGCCAAAGGAAGTGAAATGCAGTAAAAAATATAGTTTTAAAATGTTACGCTTTCTTTCTTTTTTTTCAATCAAAAATATTTGATTTCTTTTTGTAACTGAGCAATATAGCAATTCATTAACTGCCATGTTTAGCAAAGTTTTTAAGACATATGAAAGCAAAACACCACAGTGAACTTCTGAGGGATGAATCGGTATTTTGGATTGATTCATTGGAAAATTATTTGCAGAAATGATTGAGAGTGAGATTTCTCATAATTCTGTCACAAGTTAACTAGCCATATTAAAGATGCTAACTAAATCATTGTGACTTCATTATTTAATATCTCCTTTTTTACTGTTTTGCTAGTAATGAGCCATGAGTGACTGTGTTGCAGTGATTTTTACTGCAAGCATGTTCTTACCTAAAAACCTCATTAACCACTGCCTCATGTCGTACACCTTATCAAAGTTCTTGTTGTGTGTGTGGTTTCAGGGAATCATTCAGGATGTGGTGTTCCCCCTCATGTGTTACACAGACAGTGATGAAGAGCTCTGGCAGGAAGACCCGTACGAGTACATCCGCATGAAATTTGGTTAGAGCAACACCATATTTATCTGAACCACCAAAAGATTCTTGCACAGTAGAAAACCAAAACCAGATCGTTCTGCTCATGCTTTCTCTCTCTCTGCTTCCTCTTAGATGTCTTTGAAGACTTCATCTCCCCAACTACTGCAGCTCAGACGCTTCTCTTCACCGCTTGCAACAAAAGGAAGGAGGTGGGTGTTTGGAAGCGCCATCTGGCATGATGAGGCCGATGACGTGATTGTGTTTGGCTGAATTCTGTGTATATCTTACTGCCAACACTCATGTATCCAATCAGCGCCCTGCTGCTCCAACAGAACTTTAGATGCTTCTGACGCCGGGTGGAAAATCTCAAAGAGCTGTCTCTCTTATTCAAAGGAAGCGCTTTCCTTTCTTTGTAATGTGATTGTTTTAATACGGCTGCAATCAGCAAGGTTCAAGCTCAATCGTCTGTGGACGATAGTTATACAGTGGCTCTATTGACAGATTATTATAAATACTGTATTACAAGAGACAAAGAATATTGTCCCTTAATTGTCTCTAATTGGGCAGCAATACATCAGTCATGCCTGGCAACTTGACAAATGTTTTCAGTAAGATGGGCTTTTTTCAAAAATATTGTATTAGAATATTTGGGCTTAAATATTCAAGTATTAGTTTATTTAAATGATGTTTAACTAGAAAGATGTTTTTTATTCAAGTTTTTGTCACTATTTCTGAATAAGCTTACGATTAGGCAATATACACAAGCTTATGTTATATCTTAAGGTTTTCTTTTAGTTAAAAACATTAAACATTATGCAAACAAAAAAATATAAAAAACAAAAGCATTCAAGCTCAAGCAGCGCAAAGAGGAAAAAACGCTAATAAAGCAGCCTGCGCCAATTATCGTACATAACGTACATATACACTCATATATGGTTATTGTGTTTATGTTGTGTGCAAGCAGCCTAAAGGCCCGTTCACACCAAGCACGGTAACTATAAAGATAACGATAAAGATAACTATATATGCCTCCACACCAACGACCGATAACGGTCTTTTTATTCTAAGCACGCACGCGCCCGGATGATCCAGATCCATTTTAAATGCGCGAGACCTTTAAATTAGAATGGATTCTGATTGGCTGTCAGTGTTTTATCGTTCGACAGCTGGAAAAAAAAATCGTTCTGAAAGTGATCCCAACGATATCGTTCCTCATATCTTTATCGTTATAGTTGTGGTGTTTAACTCTGTTATTCTTTAATATGGAGAACGATTTTTAGAATTAGATCTTTATAGTTATCTTTATAGTTATCGTCCTTGGTGTGAACGGGCCTTAAGAGTTTGAGTTCAGCCTGTGTTCTGAAAGTGTCAGCCATTGGCTGTTAGTGGACGGTGTGCGTAGTGTCCGTCTACGTTTAGTGCCGTCTCCGGTCTGTGTCTTACAGGCTGTGGGACGGCTCTCACGCCACACTCACAGCCACAGAGCCACTGGAGATCATAGTACTGGCCCAGTGACGTCTAAACGACTCTACCACTGGCCAGCCTCCATATTCTCCTACAAAACCTACACATGACATGAATCGTGAAACGTTTTAAAAACATATGTTAACCTTCTCAATGTATAACAGGTGCTGCAGAAGTCCATGGGCTTCTGTTATCAGATCCTCACTGAACCCGCCTCTGACCCCAGGAAAAAAGACGGAGCTCTTCATATGATCGGCTCGCTGGCTGAGATTCTTCTCAAGGTGATTTTGCATTACAGTTCAGGGTGCAACGCTAAGGATTTTTTTATTATTATTCTCCTGGTTGGGCCAGTGGTTCAATTGTCATGCCCTGCCAACATTTTCTCTGGCCCCTCCCCCCAAAAATTCAATAGATTATTTTCATTATTTCTGACCTTGTATTCTAATAAGCTTTTGACGCAAACATTTTAGATACCAGTGAAATTTCTAAATTCTCGTTTCCAATTTCAAAACCACAGTAAAATATACAGGCCTAACTAATATGAAGTTCAAACAATATTAAAGAGGAGTGCACAGTCAGTTTTAAAAGAACAAACAAGTAGAATAGAACAAAGATACAGTGCTTTAATTTGTTCGTGTGGGTCTAACAGTTGTCAGGTGCAGTAACTGAATACTCAAATATACACTGGCCAACGCTGTATAGTCTTCACTGTATAAATTAAATATGGATTAATCTCTGTTAAAGCTACAAAAGTTATTCAGTTTAGAGCAGTGAGCGATTTTTCTGTCTTTTTGTTGTTTGATTAACATTGGCACAAACAGCAGCAGGTTTTTGCTGTCATTTTAAGGCCGAATGCACAGATCCAATATACTGTTACACGTTTTCTTTCTCAGCTGTTTACCTTCACACAAGACATAACCAACTGTGTTTATTAGGATACGTATGAGTATTTTGACACACAGATGCTAAAAATAACTCGATTTGTTGTTCGCGATGGTTAATAATCGCTTGAATGTTTTAAATTTGAAAGATTTAAAAACGCATGCAAATCCTTTTCAATCCAGCCTAGAATAACCAAGTCAGCTTCTTGGGTAGTTGTACTGATGATTTTTATTTTTTTCAATCAGAGGAAGATCTACAAAGACCAGATGGAGTTCATGTTGCAGAATCATGTCTTTCCTCTGTTCCGCAGTGAGCTGGGTTACATGAGAGCCAGGGTGAGAGATGTGCTCATTGCAGTCTTGCGCTATTAGAATTAATTCAATCTTGAGTGGTGCAAACTCTGTCGACTTGTCTTACTTCATGGTAATTCTGCCTCTAGGCCTGCTGGGTGCTTCATTACTTCTGCGAGGTCAAGTTCAAGAGTGACCAGAACTTGCAGACAGCCCTCGAGCTCACCCGCCTGTGTCTGATCAACGACAACGAGATGCCTGTGAAAGTGGAGGCGGCCATCGCCCTCCAGGTCCTCATCAGCAATCAGGAGAAAGGTGAAGATTTCACTCGCTTATCTCCTTTTTCTGTGTCCTCCCTCCATCTTGCATTTATTTGAGATGGCTTTAATTGTTTGTTTTTTCCCATCAGCCAAAGATTACATCACCCCGCACATTCGGCCCGTGATGCAGGCACTCCTCCAAATCGTGCGCGAGACCGAGAACGACGATCTTACCAACGTCATCCAGAAGATGATCTGCGAGTACAGTGAGGAGGTCACCCCGATCGCTGTAGAGATGACCCAGCATTTGGTAAGAACTGTTTTATGAGTCCATGCAAGTCTTACCTTTAGTTTTATCAAATTTAAGGCCATTAAAAGTCTTAAGTACAGGAGTCAACATTTGAAGTGGATCGAAAAAGTTAATCAAAGTTGTCCTAAGACGAGAATGGGTATTGTTCAAAATTCATGTATAACTTTGATGATCCCACAAATGTTGACTACTGTATATTAAATGGTATAAGAAAGTATTAGTTATAACTTCAAGAGGTATTAAATTTGAGGACTGAAAATCAGGAATTGTGTTATGGCTTAATGTGGTTATTAAATTTCAAAAGGTGATTTGTTTAATGAAACATGAACGCTGCATGTTTGAAAGTAAAAACACATTGCTGTTGCGCGTTCTACATGCTCGTGTTATATGAATGTATATCTGAAGGAAACTGACTGTCTTGGATCTCCATATAATGGCTAATAAAGTAGTTTTTAATTGCAGCGCTGCTTTGTTTAACTGATATAAACTGATATATTTCTGCTGTTCCATAAGCGTCATCTACTGTCAGACTGAATTTGCATTTTTATTATCTGGCGTTTTTGTTTAGACCAATGTGGAGATAAACCCATATTTTTACACTGCTTGCACAGTGTTGTAAATGTTAACCGGTGGATCGATAAGCTAATGTGTATAAAAACATATACATGTACATACACACTCAAACAATTTGCGAAAATCTTCTCGGAGTAAACATTTGTGCTTGATTCCTCTCTCTCAGGCCATGACCTTTAACCAAGTGATTCAGACGGGGCCTGATGAGGAAGGAGGTGATGATAAAGCAGTGACCGCCATGGGCATCCTCAACACCATTGACACACTGCTGAGTGTAGTGGAGGACCATAAAGAGGTGAGAAAATAGAAACATGGGCGGCAGAAGTTCCTCCCGTCTCTCTGGCCTGTAGAATTATTTCTAGCCGCCCACAAACTCCAAGGCAGAACTGTCTTTAAATAGCCTTGAGGAAATGTATCTGCATTTTATATTTATATAGCAAATGCTTTCACTGTGTACAATTTCATGCTAATCCCTTTAATATGAATATGAACTTGAACTGAATGCATGTTTAAAAATGTATGAATGTCATTTATTTATGGGAGATGAACCATGTGGAAATTAGGGAGAGATGGCACAATTACACTTCCTTGTACAGCTTTAGATCTACAGTACTGTTGAGAATCTGTGTTTTACTAGTACGTTATATTTTAAATGCTTTTTTTAAAAGTATTTAAACATTTTCACGTTAATTTGGAGATTGAGTGTGAAAATATAAGACATATCTCCAAATTCTTGAGGAAATATTTGTTTATAAATATTAATGGTTGGTGTGATTAGTCGTGAATTAAAGTAATCTGTGTGGATTAAATTTGTAATCGTTCAACTTCAAAGTTGCTTAAATATTAAGGTGGATCATGACTTCTGTCTGACATATGGTTTTATTAAACCATTTCTACAGGTATTTACAGGTATGTTGAGTCTTTCCCCGCCAGCGTTTTTTTTTTAATGTTGCCAGTCACCGCCAGCCTTTTTGAGCATTTTCACAATTTCATGGCCTCCAGAATAAGATGAACATGCAATGTCAAAAGTACAGAGCCTCTGCTTTAAGAAAAAAAACTAAAAAAAAAACTGTGAAAACACAGATATTCCATCAATGGCGGGGAAAGGGTTAATATGCCATTGTGCTACGATTTTTTTTTTTGACTGGACACTTGATGCACGCACTATTTAATTATTACTAGGGCTGTCAAACGATTAATCGCAATTAATCGCATCCAAAATAAAAGTTTGTTTTTACATAATGTGTGTGTGTGTGTGTGTACGGTGTATAATTATTTTCTATATATAAATACACACACATGCATGTATATATTTAAGAAATATTTGCATGTATATACCGTGTATATATATTTATATTATATATAATTTATATTATATATAAATATTTTATATATAAATAACACATGTTCTTAAATGTATATATGCATGTGTGTATTTATATATAGAAAATAATTGTACTCCGTACACAGACATAAATTATGTAAACACAAACTTTTATTTTGGATGCGATTAATCGCGATTAATCGTTTGACAGCCCTAATTATTACACAAATATCTGAGCAGAGACGCCACTGTTTGTTAACACACTGCTGATTGGCTGATTTCAGATTACCCAGCAGTTAGAGGGCATCTGTCTGCAGGTGATCGGCACAGTCCTGCAGCAGCACGTCCTGGGTGAGTTTCACACACTAGTGGGAAAGCCTGTTTTGCGTGCCTTTGGTTGTGTGTTGATTGTTTCTGGTTAATGTTCCCAGAGTTCTACGAGGAGATCCTGTCCCTGGCCCACAGCCTGACGTGTCAGCAGGTTTCTCCTCAGATGTGGCAGCTCCTCCCTCTGGTCTATGAGGTCTTCCAACAAGACGGATTTGACTATTTCACAGGTAATCTAGCGTTTACTTTGCATGTTCACTCGATGAACTTCCTCCTTAAACTGTAAACAGAACGTCAGGGAGATTACACAGATTTCTGTTGGTTGAGAAATGTGTGACGATTGTTTAATACTTTAACTCATAGATATTGAAAATTCAAGGGAAATGCTTCATGTACCTTTTTTTGTTTCAGATATGATGCCACTTCTCCATAACTACATCACAGTTGACACAGACACGCTCCTGTCTGACACCAAATACCTTGAAGTAATCTACAGTATGTGCAAAAAGGTACAGCAGTCCCTCTACTTTAGTACAAACCAAAACTAAAGTCAGTTGCAAATTTGTTTTAACACAGTATGTGCAAATAAAGCACTGATCAATATAAGGTAACTATACCGAACATGGATTAGGGTTAGCATCAGGGTGTTAGCATTATAGGAAGAACATGCATGTAAAGCAGGACTAAAATAAAGTGCAACTGAAAAGTCCTTGATTTTAAGAAAGTGCGTCAGATTGACTTTGTTTTAATTAAACTGTGTGTGTGTGCGTGCCCAATAAGATTTTGTCTGGAGACCCAGGGGAGGACCCAGAATGCCATGCGGCCAAGCTCTTGGAGGTCATCATTCTACAGTGCAAAGGTCGTGGTATTGACCAGGTGTGTTTCTTGATCTTTATGTCCACCTTAGATTTGTCTTTCTAGCAATGATGAATGAAAACCAGTGATGCAGAGAATCTTTTTTTTTTTTTTGCTAAAATTGCTAACAAACTTAGTTCCAACTTAGTAATTGCTTCCAACAATAAGTGATTATAAATAATACTAATTATAATACAAATAAAATCTATGTAACATTGTCACTGAACTGTTACCCATTTCTTATGCTCTTAATTTTATAAGAAAAATATATTGACCATGATGCCTACTGTATCATATTTGATATGCAAATTTCTAAGGCCTTCTAAATGATCAACATGATCAGTTTTGCTGGCAAACCGGTTGCACACAATCTACCGCATGCTTTGTCGTCTGATTGATAGTTTGTACTTTTAGCAAGTAAAATGCATTTTAGTTTCATTGTTAAAACATGGTTTGTGTCTTTTTGTGAAACCATTACTGATTTTTATACAGTGAATATAAGAATAATTTATATTTGAGTACTATTTCAAAATGTCCACTTACTAGACTAAAGCAACTAGCTTATCCATAACAACATTTTTTTTTTTTAAATCTAATGTGAGTCAAAAATTATCCATCATGCTTTTGATGAGAGTTGATTTGTTCATTTCTCAATTATCATTGAATTGCGTTGCATTGTTTTAAAACTACAAAGCTTGATCATAAAACGAAGTGCTTAAATATCTTACGAAGTCATTATTGGGAGATATAGATAGTGACAACTGATATTTATATGCATTTTTATGTACGAATCTGCTATACTGTTGTATAAAATGTATAAATCTTACAAGCGATCAGAATTTCATCTTACTTTTTGGCCATGTAAATATCTGCAATTCCATCGCATTGCATATATCTACTCCGTTTGGACCTCAAGTCTCCTACAGGTGAAACTCGAAAAATTAGAATATAGTGCAAAAGTTAATTTATTTCAGTAATTCAACTTAAAAGATGAAACTAATATATTTATATAGACTCATTACATATAAAGTGAGATATTTCAAGCCTTTATTTTTTACAATTGATTATTATGGTTTACAGCCAATTTGGGGTTTTCATAAACTGTAAGCCATAATCATCAAAATTATAACAAAGGCTTGAAATATCTCACTTTGCATGAAATGAGTCTATATAATATATTAGTTTCACCTTTTAAGTTGAATTACTGAAACAAACTTTTGCACAATATTCTAATTTTTTGAGTTTCCCCTGTATATCTTACTACTTGAGCATAAAGGCCTGATGTATCAAACACTTTTTAAATATTTTGTTTAAACTTTCAACTGTTCCGTTTCAAAAGATTAGATTTTTCTGACCTTTGATTCGTATGTCAGGCTTTCCAGAGTTAATGAGCTCGGTGTCCATTCCTGCAGGTGGTCCCTTTGTTTGTAACGACCGCTTTGGAGCGTCTGACACGTGAAGTGAAGACCAGTGAGTTGAGGACCATGTGTCTGCAGGTGGCCATCGCTGCGCTCTATTACAGTCCGTCTCTTCTCCTCAACACACTGGAGAACCTGCGCTTCCCCAACAACACCGAGCCCATCACCAACCACTTCATCTCCCAGTGGCTCAAAGACATCGACTGCTTCCTCGGGTACGCGCTTCATACCATCACATCAACCGTGACAAGCGTTTCTCAGGGCTAGAGTAACATGCCATCGCTGTTGTTTGCAGGCTCCACGATCGGAAGATGTGTGTGTTAGGACTGTGCGCGCTCATGGATCTGGACCAGAGGCCACAGGCTGTTAACCAGGTCGCAGGTCAGCTCCTTCCCGCAGCCATCCTCCTGTTTAACGGCTTGAAGAGGGCCTACGCCTGCAGGGCCGAGCACGAAAATGACGAGGACGACGATGAAGAGGGCGGAGAGGAGGAAGATGAGACTGGTAAATGAGCTTTTGCCAAGGCTTCTAAAAGTTCTAAAAGTTTTACGTATTAGTTGCAATAAAATGTAGTTATACATTAGTCTGGCTAACGTCAGACGAAGTCGGAAACACGTGTTAATTTTCTCGTATTTGAGGCGTGGTTTACGAATGCCCAGATAAGAGCCGTTTATTGGGCGCTATGAATGTCTATCAAATGCGCCTGTATGTAGCTCATAGCCAATCGCTTCAATTATACCAGATGACATATGTAGAGTGACAGAAATTCGACGAGGAAAAAGACGATGGGTCAAAGATTTATTTGTACACCATGGCGTTTAGCGAATATTACCGTTTGTGCAAGATAAACATGAGGGTAGAAGGTAACGTCGAGTCTGATGCCATGTTGGATCCATAGATATAAACAAACTGCTTCAGTGTCGTCATCGTCTTGCTGCTCCCTCCCCGTTCTGTGATTGGTTCCCTTTTTCAGGGGAAAATTTGGTCCATGGTGTCCAGACTGCCTAGCAGCGTGAATAAAATCGAAAAAATAACTTTAGACTTTAGTTGTATTTGACATTCAGCATTCAGTGCAATTTGATTCAATGTTGATTCAGTTCAATAACAGTGTTTGTTGCAAAATTTGTAAGTTATTAAACCATTTTGATTCAGCTGTAAAGTAGCTCTACAAAGACAAGTGTCATTATTCAGCTAAAGTCAGTTCGTTTTGTTCTTATCTGATAGTGTCAGTGCAGTCAAATCAGTAATATTTCTGAATAATAATTGTCTATAAAGTTTAAGTATTCATATAATATGCTACATTGTCACATGACCTCATAATAAATATTTATTTATATATTTTTTAAATCCAATTTGGAGTAAAATGTCATAATTGATAATTGTTGGCTGTCCGATCAAATGAGTCAAGCTTCTATTACATCCAGATAGTTTGTCACACTGGAAATGGAATATCAAGTTGAGAAAATTTCCCTCTTTTATTTATTTTTTTCTCTCAATGTAATGAACTCTAATGTATTGTTGTTCTGACATGTGACTCGTTGTGTACTTGTGCAGCGGAGTTGGGCAGTGATGAAGATGACATAGATGAAGAAGGACAGGAATACCTTGAAATGCTAGCTAAACAAGCAGGAGAGGACGGTGACGATGAAGACTGGGAGGAAGACGACGCAGAGGAGACCGCTCTTGAAGGTTACACGACCTCGGTGGATGATGAAGACAACCTTGTCGATGAATACCAGATCTTCAAAGCCATAATACAGAGTACGAGTTTCACTTGTAGTGTGTATGAACAAACTACAGTAGTCGGCATTTGAAGTGGATCAAAACCTTTCATCAAAGTTGTACATGAGTTTTGAACAAACCCTGTTCTTGTCTTTTTTTTTTTTTTATCCACTTAAAAAGTTGGCTTCTGTACTTTTAAAGAGCGTTTACTCAGACTGCTCTCTCCCTCAGATGTCCAGGGCCGTGACCCCGCATGGTACCAGGCGCTCACACAGTGTCTCGATGAGGAACAGAGAAAACATCTTCAGGATATTGCAACACTTGCAGATCAGCGGCGAGCAGCACATGGTGAGGCAAAAAGCTGTTTTGAGTAATGGATTGCGCAGCAGTTTTTGTTCCCCTATTGACATAACCAAATAACCAAAAACACCAAATTTACATTTTAGCTGTTTTCTGCCAAATATTGGACCCAAAACATGTTTGAAAAGCTCAAGTATACTGCCAAAATGTTACCCATTTGCTCAGCTCGCTGATTTCCCTCCTGTTTTGCTTTTGTTTCTAGAATCAAAGATGATCGAGAAGCACGGAGGATACAAGTTCACAGTTCCTGTGGTGCCATCCAATTTCAACTTTGGTGGCAGCGCCCCTGGGATGAATTGAGTCCTCTCTTTCCCCTTCCCCTTTCTAACTGTGACTGAATGTAGTGAAATGAAAACACTTGTGTTGCTCCCTGAAGTAGTGGTTCCAGAACTGGTTCTTCTTCTCTCACTCTTCAATCTGACTATCAAATTTAAACAGCACCAGAAGATGTGGGAAAGCAACCAAATGCAGCCAATGCCCGGGAAAACAAACCAAGAACTTGAACGCTAAGCAAGTGGGGGGGAAAATAAAGCTCTGAACAATGTTGTCTTATGGAATCCAAAAATTAGGAGAGATCCCATAACGGCAGCTCCCACACACACATACTACGGGGGGCTAAAGAATTGAAATTGAGGCGTAACGTCAAATTCATTGTCACTGTACGGGCCAAAGGGCCTTTTCAAGATTATACCTCTGGCAGTTAGTGTGTCAAAGTTTTCTTCATCAAAAAACAAAACAAAAAAAAATCTCATATTGTACATAACTAGCCAAGGCACTTGATTTTTAAGTTGCCTGGTCAAACAACCAGAGGCATTTGTAAGGTGTCAATGTGTATTCAAATGTAGCATATTGGATACTTGTCATAGCACTATGTGATGCCTGATCTCTGTAAATTAATGACTAGCACTTTCATATTGTTCAGGTCTCTTAGCCTTCTGTATCAGACTGCAAATTTTTTAACTCAGTTGAAAACTATTTAAGAATTGGAACATTGTTACCTGGACGGTGACTTCTCCTACAATGGTTGGTGTTCAGAGGGCTTCAATAATAGTGTGTGGCAATCATTTGCTGCTTGTAATGATGTTTTAGGCTCCAAACAGAAAATGCACTTGGTGTTCTGGATAATGATATTGTTACAAGCACTGTCATTTAAGTAATTGGAGCATGAATTGAGGAGGTCTCAAGCATTTGGTTGATGTATGGATGAACCATCAAGTATACACAACATTAAAAAAAAAAAGCTTTAAATTTGAGAATCGGTTCGTTTCTCCAGTAATTTCTTGTTGGTTGTTTCTCTTCACTTCCAGGGTGATTGGCTGACTAGTAATTCTGTAGTCTTGCAATATTATTGGGTCTCATCTGGGTAAAAACTGAAGCAAGTAGAGACTATATCTGTGTGCCATGCACAATGTGAGGTTGAGTACACAAGTTTTTTGTTTGTTTTTCTCCGTAATGCAATAAAGTCCACAAGTCCCTAAAGCATGGTCTTGGTAATACCACCAAGAGATCCTAATAAAAAACAATTTCAGGTTGTTTGACTTTGTCACAATCTGAGCCAACGGTTTTCAAACTTACTGGACATTATGACCTGATTGGGGATTCCCAGATGAGCAAAATGTGCAGTTTTGGGGAGGCTTTATGAACAGTTTGAAACTCCAGATCTGAGCAAACTTTGGAAAATTTTCTCATAAAGCAATATTGTGTGTGTATATATTATATATTCCACATATAAAATGTAAAATCACAGCTCTATACATAAAGTTGGACTGATATATGTATAGTATACAGATATATTTGACATGAGTAAAAAAATAAATAATCACCGCCCGTTGAACAAAACTTCACATGAAAGTGGATCTCTAGGATCAGGAATGAAGATCCCTGCATTTCACTAAAATTGTTTTGGTTATTCAAAAAGCTTTGATAACTTTTCATAAGTGAAGTGCAGACTGTCCATCAGTCCACTGGTGGCTTTCTTGTATTTGTTAATGTTATGACATCAAAGGCCATCTGTTTCCTCTTAATTCTCTATAACGTGTCTGTGTTGGTCAGTTCTCTAATGAAACGCTGAAATAAGATTGTGTAATTTGAATTTAACATGGTATACCGCAAAACTAATCTAGGAAAGTGATTCTGCTTGACTGGAAATTGAAACCATGTACACTGAATAAAGGGTCTGGGGAGTTTTTTTTAAAGACAGACCTCAAAATTGCCACCAGTAATGCCTGTCCAATAAGAATGCCAAATTTCACAACCGTTTTGCATATTGTTCTAGAGGCTGACATAGACTCCTCAACACACATTACAGACACTGATAGTTGCAAAAACTTTGTTGCCAATGAAACCAATTGGGAAAAAAGTCTCTAAACTTGATGAATTATTTGTATGACTGACTGATTTAGGTCTTTTTGCTATGTCTGGAACATTCTAGACATTTATAATGGCTGGGCACCCAAAGGCCTCTTTGTTCCTTCTTTTTCATGGTTATGCGGATGAGCTTACTGTCCTGTTCAAGTCATTTGAAGTTGACGCCTGAAAAACAGTCACAGGGCAGTTTTTTTTATAGAAGTCATTGAGGTCATTGACTGAGTCAATTTGTATTGATTGACTTGCTGCATTAAAAAAAGAGACTTAAATGCATGGCAGAAACATTGGTGGTGTATATGAGTCAGATCCCTTCGTGTTTCAATACTTGTATGCAATGTGTTAGTTTAAACAGCTTTCACAATTTCCCAGATGGTCACTTTACGGCACGTTTTGTTCTAGAATTATGCCACAGAAAAGAAAAAAGGGCAAAAATGACCAGACAGAGTTCCATATTTCATGCTTAATATTTGTAATAATAGCATTGACAAACGTCCCAACCGACCTAATAGAAACAATCTGCAAGATAAATGGAATAAGCTTTTTAAGATTATAGTAATGTACAAGAACAATTACTAAGTTTCCAAAGACCAAGAGGCATTTTACAATAAAGCTTGGATTGACTATCACATGGTTATAAAGATAAGCGTCATTTCTACGATGTGACTGAAGCTGTAGTCTTTGAAGCGTCTGCATCGATATGCTTTTTCTTGCACTTGATGCCAAGGAGACTGCAGATCTTCATCAGCATCAGATCTACGATCTCCTCTTCTTCAGAGGGCTGAGGGAAAAGAGATGACCGTTCAATTAACTGATTTAGAAAGGTGACAGCACTGGATTAATTGATTATGAGAGATTTACTGTGGGATGAAGTTGCTCTTCGTTGAAAGCCACCAATATCGCGGATATGAAGAGGTTGAGCACTACGAACGTCATAAAGATAATACAGGATCCGATGAGGAAAGCACCCAGAACTGGATTGTAATCCAAAACCTGTTGGTAGAAGGAAATGATACAATGAACAATAGAAGTTCTTAACCAGACTGGCAGAGTAATTCAGTATAGGCCAGTATATTTACCTCATCATAGTTAAAGATACCTAGTTGTAGGCAAATAATGGTCTGTGCAGCCTCAAGCAGAGTTCTGTACGAGTAGAGCCTCCAACCGTACATTAAATTGCACTAATGGGATACAAAATTTAAACATTTTGGACAAACGTAAATGGGCAGTCAATATGTACATCGCCAGACTAATGCATGTAAATGTTCTTGTGCATACTCAAAATTAGCATCAAATGGCATTGGTTCTTATGTCTCGCCATCAGAATAAATGTGCGTAATATACAAATGGGAGCTATGGTGTAATGCAAATAACTTGCATTTCAGTTTGTACCTCACGCTGCTATCGTATGACTTAAGAAGACTTGTAATATAGTGCATAAGTAGTGTGAACTGCTACTTTGTACTTTCAGGAGCTTGTAGGCCAGTGGAGCCAAACTCAGATCCAGGAGGATCCCAGTCCTGCAGAGTTTAGCTTCAACCCTAATTAGACACACCTGATCCAGCTAATCATGTTCTTCCGGATTACTTGGAAATTACAGGTAGGTATGAATGCTCGTTTCCGCCACAGGATAAAACATTTTAAAAGATAATTGCGACTTTTTAACTCACAATTGCGATCTTTTCTCAGAAGTGCGAGTGATAAAGTCCAATTCTAAGGAAAAAAGACCGACTTTTTTCCTCAGAATTGCGAGTTTATATCCCACAATTCTGACTTTATGAATCGCAATTGCGACTTTATACCACGCAATTGTGAGAGAAAATTGTGACCTTTTTACTTATAGTGGAAACAAGCTTCCGTAGGTAGGTGTGTTGTAGCAGGGTTGGGACTAAACTCTGGAGAATTGTGGCCCTCCGAGAGCTGCCTCTGTTGTTGCCCCTAAACGTTGTCTAGATTCCACAAATTGTGTGGGAATATGATACTCACAGCAATGGAATAGGCCAAAAACATGATGGTCATGACCACGATGAAGCCTGAGATATCTGTCCATGCTCGCTGCAGTGTAGAGGTGATCATGTGTAGCTTGGGGTTGAGTCTCAGCAGATGCCACAGCTTGATGGTGGCCAGCAGAACTAAGAAGGCTATTAGATACCCCAGTACAGCATCTGCCGTGGCAGTCTCATAAAAACTGACAAACCTGTTAGAGAACCAGTCGTATAAATTGCGAAGAATTTTGAAGTATCAAGTCTATTTTGTGCAGTATGTAGAAGTCTAGCATTCCATTCCGAACACAGTCATTGATCTGAAAGGGTTTAAGACTTTCACTCACATGTCTTTGTTATTTTGGTAGTAGTCAATGTCCCGGTTACCCAGTATTGTCCTCTTGACAAACACAGATAATGCGCTCCAACTTAGAATAATGATGACCAATTCCAAAAGATTCCACTTGCTTCTGAAATATGCCCATTTCTGCTGCTTCATTAGTTTGCCCTGTTAAAATCCAGAAGATATTGTGCATTATAACTTCACTGATGCAAATACACCATCTTATGTTAGTGTTCCATGGGAGAGCTGACCTGCACAAACATGTAGTAGAGAATGAAGAGGAAATAGATGGCCTCTGATGCCATAACAAATACATGAAAGCCACCAGTGGACTGATAAAGATGGACAGTCTGCACCTCACTGCGATATTGAAATGCACCTGCAAAAACAATAAAATGACTGTGAGTCCAGACTTTGAGAACATGAGAATCTTATGAGGATTTCAACAGGAGATGCCTTACCTACTCCTGTGGTCTCAAATATGAGAGTCACAATGCAGAAGAGGTTCACATTTGCATTATAAACTGTGAACTCCGCAAAGACAGCCCGTGTATACACGTCCAGCCAGACGTCGTCAAGAAGATACTTTAGAAGTCTGTAGGATGGGAAAGGAAAGATCACTTGGTCTAGCTTCTACTTGAAACCACAGTAGTCAACATTTGAAATGGATCAAAACCTTTCATCAAAGTTATACATGGATTACAACGATACCCATTCTTGTCTTAGGACAACTTTGATGGACTTTTTTGATCCACTTCAAATGTTACTACTGTACTACTTGTTACACATTATGCTACCTGCTAGCATTCTTTTTATCCGGGCCTAGGTCCACCACAAATCCTCCACCTCTGTAAAGCGCCAATCCACCCCAAATAGAGTTTGCCCGGAGTTTGGCCTGAGTTTGGTAGTGCCACGGTGTGGGTACAGTCTGATAGCCATTCACATTTTTAGTCTGGTTCCACCCTGGACCATAAGAGCTCATGTCCTCCGCTTCCCAGGAGTATGGGGCATGGCAATCAGGAATAGCGAACTGCATGGTCTTGGCAACTTCACAAGAGTCTTTTTTCACCCTAACCTGACGGAGTCGAGCGTTGCCAACAAGTTTTGAGTTTCCATCGGTTATGAAGCCTGAAAAGGTAACATACAACAAAGAACATTTAGGTCTAGAGGTAAAATAAACAAGCAGTTTTTAACCTTGATCAAGTATGTAGAGAATACATATTGAAGGAAATACCTGGATATTCCCCAAACAGATTACCGAGCAAGGAGGATTTTGCCCAGTTGAATATATCTTTATGGTTCATACTCTCTGAAATGCCACTTCTGAAGCTCTGCCGGATGTGCTGAGTGAGGTAGTACGCATTTGGATCTCGCTGAGCATATGCGACCAAGAGAAGCATCCACAGGAATCCCACATAAACTGCAATGTAAAAGGCTGTCAAACAAGCTGATCTGTTCAATTAATTAAAGAGTAATTGTGTCCTTCTTACTGAGAATCTCCCGGATGAGTGCGAAAACTTTCTGCTCCTTGATCATGTTGTTTTTCATCCTTTCGATGTCGGTGGGAGGAGGAGGCTGATAGAAACTACATGTGCTGTCTCTCCTGGCAATTCTGACTGCATCAGGATCATCTGTGGACAGATGTTTTATCTGAAGATTTGCCACACTAATAATGTGATTACCAAAGAGGATACTGTAAATGCACTCGTTACCGGTGTTGGGTAGAGTCCCGTCAATCGTGACATCTCCATACTCTTCTTGATCAACAGTTTTGAGTACCAAAGCAAAAAAGACTGCAAAGCCCAGTACCTAAAGAAACCAATACAAGATCAACAAGTCTCTGTAGCAACAAAACAACTAACGGACAATCGTGTAACCACAAGCTTTACAGGAATTGGTAATGTACAATACAGATAATGTACAATCTTAAAATTTAAAAAAGGTCTCATAAAATGTATTTTTTATTCCATCTCTTACTTTTACAGGTTGAGTGATGAAGAGGCTTTCAAAGAACGACACCACCATTGAGATGAGCCAGCTAATGGAGCGATCCTTGCCATAGTTCAAGCCATACATCATAGTGAAGTATGCTGAAACACCACTGGTGGCTATAACAAGAAACCAACCAATGAACACAAACCACCAGGGCAAGCCTTTCTGACAACACTTTTTGCTGTTTCCACTGCTGCCCTCTGTTGGGCTGGAGCTACGAGTATGCAGATCACTGGCAGAACAGGAGGAGACATGAGGTTCAAGTTGGTTCTTCATGCCTTGGACCTGCAATACAGCCCGTTTGTAGCCATCTGGCTTAGAGAAGGATGAAGGCCCCAGCAGTCTCAGCTCTTTCTCCACATTTTGGAGTTGTTTGTAGAGATACTGGCTGTAGATGCTGTATTTTTCATTTCGCTCTGAGCTCTCACAAATACTGCTCTCTGCAAGAGGAACAAAAAATATTGTTTCACATATAATAATGTATGTTTGTATGCTGAGCTCCATTCAAAGTTGGAGGTGGGAATACTCAAATAGGAGTGTGAATGGAGGTGGGAATACTCCACTTCCAATCTCAAAGCATTCCAGTCATACTGCATTCCAGACAACTAGGAACTTGGAATACTAAAGAATATTGCTTTAGTTGTCAAATGACACTCACCAAAGTTAGGGTTGCTCTATCCAACCCAACTTTACAAATGCCAGTGGTTTTCTAACTAAAGTTCAAGTTTTAATTGACATTCAAGTTCATGTTTCACATTGTCTGGAGCTAAGACATATTATACAGGCTGCTATGGGTGGACTCACCTTTCAGATTTATACACCCTAGGGAAGCCACAAGAGTTTGCTCCTTTTTAGAAGAGTCAGTGTAAAACTCATTTCCAACTTGATTGTGTTGGCAAATGATCTCTTCAACCAATGACAGCAGATTATTAATATCTGTTTTGGTGGAGTCCAGTTCTATCCTGGGAACAGGTATTCTCATGACCTTATAGAGTGACTGTGCTATTCGTTTGATGTCCTGAAAAAGAAAATATTAAAAAGTCATAAAACCGCAATCATTATGAGTGAGAGATGGACCTATGCAGGATCAAATTCTTGAGTAGGACTTGCCTTTATCACAGTGTCGGGTGTGATATCCTTATGATTATAGTGTGAAGGCGGATTTGGAGACACACGTCCAGTTTTGGCTTGCTTTGTGGGATCTGTCTTTGACTGCTGCTTTGAAGACGATTCAGACTTTTGCTCTCTTGGACGAGCATTTCTGAAGATGCTCACAATAAGGAGATTGATAGGAAACATGATAATGGAACTTTGGATGCCAATCATGACCTGTTGCCAGGTGAACTCAATCTTACCTGTAACCCATGCAAGGACAGAAATCTCATTATTATAAATGTAATTATGTTCTGAGTCAAGCAAAGACTTTAAATTATGTCTGTAAGTGCTGTTACCAGAATGAGGGAAGTGATGGCAATCCTAAAGGATATTGTGCTCTCAAGTAACTTGCTGCAGATCCCTTTACTACACTACACTAAATCAAGGTCTAAGTGGGGCTCAATTCCATGTGGAAATCGGCAACGCTTTTTGCTTAGATGAGTATTAATAAGATTCTCTGTGATAGAACCCTCAAATCTAAAGATCCTAAGGGGTTATTTCGAGACACCGAGCATCCAAAACCAGGGACCCCATTACGGAGCCGCTGACTTAATAAGGTCTAAGCAAGTAAGTGTGCAGCAGGCATGGTCTCACTGAAACCCTCATGGCATTGACATAACCGCCAAGTACCCTCTCTCTACAGGAATCTAGAATGAAAATAGAGATATCAGGGGCCGGTTGCACCAGCTTTGCACAAGTTACAACTTAGCCTAGTTTTGACGTAATTGAGCACTAAGTTATAACTTACGCACAACTAAATATTTTTGCGTTGAACCAGTAAACTTAGTTGAAGCATAACTCTACATATAAACTAAATATTTATGGAAACCTCTGATCAGGAGTAATGGTTGGAATAAAATAGCAGACTGACTGAACTGCATCAATGAGCTCTTGTTTTACCTGACAGACTTTAATTCTTTAGACATACAGTATATGATAATGCTGACATGTACACTTGCTTACATTTTAATAGACAGAACATTATGTGATGAGATTACCATGTTAACGGCTCTTCAACACAGCACGCCGCTGTGTGCGCATCACTCCGTGTTGTGCGTGTCATATAAAATCAGTCATAATCAATAAATGTCATTTGTTTTTGTTTTTTTGTAACCCTAACCCCACCCTATCCTAACCCTTTGTTTGCCATATGTATATATACCCTGCGTTCTCCCTAAGCGTTTGTATTTGGTTTTGGTTGTGGTATTCTTTGTACTTCTCCAAGTTAATCATTAAATATTGTTCCAATGTATTCTTCTTTATCGTGCGTTCTCTTCATCACACCAGACCGTAACAGTATCGTATTTAATGGAAACTTTTTAACATTTGTTACGTGAGGTAAAAGTAGTTAGAATGAAGGATAAAATGAAATTCCCCGCATTTCAACAGAACTTCTGCTCACGTATTTGAAGGCGGCTATTGGAATATTGGTAAACATCATAATAATACGACTATGCATTTCTTTATGGAGAGCTTACGACTAGCTATGTTCTGCCTTAAGAACACATGGTGCAAACGAATAAAGTACAAAGTTAGTTACAAACTAGCTAGTAGTTACTAAGCCTCTAGTGTGGACTTTACATTCCAATTTAAGAAAGAACTTACGAACGGCTGGTGCAACCCTTCCCAGGACTTTAGACCCTTATGTACAAAGGCCCTCTTGCTTTCTACAGGACCTCTTGTGTTTTTTTATCATAGTAATCGATCCCTGCCATTGTGTCCTTCAAAGACTTTACCTGCCCTCACCTTTAACTTATTTTCCAGGGGTGCGTTTCCAGAAATCGTTGTTAGCCTAAGCCAACTGTGGTCGCAAGTTTAATTGAATTGTGTTGGTAACAATGGAAATTGTGATCATAGTTGGCTTTGGGAAACGCACCCCAGATCAGCACAGACGGAGAGAAGAGAGTCTTGCATAAATCACTAGACAAAACCCACATGTGAGAGCTAAGCAACAAAAATGTTGAACATTTGTCAGTTTTGTTTTAAACTTTGTGTTACTAACAGTTCAGCTAGGGGGTGCAATGTGATTAACTATTGGCATAAAAAAGAGTTGTAAGGCACATGTAATTGCATAATTGTTTCATAAATGTGACACTTTATGCCCTTAGTGCACAAGGGTGACTTCAGCAAGCCTTGCTGGAGTACAACATCCCATAGTCAAATGCAGTACGTAGTGTACGGACTGAATAATGAGCTGTGTCCCAATTTAGAGGCTGCATCATTCTAAGGCCAAATGCAAAAGCGGCGCAACGAAGGATGTCCAGTTTTAAAGGCTCCTTCAAATGCGGCCTTTTCCCAGGTCACAAAGCCTATACCCCAAGTCTATATCCCAAAAGTGCATTCTCCTGAGTTTGTCCATGGATATATGATTAAATACAGTTTATTTCTCTGAATCTCCTGTGTTATGTGCTTCATTGCAGCCTTAAAGTGACAGTTAGTTAGTCTAGTTGCTGCTGATTTGTGTTAATGGTTCAAGCAGAATCGGAATTGCTAAAATTCAAACGATACCCAACCCTAATAACAACTCGATTTTTTGAGAGAAAATAGCAGGTTACACTTTTAAATGTAAGAGTTAGATTTCAAGTTACTCTATCTAACGATACAAATGTAAAAAAAAAAAAAAAAAAAAAAAAACATTAAAGTGGTTCCAATGTTGACATATCTTACTAAGATTGACAGGTTGACAGAACTTTTCTTTTTCCGACAGTTGAATATAAATTTCAGAATAGTTCAGAACAAACAGACTGCCACTTGTCAACAGCAGCTGTCTCAGGCGACAAGAGCAATCCTCCGTAAGCTAGACAGTCCCATTTAACAAAGCTCGGTTCAACTTTCGCAGACTTTGAAGGCGTGGCCCTTGAAATCAAGTCAAGTCAAGTCAAGTCATCTTCATTTATATAGCGCTTTTAACAATGTAGATTGTTTCAAAGCAGCTTTACAGAGAGAGATAAACGTATTATTTATGGTAACAGAGATTGATTTGGCTTTATAGCGGTTCTTTAATAAAGTTATTTTCCAGCTAAGGTTAGTTATGATTGATTCGCTTCCGTCGCAACAATCATTTGTTATTAAATTAGGGGCCGCTAAGACGACACAATTCTCTCTACACAGACTTTAAACGCGAACCTGTGAGAAACGCTGATGGCGTTCACATGCGCATTAAGAATTGGTTCTATAGTTATGTGCGTTTGAATATATGTACGCAGGTTTGTAATTCCCTACAAACCAAGCCTAAACAAAGTACTGGTGTTTCCTTATAATATAAATCCACACCCTTCGAAGGATGCAGCCTCTGTATTGGGACACAGCTATGGATGAACATGTTCTCCTTTGCTGATAAGAGCTTTCTAGTTGAAGTAAGACATTGTTAGATTAATGTTTTATTGGCCATACCTAGGTCCATGGTCTGCTCTGAGGGGTCTGACGGGATACCCCAGAACATGATACTGGTCAACATGGTGCAGAGCAGCAGCGAACAACAGCAGGAGACACGCTGTACCCGTGTGAAATTACTACTTGGGGGACAACTGATTACAGAGAACCAGATGTGACCATCACGGAAATCTTTTGCAGTCTTCATGAAGAACAAATTACTGTAACAGTTGAAGACAATAAATTAAACATTAATGAGAAAATACCAAAAAAATTGTACCACATTTTGTGAAAATTATAATTAGTTCTTGTCCCAAACGTTTTTGTCATCTCACAGCTACATACCTAAACCTTTTTAAGTCCATTTCTGTTGCAACTGGAAATACTTTATCTAGTGTGCATTCTCCCAAGTCAATGGCCAACCACGAGCTGCACAGGAAGTGCCACTTCTGCCCAGTTTTCAGGTCCTGTACCATTACTTTGTTAACATACCTGTAACAATTACAAAGAGTCATATACAGGAAAGTACTGAAATTACATAGACGAAAACGTACTCGGTTACTAACGTAACCTCGGTTCTCTCTAGAAGAGGGAACGAGTACTGCGTTTTATCAAAACGCTACGGGAAAAGTCTCTTTTCACGAAACACTGAAGCAAAAAATTATCCTTTAATTTTCATATATGTAAAACGCGTTGCGGCAGCAGCAGACAGCTATGGCGAGACGGCTTGCTCGCTCATTGGCTGCTCTGCGGCAACTGCTTAAGCCTATCGAGCGAGGCCTGGGATGACATCAGGCCAATGAGGGCGCTTCGCGCCCTCCTCGCCACTTCCCGCCGAAACGGGCGTGGCTTACCTCTATAAAAGGAGCTCGAGAAGGCTGACTCACTTGATTTTGATCGCCGAAGCGAACCAGAGTGAACCGTACGCACGGCAGAGAACGCAGTACTCGTTCCCTCTTCTAGAGAGAACCGAGGTTACGTTAGTAACCGAGTACGTTCTCTTACGAGAGTCCTCTCGTACTGCGTTTTATCAAAACGCTACGGGAACCCCTTGCAAAACGCCGTGCGTGCTGGGATAAAAACACTGATCACCGGAAGCTTTTTCAGGCATACAGTGCATAATCACCAGATTGACTCACACAGAGTCAGGGAATAAGGGTGAGAGCCTTAATTCCCTAAATTTTAGCGTCGTAGAAAAAACATGTCCACAGACGCAAATATAATCATCACATAGACAGGGTAGGGAACCTGAACTAATGTGGAAATGTGGGTCTTACACAGTTCTGCCCAAGATAGTCGGTAGCGCATAGCGCATGAGTTTCAGCGGTCTGATTAGACGGCTGAACAGATTACACCGACAAAAGCTTAGCCTGCAAGGCGGGAACCTCTAGGTTATAAAACCTGATAAATGTAGACGGCGAGGCCCAACCTGCCGCCGTACATATATCCTGTAGGGAAATCCCGCTGGACCAAGCCCACGAAGAAGCAACGCTTCTCGTAGAGTGCGCTCTGACTCCCAAAGGGCATGGAATGCCCTTGGCAGTATAAGCCAGCGCTATGGCGTCAACTATCCATCTGGATAGACTTTGTTTCGAAACAGCCATTCCTTTGGAACGTCCGCTGAACGAGACAAAGAGCTGCTCTGTCTGTCTGAAGACAGCAGAGCGGGACATATAAGCTCTTAAAGCCCTAACAGGGCAAAGAAAACTCGAATCCCCTTCCTCACTCGATGCCGGCAGGGCAGCCAGGGATATAACCTGAGCCCGAAAAGGCGTGTTGAGGGATTTCGGCACATAGCCATGCTTAGGTTTGAGTATGACTTTAGAGTCATTAGGACCAAACTCCAAGCACGCCGGGCTCACAGAGAGCGCGTGCAGGTCGCCTATGCGCTTCACTGAAGCGAGAGCCATCAAAAACACTGTTTTGAAAGACAAATGTTTGAGGCTAATAGACTGGATAGGCTCGAAAGGGGCACCTTCCATGGCCGCTAGGACCGTAGAAAGGTCCCACAAAGGAACTGAAGGAGGTCTGGGCGGATTCAGTCTCCTAGCTCCCCTGAGGAAGCGGATGACTAAATCATTCCTTCCCAGCGACTGACCCAGCGTTGAACCAAAGAACGCTGAAATAGCCGCCACATACACTTTAAGCGTGGAAGGGGATCTGCCCTTATCCAACAGCTCTTGTAGGAAGGAGAGAACCTCCGTTACCTCACATTCGAGGGGTGAAATGCTCCGAGCTGCACACCAGCCGGAGAAAACCGACCACTTCGAAGCATAAAGCCGCCGTGTCGACGGTGCTCTAGCCTGAGTGATGGTATTCACGACTCCCTCTGTGAGACCAACGGGTATCCGTTGAGCACCCACACGTGAAGGGACCACAGTTCCGGGTGTGGGTGCCAAATCGAGCCCCCGGCCTGCGAGAGGAGATCTCTCCTCAACGGCAGCGGCCATGGAGCGATATCTGCCAACTGCATCAGAACTGGGAACCATGTCTGGTTCTCCCAGAACGGAGCTACAAGCAGGACTGGGCATTTCGTTTCCCTGGCCCGTTCCAGCACCTGTGGCAGGAGGGAGACGGGGGGAAAAGCGTATAACGGGCAGCGCGGCCACTTCCGGGACAGCGCGCTGTCGGTCTTTGAAAAGAACGCGGGGCAGTGCGCGTTTTCGCGGGACGCGAAAAGGTCCACCTCCGCTCTGCCGAATCTCTCCCACAACAGCCGGACTGTTTGTGGGTGTAGAGACCATTCGCCCGGGGGAACATTGTTCCTGGACAGTCTGTCTGGGCCCACATTCTGAAGCCCAGGTACATGCACTGCTCTCAGCGAGCGTAAGTTGTGCTGAGCCCATAGCAGGAGGCGTTTCGCCAGCCTGTACAGGGATATGGATTTCAGACCGCCCTGGCGATTTATGTAGGACACCACAGCCATGTTGTCCGAACGGACTATGACGTGTTCGTCCTTGATGCGGGGACAAAAACGCGTCATCGCGTTGTGCACTGCCAGCATTTCTAGGCAGTTTATGTGTAGGAGCTTTTCTCGTTCCGACCACAGGCCGAAGAACGGTCTGCCCTCGAGCAGAGCTCCCCATCCCGAGGTGGATGCGTCTGTCGACACCATCCTCACTCTCGAGGAAGTCCCCAGGCTTACACCTGATTGGTACCAGTCGTCCGCCGTCCAAGGCGCCAGGGCTGAAACACAGCTCTGATCGACCTTGAGGCGTAATCGACCGGTCGCCCACGCTCTGCGCGGTACCCGCGTTTTCAACCAGAACTGCAGCGGGCGCATGCGGAGCAAGCCCAGCCGGAGAACTGACGATGCTGAAGCCATGAGACCCAGCATCTTTTGAAACTTCCTGAGCGGGGTGACAGCGCCGCGGCGGAAAGACCTCGCCGCGCGCTGAATGATCAACACGCGCTGTGGTGACAGCCGCGCTGTCATAGACTGTGAGTCCAGAACGACGCCCAGAAACAAAATCGTTTGACTGGGGTTCAATGAACTCTTTGTCCAGTTGACTGTGATACCAAGATTCTCGAGGTGATCGAGTAAAATGGTTCTGTGCTCCACGAGCTCTGATCGTGATTGAGCTAGGATCAACCAGTCGTCCAAATAGTTCAGCACTCGCATGCCTCTGAGTCTGAGAGGAGCGAGCGCTGCGTCCATGCATTTCGTAAATGTACGGGTTGCTAGGGACAAGCTGAATGGCAGGACTGTATACTGGTATGTCTGACCCTCGAAGGCGAATCTCAAGTATCGCCTGTGGTGTGACGCTATTTGTATTTGAAAATACGCGTCCTTCAGATCTATTGACATGAACCAGTCTTCTCGGCGAACATGCGCGAGAATTTTGCTGGTTGTGAGCATTTTGAAACTGCGTTTCACCAATACTCTGTTCAACCGTCTTAGATCCAGTATGGGTCTGATACCGCCGTCCTTTTTGGGGACTAGAAAGTATCTGCTGTATAGCCCCCCTTCGCTTAGAGCTGGGGGAACGCGCTCTATCGCCCCTTTGCTTATCAGTTTTGATATTTCGGCTCGAAGTAGGTGAGCTACTTCCAACGAGACCGTAGTTTCGACGCGCGCTATGAAGCGGGGAGGGCGTCGACAAAACTGTAGCGAGAAGCCTCTCTTTATAATGCCTAGCACCCAGTCCGAAACCCCTGGGAGCGCTGCCCATGCTTCTGCATGGCTGGCTAGGGGCTGGATACGGAGCGCACTCTGATCGCCGTGCGACAGAGGTGCTTCGGGGGATACAAACATAGGCGTTATGCCTGTGGCATTTGAGGCGGGGCGCGCGCTTAATACAGCGGGCGAGACGCTCGTCCTCGACCTTACTACAGTGCTTAGCTGAGTGAGGGAGGACTGAGAAAGTCTCATAGGACCCATGTGAGCGAGTAGATGTGGCACATTTACTGCTTTGGGCGCGGCGTCTGCCTGAGCAGAGCGCGCGCTCACAGTTCTCGTTTTTACAGAGAGCCTGTGATGTGTTAGACATAGTGTTCGTGGGCACTGGGAAGTGGGCACTCTCACTATGCTGGAAGCGCAACCGACCTGAGTCGATTTTATGTGCGCGGGCCCTACGTGTAGGGCTGTGCTTATGTGTAGTGATGGGCACTGAGGAGTGGGCATCGAGACTACATTTATAGCACCATCGGCCGTGGCCGGGACACCAGAAAATACACTCTTTTCGAGATTTATCTGGGTAGCCGTGAGAACGGCTTCTGTGTGCAGGCAAGCGGGCGGCAGTGCAGGCTTGCTCTCTGCAGAAAACACTGGAACAGTCGCAAACCTTGGGACTGAAACAGCGGGGCGCTTGGGTGGGAGGCCGGCCACAACGGGACTCACACACCTGCGCTTTCCCAGGCTTGCTAGGACTTCTTCGGCACTTCCGGTTTTACCACAACCCTCGATCGCGGCCCGCGCGACGAGGGGCGCCGGGCGCTGGACCGAGAGCGGGGCCTCGAGCTGCGCTGTTGTGGCTGCTGCGAAGAGGCGGCCGAAGGCGGGGGCTGAGGCTGAGAGCTCCGCGGGGTCCGTTTGTCACGAACCGCTGCAGAACCGGAGCGCTTCGGCAGGAAGTGCTTGAAGGCTTGAGACGCTTTCTGGGCCTCGGTAAATCTCTCCACGAACTCGGAGAGAGAAGAACCAAAAAGGCCGGTGGAAGACAGCGGGGCATCGAGAAACGCAGTGCGCTCGGAATCGGCCATCTCCGTGAGCGTCAGCCATAAGTGCCTCTCAGCGACAGTGGCGGAAGCCATACACCGTCCCATGGCTTGTGCGGCGGCTTTAGTAGCTCGGAGCGTGAGATCTGAAGCGCTCCTCAAATCCGCGATGCAGATAGCGTCAGGTCCCATCTCGTCCAGCTTACGGAGGAGATCACCCTGGTAAATCTGCAGCGTAGCCATGGTGTGTAGCGATGACGCGGCCTGCCCAGCGGCGGAGAAGATTCGCGCGAGCAGCGTCGACGTCATGCGGCAGGCTCTGGAAGGCAACACCGGTTTAGTCCGCCGTCCAGCAGAGGGCGGGCAAAGGTGGGTCGCTATCGCCTGTTCCACCGGCGGAAGAGAGAGGTAGCCTCGGTCACTGGCATTATCCAGAGAGGAAAATGCGGGTGACACAGATGAGCGCGTCCGCGCAGAGTAGGGCGCGTTCCAAGCCTTCGCAACTTCTTCGTGTAACTCAGGAAGAAAAGGAGCGGGCTTAGATTCCGGGGAAGTGCGCTCACCAGGGAGGAAACTACCATCCAGCCGGGTTCGAGAGGGGGGCTCCGGTGCAGACCACTCGAGGCCGAGGCTCGCCGCGGCCAGTGCGAGTACCCGCATGAGCTCCGTCTCAATGTTGGCTCTCGTTGAGGGCTTGCGGGCAGGAGGCGCGAGATTCTCAAAGCTCGCCCAATCCTCGCTGCCTGAAGCTAGCAGAGAGCAGGAATCCTTCTCCCCCGACGCGGCCTCTGAACCGACTTCCTCTGATGAAGCGGCGGCAGACTGCGGGCGCTGAGCATCAGGAAGTGATTCGAGAGAGGCCGGTGAAGCTGGCGGGCGAACCGGCGAGCTTGGTCGAGCTGGAGCGGGTTCCGGGACCCGCTGCGAGCGGCGCTTCTTACGGCGCGGCATCGCGGCGGTGAATGCAGGCTTGGAAAAGGATGCCAGGCGAGTCCTCAGAGTCACCATCGGCAAAAGCTCGCAGTGAGGGCATCCGCCGTCAGCGAGCGCGAGCGCTGCATGGTCCTCACCCAGGCAGGAAACACAGATGACGTGCTTGTCTCCCTCGGTGAGTGGGGCTCGGCACGAGCCGCAGGAAGGCATCTTGAAAAAGACGCAGCTCTTTTAGGGGTGAGTGTTGCGAAGAACACACACACACACACACACACAGAAAAGCAATAGTATGAAAAGGATATAGGCGTCGGAAAGCGCAGCAGGTACGGCTGTAGAAGGCGGCGTTGGCCAGCAGCTTCGAGGGCTCGTCCCGCTGATGTGCTTGCTTCAACGACGCTGCTTCCGTGATCCAGCGATGCGTGCGCTTCGCTGAAGAGATTAAAATCAAGTGAGTCAGCCTTCTCGAGCTCCTTTTATAGAGGTAAGCCACGCCCGTTTCGGCGGGAAGTGGCAAGGAGGGCGCGAAGCGCCCTCATTGGCCTGATGTCATCCCAGGCCTCGCTCGATAGGCTTAAGCAGTTGCCGCAGAGCAGCCAATGAGCGAGCAAGCCGTCTCGCCATAGCTGTCTGCTGCTGCCGCAACGCGTTTTACATATATGAAAATTAAAGGATAATTTTTTGCTTCAGTGTTTCGTGAAAAGAGACTTTTCCCGTAGCGTTTTGATAAAACGCAGTACGAGAGGACTCTCGTAAGAGAACAACATGCCTCCCAGGAAATCACAAGTACTGTGTGACACATTTCCCATTATCTTTACCAAGAAGGATGCTGTCCTGAGTTGTCATGCCAGAGCCTGATACTTTGTAGCTCTCCCAGTGAGTATGGGCTGGTCAACAAGAATATGTCCAGTCCTCCCCTTTCAAACACTGGCTTTTCAGGGTCAGTCAAATGATGAGGTTCACTCTCTCCCTCTGTGCCTTGTAGAGTCACTGTCACCTGGAACAATGTTATGTTGTGTTCATTTTGAACGACACAAAAGTGTCCATGAAAAAATGCTGCAACAAAATATGGTCGACACTAACCTGAGAAGAGGTGGAGGCCCCACGACGATGTCCTGTGTTGATACTCAACAAGTAACGATATTCAGCTAAGGGATCATTGTCCTCAAGTACTGTGACCTTCACCTTTAAATTGGCAGATTAACATTAAAGTTAAACAAAGAAGTTTTTCTTATTAATGGTATTTTTTCTTTCAAAATATGGAATTATCTATACGTATCTCAAATTGGATCTTTAAGAAAACCAGCAAACCTTGACTGCATCCTGAATGTCCTTTCTTCGTGCCCACATCACAACCACCAGGTAAGCCAGGATAATGGCACCTACAAAACACACCACCACCGGGTTGTTGACGAAGGTGCCAAAGAGTTCAGCAGTGCGGGACACATCAACCACGTTGGGCATTACGAAGAAAGAGCTTCCAAAAAAGGTCAAATGAGTACATAGGCATTGAGTAACCAACCTTGTAGTACGAGGGCCAACCTGAAAAAAAAAAAAAGTAAGGCTCTAACCATGAGGTCCTAAATTACATGCTTATTCAGTTTAAAGGGGTGTTCACACCAAGAGTGATTGCACCGACATACCAACTGGAAGTCACTTATTTTCAATGAATGTTGGCAATTTGCGATATCAGTGATTGTTGGCAATGCAATGTGGGCACTGACTCAACAAAATAGAAAGACTTTATGAGATGATAAGTGACACCTCAAAACCAACAGTATAGCCATTTGGTGACGCCCAGCGATAAAATCAAAAGACATTTTTGTTCAGCTTACCCTACAGCCATCACCACTCCAATTGGCCTTCATCTCATCCCAATACAAACAGTGAGCAGCAATGGTTGTGATGAAAACTGAGGCATTTGTCGAATTCACCCCTGCACCAACAACAGGCCTCACCAGAAGATAGTAAACGCCTACTTCCACTGTCATCTCCATAGGGTTAAGCACCCATGTGTACCTCTCCTCTGCACCAAAAAAAACAGAATAATTATCTTTTGCAAATATTATTTCATAAATTCTGTTGAATTGTTTATATTTGTTAATAACCTTCAGAGTTGCCCCCTTGAGGCAGTTGGATCCGGGCCTCATAATTTGTGTCATTAGGATAGTCCTGAAAACCCAGGAGCAACTGCAGAGGGATCTCCTCTGAGGGGTCTAACTTGAAAACCAGAAATATATTGGGTGCAGTCACATTAATGACCACAGTGCTGAAGTTTCCTAGTTCCAGAAGAGTTTGGTTAACCTCTGCCATATCCGTCCTTGGTAGGAGAATCTAGAAAATGAAAAAGATAGATAAGGTATGGATGTTTTATATTTACAGTAGCCAAGCTTTTGGACACTTGCTGACAATCTTCTTTTACCTCAATCTCCTCAGTGAGATTTGCCACTGTAATCACAGAGCCATTCGTTTTGGTAAGAGAAAGAGACCCCACTGATCCACTGATACGGTCACCCTCACACCATGAGAATGGATTTATTCCAAAACTTGTCATCTGTAAATAGGTTCAAGAATAAATTAACATTACAGAAATCTAATCTTTGAATCTTACCTCTTAGGGACATTCAAGGTTGCCTGTAGAGGAAAGGTGTCCAAAGCACATCAACTAGTCACGGGGTACCTCAAGGGCCAGTGCTTGGACCTGTACTCTTCTCCATATACACTACATTACTGGGAACTTTTGTACAGGCACATGGTTTTTCCTACCACTGTTATGCACACAACTCTACTTTTTATTACAACCAGATATTCCCATCTCCAACTCAACCTATCGAAGAGGTTGCTTGTCTTTCCGGTCACTCCAACAGTTCAACAATAATTTCAACCAGATCTGCCAGAAACCTTTGGGTAATCTTTCATAACCAATTGACATTCAAAAAACTCTTTGCAAAGACAGCACGGTAACATTAGGAACATCAGTCCCTTCCTAACTGAGCATGCAGCACAACTCTTCATCCAGGCCCTTGTAACTTCTAGACTAGACTATTATAATGCTCTTCTGGCAGGATGTCTAACATGTATAATCAAACCTCTAAAAATACTACAGAACTTTAATGAGCCCAAAACAGCCCACATTACACCTCTCTTAATCTCTCTTCACTGGCTACTGGTTCAAGACATTGATGCCTGCATACAGAACAATCATGGGCTAGGCATCCTCTTTACCTCTACTCTCTCTTACAAATGTACATCCCCTCCAGAAGCCTGAGGTAGGTGATTGAGTGCACCTCGTGGTGCCATCACAGAAAAGCACAAAATCACTTTCCCAAACATTCACGTTCCCAATTCATTACTAGTGGAATGATATTCACAACCCTACACGGCCATCCAAATTCCAAACAGCTAAAAAACAAAAACAAATATTTTCATTGAGCACTGAACCGTGTCCTGCTTATGTTGACTCTTTTGTTATTGCCTCCTTAGGATGAATCACATTTGTATAATCGCACTCTGTATAAAAGCATCTGCAAAATGAAAAAAATCACACAACTCACCCGTACATCTACTGGTTCATCTGCAGACAAAACATCAGAGCCCAGAGATGGGAGCATAAAACTGGCAGAGCTGTTCTTCTGAATGTTAAAGGACTGTTTCTGAAGACAATCTGGTGATAATCTGAAAGATCACAGCAGAATGATTTGTCTTATGGCTTATGCTGCAATGTGAAGACCCCATAAAATTAACATTTGTGCTTTTGTATGATTAATTTGCATTATTCTCTTACCTGTTGACATATAAACCAAAAACTGAAGTGCTCAGTATGGTGGGCGGCTGGTTAACCTTTTTCCCAGCCAACAAGGCACTCTGAACATTGCCCACAGTGTTTAGTAAATGACTGGAGATCTCACTCTTTAGCAGAGGGGAATGAAAACAGTGTCAAGAATGGTGGTTTTAAATCAGCACGTGAAGCAGGGCTCGGGTGTTGTGAAGTACCTGTTCAGAAGTATTGGAGGAAGCTTTGAGGATGTTACTAACAGCGCCAATTATTGGTGTGGATGCTTGCAGTATATGTTCAGAGGACCCCACACCAGAAAGCGTCAAAGAGACCAGGGCCTTACTGAGGTTCGTCAGCAGAGAACTTGCCTGTAACTGTAGCCAGTACGGATGAGTTAGGAAAGAGGTGTATTACTACTAAGGTATTACTACCATCTAAATTTCATCCCGACTGTTTCAAAGTACCTGCGCAGTGCCTGTCAGCTCATGGCCTTGTGTGGTAAGGCCTGCAACCACATTAGCACTCATCTGCACCTCTGCTGGATTATTTGGGGAGATGGAGCTTGTGGCAACACTCAAACTCAGCAACATCTCTTGTCTCAGCTTTAGTCAGAAGAGACATACCGTATTTGGTTATTCAGAATTACAACATAATCAATTCAATTCACATTTATTTGTATAGCACTTTTCACAATACACATCGTTTCAAAGCAGCTTTACAGAAAATGCATGAGTCCACATTACATTTTAGAGTAACTGTTATCAGAGGTAAATGTCTAAGTTATGTATTTCAGAAATGTACATATACAAAATCACAGCTAAAAATGTAATAATTAAAGGCAGAGGGGTAAAATAAACACTGGGAATATAAAAACAATGTGCCTGAATGTGCACATTCCCTATAGACTACCTCTTTTTTTAGACTGTCATGCTGTTCGTCAAGTGATGCATCATTCAGTCTGTCGGACACAGACTGGAACATCTGAGCCAGCGCTGGCCCAGTGAGTCGACCTTGTTGCTGCAGCTGAGACACCTGATTGGAAACCAATGCCTGAAGATCCCCAACTGTGTGCTTAGTACTGGTGTCCTTTACCTGGAATATCATGCACAACAATTTCATTTCCAAAATTCTGTCATTATGTCTGTCTTGGCTGTCTTCTTCTTTTTGTATGTCACTCTTTTCCTTTTATCTGTCTGACTAATTCTCACGTAATGGTCACATGGTTCCCATAACCTAGTACTGACATTTGATTAACACGATAAATCATTATATAGGCTTTATCCATTGATAGATTACACTCTGTTTAATTGTCACGGTATGTGGCTGATATGAACATGATGAAGGAATAAACTAAATACTCTTTAATTGTAACTTCCAACACAAGAAACAGGAGAATAACATGGAGAAATACAACCTCGAAACATAAACAAGACAGGAGAAGGGACAGACTGAAACTGAGAGCTTAAAGGGATAGTTCACTTTGAAATTAAATTTTGGTATGTTTTAGCTTACCTCAAGGGCATCCAAGATGTAGGTGTCTTTTTTTCCGCAGTAGTTTTAATTTTGATATTTTTAGGTCAAACCGTTCTTGTCTGTCAGTCATATCATGCAGGTCTATGGTCACTGTCTCAAAGAGCATGCACAAAGTCCAAATTAAAACAATTCCCCATCGTCCAAATTAAACAATTCCCCATTGTAAGTACACATTGATGGCCTAAGACACGAAACGAGCGGTTTGTGTGAGAAAACGAACAGTATTTATATCGTTTTTAGCTCTTATACACAGCCACGTCCAAGTGATCTGAGGGCGCATGCATCCGCGCGAATACTGATCGTTTTCTAACACAAACTGCTTGTTTCGTGTCTTAGGCCATCAATGTGTACTTACGATGGGGAATTGTTTACTTTGGACGATGGGGAATTGTTTTAATTTGGACTCTGTGCATGCTCTTTGAGACAGTGACCATAGACCTGCATTATACGACTGACAGACAAGAACGGTTTGACCTAAAAATATCAAAATTGAAACTACTGCGGAAAAAAAGACACCTACATCTTGGATGCCCTTGAGGTAAGCTAAAACATACCAAAATTTAATTTGAAAGTGAACTATCCCTTTAAATACATAAGGCAAACAAAGGAGTTAAGGATCTAATTAATAAGGGACAGGTGAATGAGATGAACCAATGAGACAAACGGGAAAACTGGGTCGAAGGAAATTAGCAACTGAACACAATGAAAACTAAGACAAGACATTAATATGTAATGTGATGGGGACGAGACCGCCTATGCCGAGTCCGAGTCAAGACCGAGTCTTTGAAGAGTCGAGTCCGAGTCAAGACCGAGTCCGTTGGTTTTCAAATTCAGTCGAGTCCGAGACCGGACTCGAGTACTACATCACTATGTAATGCAAAATAAATTATAAACATACATTTTTATTTGTTGCAAATTTGCATGTTCCCATTCATCACTATTACATATTAATAAAAAAAAAAGAATTTGGTTAAAAAACAAGAATTGGTTGACCTAAATATTGCATTTATTGAATTTATTGGTTTACAATGTCATCATTTACTTTCTATATAGTTTTTTATGATCAATGATTATTGTTCATTACTAATTTTCTTTTCTTGAGACAAAATAGGCCAAGGCATATACTAAATGTACAAAACATGGTTTGAAAGGGAAATCAGTGAGTTTTTCATTTGTAATGTTTGATTTATTACAAGGCAAAACTGAATAACCTAGCTACTAGAATTTTCTCAGATATATAATCATATTATCAAGCATAAGTATATAGATTCAAATCTTACTGTGTGTGACAGGGCTATATTAGGGTCAAGATTAGTAATGATAAAAAACTAAAACAAGCCATACATTTAGGATTGGTCATTGTTCCCTCACTGTGTAGTTGTTAAAGATATGGTATTTTAGGCCTGAAGTGGAAAAATATAATTTCTTGAAATTTGGCAGTGATTTATTACATGTTTTGAGGGACTACTGGCAGAGTTATATGAGAATAAGCCATCTGGTTAATTAATTTAGCTGAACTGTAAGTGTTTTTTTTTCTGTTACTTTCTTTTCAAAAGATGCTCATAAACAAATAAGCTCATCTACAAACCCAAGTGGTTACAGCAGTGTCAGCAGTAACACCCGCTGCGTTCCTAACAGTGATGTCCACTTCCAGACTGTAGTTGTTATGTACATTCCCTAGAGGGAGGTAAAGCGACTCCACGGTGGGCTCGGCGCCACAGTAAAAATAATGACCTGCAAAATAGGTCAAAGTACTAGGAGTTAACTTCTATATGCATAGGCCGATTTTACTTTTATCAGGAAGAACAACATTTTGAATAAAAATCACATTTCTCACCACCGGCAGTTTTGAAGCAGAACACACAGGGCCTGGCTTTGCAGAAAGATGGATCCACAGAGCAGCTGATCTTAAAGGGAGAGAGCACATCACCCACGAGAGGGCTAATGATGCAGGAGGGAGGACGCAAGACGACGGGGGGCGTTACAGGCTTGAGGGGTTCGTCGGTAGCATGAGAAGATTGAGACTCTGTAGTCGGCAAAGGCGGAATGACTTCTGATGAGGAATCAGGATCAGTATCGGATGCACCATCAATGGGAACAGTGTATCTAGCAGATCCAGATAAGCCGCCTTTGATAGCTAAGAGAAAACACAGATTTGGGATTAATCAAGTGGGGTCTCAAATTAATATTAGTCACATAAAGTTAAACTTTATTTGGCAACACTTTATTTTACAGTGCCCTTGTCACAAATATTACATGTAGGCTACTTACTTACAGTAAATTATACATAATTACATGCAATGAACACTAAATCAAACCCTAACCCTATAGTAAGTACATGTAGTTAATTAATATTACTCAGTACTTAAATGTATAATTACACTGTAACAAGGACACCTTAAAATACAGTGTAACCAAATATTAATATTAGTCATACAAATAATTTGGAGTTAAACTTTATTTTAAGGTGTCATTGTTACAGTGTAATTACAAAAATAAGTACTGAGTAGTTTTAATTAACAGAGGTAACACTTTATTTTACAGTATGTGCATTTGCATTAGAGTTTTCTTACCAAAGAAAGTACTGGTAATATAAGGTAACTACATAGGTTAAGGTTGAGTTTAGGGGGTAGGTTCAGGGTTAGTGCCTAGTTATTACCCAGTTATTGCAATTACTACAATACGTACATAATATGCACATGGGGAACAGGACTGTAAAATAAAGTGCTACCGTTTTTAATATATTTACATGATGTAACGTATTACGAGGACGCTGTAAAATAAAGTGTAACCTAATTTGGTGGTCCCAAAAATCCACAGTTAAAAGTGTGAATGTCACTGCATTAGATAATAATGTCAAACCAACTGGCATTTATATATATATATTTAAAGATAGCACAAAAAAAAAAGAAAAAAAAGAAAAAAGTTTCAAATGGTAAAATTACTCTTTCTGGTTCATAGTTACTGTGATTAAGTAGAACTGTGTGAACTTGAGGAGAATTGACTTTATACATCCACTAACATCACTATAACAGCATTTATGTAGAAGTGACCAAAAATGGCATGTGCAGCTGCTGCTAGTTTTGAATATGTAATTATCTGTGCATTGCAATTCATATTTGTTTAAGTGTGATTTCAGTCATTTTGGGTCCACTCCTCAGAAGAATGGGAACAATTTACAAGTAAAGCGACTCTTACCATAAACCACCACTGTGATATCCCGCTTTGCACTTTTAAGTACATCACTCTCGATGGTATACGAGCTGCTGCTGCCCTCTGCCTGCTTTATCAATGGCTTTTTCACTGACTCTGAGTAACAGTGGCTTTGCAAAAGCTGTAAGAAAGTCATTTGTATTTTAATACACCATCCAAGCACATTGTGTCATGCTTAAAAAGACTGATGTAGGTCACTTGTAAAAAAGAAGTGAGATTAATTGTACTGATACTTCAAATTTTACAATTAGACATTTAAAAAAATATGCATGCAGATATTATTAATGGTAGCCTATATTTTAATTATAATATCAATTAAATAAAAGGCCATTTAAATAGAGTATGCTTTCATGACTATGTTTCTTAACACTTAAGTGCAATTTGTAATAATGCCATATTGAAAGTTTGACAGTTTTATAGTTTTACTTTAAATTACATTTTATTTATTTATTTTTTTAATCTTTTGTCATGCTTTAGTGAAGTGTTTAGTGTTGGCTAACATGCTAAAGTACATGTTAAATAATTTTAACTGTAGTGTGTTAATTGATATTACATTTAAAGTTAATATATTTATTTTAAATGCAACTTTATCATTACAAATATGTAAGAACAAATACATTTAAAAACAAGTTTAAATAGAAACAACATTATAAAATCTTGTCAGTGCGTTCGGCAGTACACTTTCATCATATTTCAACGAAATATAGAAGTAATTAAGAAATGACATATAAAGATGTACTTAAGTTAGTTGAAAAAGCACTCTAAAGTTCAGTTAACTGCATTTGTTATACATTTAAAATATAATAAATTTTTTAATAAATATGAATTAACATGCAATTCAAGGAACACTCCACTGTTTTTTGAAATAGGGCTTATTCACCTTCTTTCCTACATTTAGATAGGTGGGCAAATGCATTTTTGTCTCAGTGCATGCATTGTTTTAGTTTGACAGGGTCGGCGCTAGCTTAGCTTAGCATAATGAATGGAATCCTTTGTTGCCCGCTAGCATGTCCTGAGTGAAAGTGATATAAAAAAAAAAAACACCTAATTACTTCTTGTGGCCTGCGTATTCACAACGAGTACAAATAGCGTTGCAGATTAACACTAGGCGATTTCCTATGCAGATATTGACTTGGGACTATATTAGGGGGAAGCACAGGCGAAGGACTGCTACTTGGGTGTGATATCTCTGCGCCCAAGTAGCAGTGCTTCGCCTGTGCTTCCCCCTAATATAGTCCCAAGTCAATATCTGCATAGGAAATCGCCTAGTGTTAATCTGCATCGCTATTTGTACTTGTTGTGAATACGCAGGCCACAAGAAGTAATTAGGTTTTTTTTTTTTCATCACTTTTACTCAGGACATGCTAGCTGGCAACAAAGGATTCCATTCATTATGCTAAGCTAAGCTAGCGCCGACCCTGTCAAACTAAAACAATGCATGCACTGAGACAAAAATGCATTTGCCCACCTATCTAAATGTAGAAAAGAAGGTGAATAAGCCCTATTTCAAAAAACGGTGGAGTGTTCCTTTAAGTGTCTGTTAAACCCTACATTCAGTTCACACTTAAGTATGTTCTTTTCAAAGTATATTATTTTCGTAATAAGCACTTATTTTAAAAGCATGCTAAAGTATATTTCATTTTCAGAAGGGATTGCATGCAAAACTGGATTGATTTTCATAAAGCACACTGAAAGATCACTCTAAAGCTACAGGTTTAATGACTGTCATGTCATAACACAAAATAAAAACACTTACATTAAATCTCTTAGACTTCTCGAAGTACCAAACTATTTTCTCACATCCTTCACACTGCACCTGTAGCTTCACACTGTCGGCAACGTTCACTGGAGCGCAGTTGGAACAGCTAAAGAGACAGGACATAAAGTATAGACCGGTTTCAAAGTAGCACAAATGACAACAAATACATTTTGATCGTATTAATCCAATTGGTTACATTCTTCTTACGTAAGAGTGAGCTTCATATTTTCATTTGGAATCACAGTGATGCATCTGGTTCCAGTTTGCCTGTGACCATGTGACGTGGTAAGTACAGTATACTCTGAGAAACTGTATACTGGTGGAAGACAAGTTTCGGATATCTCATAATCTCTAGTTCTCACTTCAGCCGGACAGGGGCAAGTGCCACCTACAGTACAAAGAAAAGGGGAAAAAAGCGTGAACGTGATTTCACCAAGTCCAACATGCTCTTTGTTGATCCTGGAACATCATTCCAATCAACCAATCAGATTTGAGGGACAAGTTCACGGTTTATGTCAAGTTTAGGCTTAATATCAGGGTTATGTGCTTCTACATCAGTGTTATTCACCATCATTTCCCTCTGATTTTAGGGATAACTTGTTTATGGTCAGTTTAATGTTGTTCCAGGTCAGGATCAATAAAACACGTTGATCCAGGAACATGTTGCACTGCAAAATTACGGTGACCACCCCGATAATATCGGTTGTCCTAACAACAGACGTGACAAAAAGCATCTTTCTCCACTGATGGCTATTCAAAAGCATTCATGTATTCAGACTAAACTGATTGCAAGCAACAAGTATTGCTAGTATTTCACAATAATATAGTCAATGTTTCATCATTGGCCAGTTTCTTTAGAAATTGTTAAACTGTCCAAGTAACTGCTATTGAGATTTCTTCAGTTATTATAGACATCCCTGGATCAAAACACAATATTTGTGATTGAGTTATAGTGGTACTTACTGCACGTCCAGAGAGCGCTGTCATCTTTAAGTTTATCAACAGATAGCTTGACGCTGGTAGTGCCGATGACTGGGATCTCTGGATCTACAGTGATATGCAGATTATCTCTGGGAATTCTCACATGCTCACCGATCTGTTGAAATTATAGAAGTGTAATGGATGTGCTGCCTTTTTAACAGGAATGTTCTGGGTTCAGTAAAAGTATTGACAACATATATGGCATCCAGGAAATTATTTGAATACTATCAGTTTGTAAAAAGCAACAAAAATGGGTAAAAAAATTAGTTTAGGGTCCAATTCTCACTATTAACTAGTTGCTAATTAGCATGCATATTACAAGGATATTGGCTGTTTATTAGTACTTATAAAGCACATATTAATGCCTTATTCTGCATGACCTTATTCTGCATCCCTAATCCTAAACTTAACAACTACCTTACTAACTATTAATAAGCCGTAATTACGAGTTTATTGAGGCAAAAGTCGTAGTTAATAGTGAGAATTGGACACTGAACTAAAATGTGACACAACAATGTATGTACAATAATGCATTAACAGTGGAACTCTAAGGTGCAAGTCGTTGCACTGGAATAATGCTAAATTACACATTATTTCAAAATACAGCCAAATGATATAACCAAAATAGACTTGCATGCATTTTCTATACATTACATTATTGTAAACACGATTTGTTTTTACAAACTAATGATGTTGAAATGATCTTTTGTGGTAATCAACAACATCTCACATAGAGCTCTTGAATTTGAGCTTAAGTATTGAATGCGAGTATGTATTTATGTGTTTGATTCTGGATCACATACTGTGTCTCCATCCTGTTGATTCACTGTTTCGTTGTGACAATAAACTGTTGTGTTTCCACCGTCCGTTTCCATGCTTGAGAAGGAATTCTCTGCTCGGACCACAACATTAAATGTGCCTAAATGATAGGATAGAGAAACAATTAGACTGAAGAACATGCAAATTACACACGACTACATGACCAAAAGCGTTAGGATATATATTTTTATAATAATATATTTTTAAATGTACAGTATGTCCAAATTCTTTTTCATATTTTCAGTGGCGCGAAGACCTGGAGGGCAACTTAGCTTAATGTGTCACATTCATATTTTGTGCACTGCTTATGTGTCTTCAATAAGATACTGAATTTGGTCTTTTAATAACAATGTCTTAGTACATTAACACAAACCTGGAAAAAAGCAACGTATGGGTTACCAGAGGAAAGCATTGTTTTGCCCTTCAGGTGGGCTTTTCTATAAGGTTGTGACGTCACATGAAAACTATAAATGTTTTGAAATGAAACATCCACTTTTGGCCATGCAAAGTTCATGTCAATCAAATGGAAGCACCTTGTATTGTGTTTGAGACATGGAAAAGCTGTGGACCTCCATGCAGCATCTCATGCATCTCAGAGAAGGTGTGATTGGCTCCAGACAGCATGAAATGCAGTTGCACCGGAGCCCCCCGAGCCAGAGTCACGTTGACCTGAAGGACACGCACCGGACACTGCTTGTGCTCGAGCTCCACGTCTGCTATGAGGCCTTCCACCGGCTCCAGCAAGCACAGATCCAGGACGGTGGAGACATCTTTCGGCGTCACCCCGTTGACAGCCACAATAGTAAGCTGATGGCAACCTGGCCCGAGCTTCTGCTGTACCTCTGGAGATACAGGGATGTCATGGGGAATGATCCCTCTGATAGCAGATGTGGAGACCAGCTCTGTATCTCCATGCTGAATTTTGTAGGTTATATTTGTTCCTAATGGAGGTAAACATTAATTTAGATGTTGTCTGTTTTTAACACTTATATAATGTCCTTTGAATCACTATACGTGTTTTTGTCATCTGGTAGGTGAAAATGAATGTAAGTAAATGGATAATAAGACTTAAAAATATTGCAACAATTGCAAGAAATACTGTAAGTATAACTTTTTATAAAGTCAGAAATGCAAGATATTAACGTAAAAAAATTAAGTCAGAATTGCGAGATTTAAACTTACAAAAATAAAGTCAGAATTGTGAGATTTAAGCTTGCAACTGTAAAAAAAAAAAGTCAGAAATGTGAAATAAAAAGTTGCAATTAACTTTTTATTTTATTTTTATGCCATGGTGGAAAGAAGCTTCCATAAAATTGTATTCCCTTTCATCAGAAAATAATTAAATAATAACATTTACTTTTTACCTGCGTCTAACTCCACTTGGATTTTCAGAGGGTTATTATAAAGTGCTTTGCAGTTGGTATAGTCTGTGGATTGATTCATGCTGTGACACTTTATAGTCCCAAACTCCCCAAGTGGTTCCTGGATAGTGATGATTTTGTGGGCTGTCACATGCCATTCACTGGTGCTGCACTCCACTCCGACAGTGAATACTCCAGCGCGACTGTACTTATGGACCACATTCTCCATCCTAAAGAGTTCTCACAGTCAAGCATTAGTCAGTCAAAGTTCCCTTGTGATAAAGAAGTGTGCTTAATTGTATTAAGTAAACCATGAAGGCATATTTTAAACGTGAAAGTATGTAACACACTTAAGTACACTTTTATTTTTTATTATATAATTCTCATTATATTTGAATAATCTTTTGTCATGCTTTGGTGAAGTACTTATATCATCATTACAAATGTTTAATTACAAATACATGACATGCATGTTTCAACAGAAATATCATTAAAAGTCTAATTTAGTTTACCATAAATGCTTTTTAGTAATACTCTATAACCATATTCTGAAGACAATAGATATAATTATAAAATTATATATAAAGATGTCCTACATAAGTGGGTCCAAAAAGCATTCTTACACTTAAAAATAAAGGTTCTTTATCCGCATTGATGGTTCCATGAAGAATCTTTTACATCCATGGAATCTTTCAATTCCACAAAAGGATTGTTTAGATTATTAAAACGTTCTTCACAATAAGAAAATGGTTCTATTAAGAACTTTTCACTGAAAGATTCTTAGACAAAAACGGTTATTTTATTTTATGTTTGGAATTGCTGCCAAAACACCATTTTGGAACCTTTATTTTTGACAGAGTAAGTCTAACTAATTGCATAATTTCAACTATAATACATTTTCATTTCATTCAGTCCTGTACATTCTTTTAAAATATACAGGTGCTGGTCATATACTTAGAATATCATCAAAAAGTTTATTTATTTCAGTTATTACATTCAAAAAGTGAAACTTGTACATTGTATAGACTCATTACATGCAAAGTGAGATATCTCAAGCCTTTATTTGTTATAATTTTGATGATTATGGCTTACAGCTTGTGAAAACCACAAAATCAAAATCTCAGAAAATTAGAATATTACATGAAATCACACAGTAATTACACATTGAACCAGGTTTTGATTCTTTTGGCAGTGTGGGCAGGTGCAAATCCTGCTGGAAAATGAAGTCAGCATCTCCATAAAGCTTGTCTGCTGAAGGAAGCATGAAGTGCTCTGGAAATGTCCTGGTAGACGGCTGCGTTGAGTGGACAGCACAGTGGACCAACACCAGCCGATGACATGGCTCCCCAAACCAACACAGACTGTGGAAACTTCACACTGGACTTCCAGCATCTTGGATTGTGTGCCTCTCCATTCTTCCTCCAGACTCTGGGACCTTGGTTTCCAAATGAGATGCAAAATTTGCTCTCATCAGAAAAGAGGACTTTGGTCCACTGTGCTTTATTAAATCCAGAGTCAACGCAGCCGTCTACCAGGACATTTCCAGAGCACTTCATGCTTCCTTCATTTTCCAGCAGGATTGGCACCTGCCCTCACTGCCAAAAGAACCTAAACCTGGTTCAATGACCATGGTATCACTGTGTAATTACTGTGTGATTTCATGTAATATTCACATTTTCTGAGATTTTGATTTTGTGGTTTTCACAAGCTGTACGCCATAATCATCAAAATTGTAACAAATAAAGGCTTGAGATATCTCACTTTGCATGTAATGAGTCTATATAATATACAAGTTTCACTTTTTTAATGGAATTACTGAAATAAATCAACTTTTTGATGATATTCTAATTATATGACCAGCACCTGTATATTTCTGTAATAAGTAATCTTTTTAAAAGTATGCTAAATGTATTTCTTTTTCACAAGGGTTAACATATATATATATATATATATATATATATATATATATATATATATATATATATATATATATATATATATATATATATATATATATATATATATATATATATATATATATAATGAAATGCTATTTTAATAACTCAGTGCTATTATGTTTCATCATGACATGCAGAAGGGCAACACTCACTCCTCTGGACTGTAATTATCAATGATGTGTCCATCTCCAGCACTCAAAGTGCACGTGAGGTTGCCTTGAAATGGATGCAGCAACCACTTCACTGTGATGGTAATGTTGTCAAAGACAGCGGCCAGTTTGCTCATCAGCAGATGTAGAGCTGATAACAAGAAGCACAATGTCTTAATATCATCCCAAAGTCTAGATGTCAATATTGTTCAAATTTGGGAATAAAAAACAAATCATAAAAATATTCAAGATTAGAGTAGAATGTAAGACATTTTTCAATGGGGAATTATTTAAACATGGTCAACTTTTGATTCGGTAAAGTCTCAGGACAGGTTTTTGTCTTAAAGGTTCAGCACACTATGTAACTCTAACTGCATGCATTTTGTGGAAGAACATTGTTTTGGTTGTGCTTCGGCTCTGTGTGACTGTGCGGATGAATATGACCGTTCGTTCTTAATAGATAATGCTTTGCATTGAGCTCTGTCTGAGAGCTACATATGGACATCTATCTGTTCAATAAAATACCTTACTAACCTGTCGAGTGTAAAAACACCATCATCTCCATGTCGCTTTTACAACATTTCAAATCTCTCAGTTCTCGACATCCCCGAAAAGCCAAGCATGTTGATTCTTGTTTTATTACGAGCTCTGTCGCGTTCTCTTTTCTCTCCTCTGTTCGCCGTTTGTTTAAAACGGATGATTTCCCGGAGGTTGGAGATTTAGCGGCTCCATGTCAACATTTCTCAACAACTAACCTACGCCACTTCCACACCAGACACACGTCAAAGTGTCAACTTTTCTCAATTTACGGATATGACAAGACACGAGTGACGTATGTCCGCAATTTCCCATGAAAACTATCCGGACTGGTCTAAGATATAAACACTTATAATAGGCTCACCGTAGTGAATCAGGGAAAGACAAAAACATGTTTTGGAAGAAGGATTGATGATGAATTGACTTAAATGCAGTTAATTTTGAACCAAAAAAATGTACATAGTGTACCTTTAAGTACTGCTTGTGTAACTGAAATGTTCTTTCGACCGACATGTCTAAATAAATGGAGGATTGTGCAACAGATAAGATGACAGAATCCATGCAAACAGTCACGTATCGGGGTAATAAACAAAGTGTCTAAAGGCCACAGTGAGTATTAGATATGCACCATATTATCAACATCAGATATGATGCTTTTTATGTAAGGAAACTGTAACACTGAGATTTCATTTGACACACTTGACGATATACAGCATTTGTAGGACAAAAGAGTTCTGACCATCTTTGCAATGGTATTCCACTGATAAGTAGCTTCCCAGCGCAGGGCACGGCTCTCCAAAAGATGATACATCGGCAGCAGCCTGACACACCTGCAGCCCGTGGCAGTGCTCTTCACAGAAAACAAGAAACAGAACAGTTTACAGTCAGTGTGCAAATAATCGCGAACATTAATCACTACATGCTGCTGAATACACAATTGTACACACTCAAATAAACCATTGTGTGAATACCTCTGTAAATATTGAATCCGTGCGCACAGTTGGGCATAATTTCCTTTTTAAAGCTAAGAAGCATGTAATCTGATAGTTGTCGAGTGCTTTTGTAAATGATAAAGAAGCTTTTTGCGCTTTATTGCCCTTCATGGTTTCAGTCACAAAAAAGAACGCTTTGCAAAGTCCATATGTTCCCCACTAATAATAAACTGTATAGGTTAGGGAGTGGTTGCATGAAACACTTTGCAAATTGCAAATATGTAATAAATCTTAAGTTACAAAGCCTGAAATCATAAAATGTACTTTATTGTTTATGGCACTTTCCATTAATACAGTAAGGTAAAAAAAAAATGTTAGCAAGATATTTTTAACACATTGCTATTGATTGTAAACCTTGGGAGGTCAACAATTTCCAACTTTTTATATGGCGCTTGGAATTTTCACAAACATGTTGCCAAATTTTGGGTAGCACTTTATTTTACAGTCCTGTTCCCCATGTACATACTATGTACTCATTATAGTAATTGCAATAACTGGGTTATAACTAGGTACTAACCCTGAATTACCCCTAAACCTCACCTTAACCCATGTAGTAGCCTTATATTACCAGTACTTTCTTAGGTAAGTACACTTTAAGTACACGCCATGTACTGCAAAATATAGTGGGATGTGTAAATACAGTTTAAAACTCTGATATGAGTGTTTTTTAGGAATAAACAGTAAATAAACATACAACTCAAAAAGACCAAACTTAATAAATTCATTGAGATCAATGGATATGTGAAGGGATAACAGTTAACAGATAACACATGTAAGTGTGTAGTTTGGGTAACAGAGTTGAATGGTTGATCTTAATGGATGCAGTAAGGAACCGTTTGAATTCATGGGACACCTAAGTGTAACCTGTTCATGGAAAGTGTCGTATAATAGTGAGAGAGTTGCAGTGGATGTACCTGAGACTGTATCTACTATATCGATCCAGCTGCACTCGTCCTGCTGTGGAGGAGCGTGTGAGGGAGCGTGGCTGGACCTGCAGTAATGCACCGTCTTCCTGCCGTAGAAGCTGTCATCAATCTCTATCACTTGACCAGAGCCACACTGAAGCGTAGCGTTGTGGTCCGCGCAGGCTAAAGAGCGCCCAGACTCTAAAAAAACATTGATTGATTTCTAACTCACGCTCAAAACAAATCAAAAAGGAAAGTTAAGGAGGAAAATATTTGGTTACACTATATTTTGATGGTCCACTTTAGACATTTTACTAGGTATAAGTAGCTTTGCAACTACATGTCAGTTACATTTAGTCATTTAGCAGATGCTTTTGTCCAAAGCGACCTACAATTTAGGACTAAATTAAGCGAGTCACCGTGAAGAGGCAAAAACAACGCAAGAAGAGCTCAAAATACCAAGTTCAGGCATTGCTCAGAGTAGGATAAGCCCAATAAGGGAGGATTAAAGGAAAAAGAAAGATTTTTTTTTTTTTTTAGGTTAAGTGCTCACGGAAGAGATGAGTTTTCAGTTGTCGTTTGAATGTTGAATGAGGGTGGGGAGATCCTTCCACCAGCATGGAACTGTGAATGAGAATGTTCTGGAAAGTGATTTTGTGGTTCTCTGTGATGGAAACACGAGCCGTCGCTCGTTGACCGATCGTAGGCGTAGATAACTCTCATTAGAGTATAAGTAGGCTGTAATAAACTGTTAGGTAAGGGCTTCGGGTTAGTATAATAAGTTGACATGTAGTTGCAAAGTTACTTGTAGTCAGTAGCATGTCTGTTGGGGAGCATCAAAATAAAGAGTTAGCAGATATTAAGCAGACAGTCTACTGATGCTCTAATGAGAGTTAGCTGACATGTAGTTGCAAAGTTACTAGAGTGTCTAAAGTGGACAATCAAAATAAAGTGAAAATACCAAATATTTTCAAATAAAAAAGACACCAACCAAACTCGCAGATGAAGTAGAGCTCCTGGCTGCAGTTACTGGTGGCCTCCCACTGAAATCCAGAATTTCTTCTGATGGAGCCACAGGATGCGTTCGGCGACGGATCCCGGAGCCAGTTGGAATAACTAACATCCGAGCCATCCAACCAGGACAAGGGACCTGAGAACAAAAAGTAACAAAATAAAACAACAACAAAGAGTTACGCCCTACATCTATCCCTCACAGCCTTGCTTTCATCCACGTTAAATTCAATATGGTGTCTAACATGACTAAGGTTTCAAATTCAAAGACTTCACACAAACCGTATTATTGCTAAAGACCAATAACTGATTTAGTGTCAGAAATCAGATAAGGTGATCCAAATTTGTTTTGAGCAAGTCTGTGTTAAGGATGTGTTAATTTACGATAAAAAAATTTGATAGCAAAATGATAGCAACCCTGTTAATACAAATATGTATCCTTTTTGCCGAAAAACAAATACCGACCCTATCTAACCAGGTGCTGGATATAAACAGCGCAACAAAAAACTGTACTCCCTTTTCCTTCATGCCTACAATAGCCATCCATAGAAACGGAGACAGATCTAGCACAAAAGGGGACATGGCAATAAAAAATGTGTCTTTGTAGAGCCAGAGATTGGTGTCAAGCCACAGACCCATTAACAACCTTCTGCTGTGTAGAGATAACCCGAGTCAGCTGGCAGTAATGCTGGAGATGTTACAGTGTGGGTGCATGATTGAAAAATAGTTTATCTGTATGTGAAATGCAGCTGACAACAGAGATAAGACATTTTAACAGTCCGTGTCTTGTTGGCTTATTCAAAGCATCACTGACAAGTATGGTCCAAATCTATCTATCTATCTATCTATCTATCTATCTATCTATCTATCTATCTATCTATCTATCTATCTATCTATCTATCTATCTATCTATCTATCTATCTATCTATCTATATATATGCCAAATATTTTAGTAATCATCAATTAGGTATCAAAATCAATGAATTAAGTATCATATGAAAGCTTGAACACTCAAAATTAGTCCTGTGAAAAACATTTTTAAAATTGGACATTGAATTACCATAAGTGTACTTCAGTTCAAACCCTTTAAGCGGGCTCACTTTGGGTAATATGAACTTCAAATTTGGAAAACAACTTGGTTAGACATATGGCTTTGATTTTCTAGCAATTTTAGAGTCCAAATTTATTTGTAAAATATGTATTTTGTATAAAATTGTAATGTTTAGTTCAATACATTTGCTTTACAGTAAATATAAACTTCTATAAGTTTTATACACATTCATTTTGTGAAGCATCTTTCACTTCTGCAATAAAGAAGTCTTCTTTTTAAAGAGACCAACCTTAGGTCTGTATTCGAAAGCATTCATGAATTACAACCATTTAAATTCACATATATGCTTAAAAAGGGGGTAACAGTTAAAAAATGAAGGTGCCTTAATATATCGCCTCAAGAGCCTAGATATATTTTCAAAGCTTTTATAAAAGACAACATATGTCTTGAGAAGCATAGCAAGGAAACTTTCGAAATATACCTTCAGTGGCAGCAGAGTCCAGAGTGAGGTTGGTGGAAGCTGGTGCGAGTCCGATCCACCAGTCCTGCTCCGCCTGCAGGTGTTTTTGGAGGAACTGTTGGGTTTCATCAATCTGGATGAAGGCCAGGTGCCCACCGCCCCGCTCACACCAAGCCTGAGCGCTGAGGAAACTGCGCTGGAGAGCCACAAACTCATAGCAGGAGCTCTCAAAGGCCTGCTGGTGCTCTGGACAGGAGATAACCTCCTCATCGTCACTCCAGATCGAGATGACATGAAAACTCACTATTAGAAACAGAGTGTAGAGAGTGTGATTGTCCATCTTCATCCTTCACCCTGTACATGAACAGAAGCGGCCTGATCCCGGTGTATTTAAAGGACACTGACGTCCGCCCCCAAAATGAGAGTCTGATGCTACCAATAGACTTGGACCAATAGACAATGGTTTGACTGCTAGATGGCTGGCCTTTGTGATGTGCTCTTAGATGCATTAACACAAAGCATCTGCAATGTGCCCCACAGGCCCCTGTGTAAATAACACTACAGAACCATTGATGTCTACATCCACAGCCTGGGCAGAAAGAGATAAGACAAGTGTTGAATCCAAAAACAAAGCTGGCATCTGATGACCAATTACAAAAATCTTTAATACAGTTTAAATCTAAATCGCCTTGTTGTTTCTACTGTCCATTCCATAAAAATCCAACAGTAAATACAATTAATTACATTTTTTTGAGGAAAATATGAGAGAAAAGCATATTTCTATGTTGCATACAGTTAAAAGGGTTACTATATATTCTGGTTACTATAGATGGTTCAGGTCCATCCTTCAGTGTATTAGATATTTCCAGCTGTTTTATTGTCCACCAGGCAAAAACAATAAAAGTCTGACCACTTAGAAAAACAACAGAAGTAGGCTAAATGATAAAATACTAATTTTGAAAACTAATTAAAAAATGTAAATGTTTATCCACAAAATAATTACCTTGTAAAAAATGGCGATTAAACAGATTTACAGCACAAACAATACACAATTTGTAACATAAAAATTAATGTTAGTTGACTTTATAAAATTATAAGCTTCACATTTCTACTTTTCAATTATCCAATAATTATCGTAGGTGCTTCACTGTTCTATCTTAAAGACAGGTAAAAAAAAAAACATGTTTGTGCCAATCAACATTTATACCAAAAATAGGAATAAATACTTTGTTCTCCATTCAGTATGCTCTTAATGTTAAGTATGCTCATGACATTCAGTGTGCGTCTGATGTACAGTATGCTCCTGACATTCAGTGTGCGTCTGATGTTCATATGCTCCTGACATTCAGTGTGCGTCTGATGTTCAGTATGCTTCAGTATGCACCTGATGTTAAGTATGCTCCTGACATTCAGTGTGCGTCTGATGTTCAGTATGCTCCTGACGTTCAGTACGCTCCTGATGTTCAGTATGCTCCTGACGTTCAGTATGCTTCTGATGTACGGTATGTTCCTGATGTTCAGTATGCTCCTGATGTTCAGTATGCTTCAGTATGCTTCTGATGTTCAGTACGCACCTGATGTTCAGTATGCACCTGATGTTCATTATGCTCCTGATGTTCAGTATGCTCCTGATGTTCAGTATGCTCCTGATGTTCAGTATGCTCCTTCAGTATGCTCTTGACATTCAGTATGCTCCTGACATTCAGTATGCTTCTGATATACAGTATGTAGTGTTCCTGATGTTCAGTATGCTCCTGATGTTCAGTATGCTCCTGATGTTCAGTATGCTCCTGATGTTCAGTATGCTTCTGATGTTCGGTATGCTCCTGATGTTCAGTATGCTCCTTCAGTATGCTCTTGCCATTCAGTATGCTCCTGACATTCAGTATGCTTCTGATATACAGTATGTAGTGTTCCTGATGTTCAGTATGCTCCTGATGTTCAGTATGCTCCTGACGTTCAGTATGCTCCTGACGTTCAGTACACTCCTGACGTTCAGTATGCTTCTGATGTACAGTATGCTCCTGATGTTCAGTGTGCGTCTGATGTTCAGTATGCTCCTGACGTTCAGTATGCTTCAGTATACTCCTGATGTTCAGAATGTTTCTGATGTACAGTATGTTCCTGACATTTAGTATGCTCCTGACGTTCAGTAAACTTCAGTATGGTCCTGATGTTCAGTATGCTTCTAATGTTCAGCATGCTCCTGACGTTCAGTATGCTTCTGATGTTCAGTATGCTCCTGACGTTCAGTATGCTTCTGATGTTCAGTATGCACCTGATGTTCATTATGCACCTGATGTTAAGTATGCTCCTGACATTCAGTGTGCGTCTGATGTTCAGTATGCTCCTGACGTTCAGTATGCTCCTGACGTTCAGTACGCTCCTGATGTTCAGTATGCTCCTGACGTTCATTATGCTTCTGATGTACAGTATGTTCCTGATGTTCAGTATGCTCCTGATGTTCAGTATGCCTCAGTATGCTCCTGATGTTCAGTGTGCTTCTGATGTTCCGTATGCTCCTGACATTCAGTATGCTCCTGACGTTCAGTACGCTCCTGACGTTCAGTATGCTTCTGATGTACAGTATGCTCCTGATGTTCAGTGTGCGTCTGATGTTCAGTATGCTCCTGACGTTCAGTATGCTCCTGACGTTCAGTATGCTCCTGATGTTCAGTATGCTTCAGTATACTGCTGATGTTCAGAATGTTTCTGATTTACAGTATGTTCCTGACATTTAGTATGCTCCTGACGTTCAGTAAACTTCAGTATGGTCCTGATGTTCAGTATGCTCCTGATGTTCAGTATGTTCCTGACGTTCCGTATGCTTCTGATGTACAGTATGCTCCTGATGTTCAGTGTGCGTCTGATGTTCAGTATGCTCCTGACGTTCAGTATGCTTCAGTATACTCCTGATGTTCAGAATGTTTCTGATGTACAGTATGTTCCTGACATTTAGTATGCTCCTGATGTTCAGTAAACTTCAGTATGGTCCTGATGTTCAGTATGCTTCTGATGTTCAGTATGCTCCTGACGTTCAGTATGCTTCTGATGTTCAGTATGCTCCTGACGTTCAGTATGCTTCTGATGTTCAGTACGCACCTGATGTTCAGTATGCACCTGATGTTCATTATGCTCCTGATGTTCAGTATGCTCCTGATGTTCAGTACGCTCCTGATGTTCAGTATGCTCCTGACGTTCAGTATGCTTCTGATATACAGTATGTAGTGTTCCTGATGTTCAGTATGCTCCTGATGTTCATTATGCTCCTGACGTTCAGTATGCTCCTGACGTTCAGTATGCTCCTGACGTTCAGTACACTCCTGACGTTCAGTATGCTCCTGATGTTCAGTATGTTCCTGACGTTCAGTATGCTTCAGTATACTCCTGATGTTCATTATGCTCCTGACATTCAGTATGCTCCTGACATTCAGTATGCTTCTGATATACAGTATGTAGTGTTCCTGATGTTCAGTATGCTCCTGATGTTCAGTATGCTCCTGATGTTCATTATGCTCCTGATGTTCAGTATGCTCCCGACATTCAGTATGCTCCTGACGTTCAGTATGCTCCTGACGTTCAGTATGCTCCTGACGTTCAGTATGCTCCTGACGTTCAGTACACTCCTGACGTTCAGTATGCTCCTGATGTTCAGTATGTTCCTGACGTTCAATATGCTTCTGATGTACAGTATGCTCGTGATGTTCAGTGTGCGTCTGATGTTCAGTATGCTCCTGACGGTCAATATGCTTCAGTATACTCCTGATGTTCAGAATGTTTCTGATGTACAGTATGTTCCTGACATTTAGTATGCTCCTGACGTTCAGTAAACTTCAGTATGCTCCTGACGTTCAGTATGCTCCTGACGTTCAGTACACTCCTGACGTTCAGTATGCTCCTGATGTTCAGTATGTTCCTGACGTTCAGTATGCTTCTGATGTACAGTATGCTCCTGATGTTCAGTGTGCGTCTGATGTTCAGTATGCTCCTGACGTTCAGTATGCTTCAGTATACTCCTGATGTTCAGAATGTTTCTGATGTACAGTATGTTCCTGACATTTAGTATGCTCCTGATGTTCAGTAAACTTCAGTATGGTCCTGATGTTCAGTATGCTTCTAATGTTCAGCATGCTCCTGACGTTCAGTATGCTTCTGATGTTCAGTACGCACCTGATTTTCAGTATGCACCTGATGTTCATTATGCTCCTGATGTTCAGTATGCTCCTGATGTTCAGTATGCTCCTTCAGTATGGTCTTGACATTCAGTATGCTCCTGACACTCAGTATGCTTCTGATGTTCATTATGCTCCTGATGTTCAGTATGCTCCTGACTTTCAGTATGCTCCTGACGTTCAGTATGCTCCTGACGTTCAGTATGCTCCTGACGTTCAGTACACTCCTGACGTTCAGTATGCTCCTGATGTTCAGTATGTTCCTGACGTTCAATATGCTTCTGATGTACAGTATGCTCGTGATGTTCAGTGTGCGTCTGATGTTCAGTATGCTCCTGACGTTCAATATGCTTCAGTATACTCCTGATGTTCAGAATGTTTCTGATGTACAGTATGTTCCTGACATTTAGTATGCTCCTGACGTTCAGTAAACTTCAGTATGCTCCTGACGTTCAGTATGCTCCTGACGTTCAGTACACTCCTGACGTTCAGTATGCTCCTGATGTTCAGTATGTTCCTGACGTTCAGTATGCTTCTGATGTACAGTATGCTCCTGATGTTCAGTGTGCGTCTGATGTTCAGTATGCTCCTGACGTTCAGTATGCTTCAGTATACTCCTGATGTTCAGAATGTTTCTGATGTACAGTATGTTCCTGACATTTAGTATGCTCCTGATGTTCAGTAAACTTCAGTATGGTCCTGATGTTCAGTATGCTTCTAATGTTTAGCATGCTCCTGACGTTCAGTAAACTTCAGTATGGTCCTGATGTTCAGTATGCTTCTAATGTTCAGCATGCTCCTGACGTTCAGTATGCTTCTGATGTTCAGTACGCACCTGATTTTCAGTATGCACCTGATATTCATTATGCTCCTGATGTTCAGTATGCTCCTGATGTTCAGTATGCTCCTGATGTTCAGTATGCTCCTTCAGTATGGTCTTGACATTCAGTATGCTCCTGACATTCAGTATGCTTCTGATATACAGTATGTTTTGTTTCTGATGTTCAGTATGCTCCTGATGTTCAGTATGTTCCTTCAGTATGCTCTTGACATTCAGTATGCTTCTGATATACAGTATGTAGTGTACCTGATGTTCAGTATGCACCTGATGTTCAGTATGCTCCTGATGTTCAGTATGCTCCTGATGTTCAGTATGCTCCTTATGTTCAGTATGCACCTGATGTTCAGTATGCTTCTGACGTTCAGTATGCTTCATCATGCTCCTTATGTTCAGTATGCACCTGATGTTCAGTATGCTCCTGATATTCAGTATGCTTCATCATGCACCTTATGTCCAGTATGCACCTGATGTTCAGTATGCACCTGATGTACAGTATGCACCTGATGTTTAGTATGCTCCTGATGTTCAGCATGCTTCATCATGCACCTGATGTCCAGTATGCACCTGATGTACAGTATGCTTCTGATGTTCAGTATGAACCTTATGTTCAGTATGCACCTGATGTTCAGTATGCTCCTGACGTTCAGTATGCTTCATCATGCACCTGATATTCAGTATGCTCCTGATGTCCAAATATGCTTCATCATGCTTCTGATGTTCAGTATGCTCCTGATGTTCAATATATGCACCTGATGTTCAGTATGCTCCTGATGTTCAGTATGCTCCTGATGTTCATTATGCTCCTGATATTCAGTATGCTCCTTATGTTCAGTATGCACCTGATGTTCAGTATGCTTCTGACGTTCAGTATGCTTCATCATGCTCCTTATGTTCAGTATGCACCTGATGTTGAGTATGCACCTGATGTACAGTATGCACCTGATGTTCAGTATGCTCCTGATGTTCAGTATGCTTCTGATGTTCAGTATGCTTCATCATGCACCTGATGTTCAGTATGCACCTGATGTTCAGTATGAACCTGATGTCCAGTATGCACCTGATGTACAGTATGCTTCTGATGTTCAGTAAGCACCTTATGTTCAGTATGCTTCATCATGCACCTGATGTTCAGTATGCTCCTGATGTCCAAATATGCTTCATCATGCTTCTGATGTTCAGTATGCTCCTGATGTTCAGTATGCACCTGATGTTCAGTATGCTCCTGATGTTCAGTATGCTCCTGATGTTCATTATGCTCCTGATGTACAGTATGCACCTGATGTTCAGTACGCACCTGATGTTCAGTATGCTCCTGATGTTCAGTATGCTCCTGATGTTCAGTATGCTTCTGATGTTCAGTATGCTCCTGATGTTCAGTATGCTTCTGATATTCGGTATGCTCTTGACGTTCAAAGATTCCCACTGCATCCGAAATCGAATACTTCCCTGCAATATGAGAAAAACAGTAGGCCAACAGAATGTCCAAATACATGGTTTTCAATATAACATACTTTTTTAACAGTCACAAAGTAAATTCCAATTCAAATGTAGTACCTACTCAGCATACGATTTCAGACACATGCTGAGTCCCAATTCGCATACTATCCGTCCTAAATAGTATGCGAAACTAGAATTAGTACGTCCCAAATCGTAGCATGTTGAAATGAGTATTCCAAAGATACCCGGATGGTCTACTATTTCCGGTTAGAATTCGAAGTGCAGATCAATCATAGACAGTAAAAGAAATGGACACAGCGACCCCATTGGAACTCAATTGAGACAAGTGAAGCCCATTTTTAGCGATTTCTTAGCACTTCCTTTCCTGACGCGCAGACTCAAACCGAGCAAAGCGTTACACGGACCACGTGAGCAACCCGTCTGTCTTCTAGTAGCTGTGCCAAGAGAAATCTGAATCATTCCCTTCCGAATCTTGCAGAGACGGAGAGTGTGAGTAGGAATTGTCCATGAGCATGGAACAGGATCAACTTTTGCTTATTCTGATTAATTATATTGTCATTTTGCCTCTACGTCCCCCCGATTGCCAGCGAGCTTCTCCTCCTGTCCATACGGTAATCTCTCTAATGTGCGACAAAGAGTCGCTTGGTTATGACGCAATCGTTAGCCTACTTTTACAAAAACTGCTTCTACGGGGCCATAACATAAGCTACAAGGTAATGGAGCATTTTATACATTGTCGTGTTTCTTTAGAAATAAATAATGGACAAATGGAGTCTTCAAACGCCTCAGATGTAAAGTTATTCGCTGTCAAAGTGACGCCAAAATGAATGGAAGTCAATGGGATTGCTAACGCAAGTGAAGTTCCGCTCAAGATGGCGGCACCCGGCCGACTTCAACTTCCGGTCGACTTCCTTCCCGCTTGAGATCAATGCACACTCTAACGGCTAATATTGCCCACAACCCATTGCGTGCGGGAGGGAGGAGCTTTGCGGTGATGGTGGTGATGTAAACCTGGCAGTCGGATGCAGCAACGGAGATGCGCCCTCAGTTTTTAAGTGTAAGAATTAAAATGTTTAACCCTAATTAAAGTTGTATTTTATTGTCTCGTAATATTAATGGGTTTATGTTGTGCCAAAAAAGTACCGTGTTTATCTTGTAGGGTCCGATGAAGATACAGAGCGCCTCATTGCAGGCTACAAAACAATAAATAAAAAGGCTCTAGTAAGTTACAGTGTCATGCAAGTGTCTTTTTTTATGTATTTATTTTGATGTTTCTGTCTGACTTATTTGTAGTAATACTGTGGCTGTACATATGTTAACTTTATCAGTCCAACCAAAGAAACATGGTTACTACACTTTTACTATAGTAAAAGCATGGTTCATTTTCATCGGAGTATTTTTAAGTATTATACATAAGTATAAGATTAAGTATAAAATACGTTAAACAATAGTTACACTATAAACTTTAAATATTTTAACTCAGAAAATATGTAGCGCTAACTTTCGTTACACACATTTGCACATGAACGTCAGAACCAGCCGCCTCACAAACGACCTGCGTTTGGTTGATCTACTACGACGCCCTGCTTCACTCCTCAATTTGGTAAACACATTGTAAATGTATTGTGGAAAAAAAGATGGGAATAGTAAATAAAAATATATTGGATATATAAGAATGAATTAAAATGTTAAATGTTTTGTTAACAGTCGCGGTGTGCGTCTAGGCAACCACGTTCAAGTTCACGTTGCATGATGTCATCGAAGTATGTCCCAGAACGTGCATACTTTTTTGCTACACACTCAAAAGTATGTACTTTTTCATCACAAAAAAGTACATACTTTTAGGTCGTAGTATAAGTAGGCGAATTGGGACTCAGCCACACTCTCTCTAAACTCTTCCTTTTCGCAAGCCTACTCTGCTCTGATTGGTCAGCAACAGAGCATGTGAGCGGAGTGGAGCGGGAGCGAGAGCGGGCGGATCTTGGACATAGCGCAGAGACGTTTTTAAAAGGACGAAGCGTCGCCTTATTATTTCCCGCTCCAATTTCGCTCAGCTCACACCACGAGTCTGAAGCATGCTCAGTCAAACCTAAACCAGGATCCATCTATCTTGCACAGTCATCAACAGTAGACTATTTTCAGTCAAAACTCGGCTCAATAATGGAGCTCAAAAAGTAGGCTACTTCAAAAAGGAAAATGAGAAGTCATACAGGTCAGGTGTACTATTAATATAACTAACTAACAATGATAATGTGGTACAAGAAAACGAATGTGGAGACATCGTTTCAGTCAGCAAAGAATCATTTTGGAATCTCAAAAGACATATCTCTCGAAAACATGAACGTGAGCTACGCGAACACGCTGGGAAGAAAACAAAAGGTTAGCAAATTGAATACGGTAACTTGTAAATTAAATATAGCGTAATATTCAAACAAATTCGTTTTTTTTTTCATTCAAGTAGACCTAATGGTTCGTTTTATTTAGCCGAATTTGTGTCGTCCGTAATCATATTTATATTATTAGGCCCATTTATTCGTTTAATTTTACAGCAGTTTGTGTGTAGCCCATGGAAGCCAATTTAAATTTTAATCGTGCGCGTTGCGCAAAAGTTCACTTATCAAAATTCTGGCCTTATAGTTAATTTACTTTTAAAAAATGTATGTATATTCTTGCTAATGTAATTTTTATTTACATTATTTGGCCCATTTATTTGTTTAATTTTACAGGACTTTTTGTGTAGACTATATTCCTTCTTACATAGGCCTGTAATTTGAAATAAAACATTTCTATTTTAAAAAATGTTGTTGTTACTCATTAGTTCTTTAGGAGGTAAGGCGGTCTAAGCTAAAAGTGATATACATGTAGATTTTTTTCCTTTTTTGGAGCGAGCGGGGGGGGGGGGCGATTTCGTTGAGCGCTGAGTGATAATGAGCGGAGCGGCCTGAAGTAGCTTTGAGCTGGGGAGCGGAGGGGTGAACAGTTCGTGAGCGATGAGCGGAGATTCTCACCACTCCACTCCGCTCACATGCTCTGGTCAGCAAGGCCCAGTCTGTTGTGATTGGTCTATTGCTTACAGCATGTGTCGAAAATGAACCGCCAATCACCATATCTGAATTTCAGCTCCAGAGGCTTCCTCAGCGTTGGTTATTTCGTATCAATTCCAGCGTTCATCCTTGTGAAGTGCATGCAGAGTGAATTTGCAGCGCTGAAAAAAACAGCATCTTCTCGACATGTCAACAACACAAACCAAGGCACAACTACAGTGTTTGAGGACAGGTCGAATTAGACGTTGTTCACATGCAGCCAATGAAGAACATAGGCTTGCATTATGTAAATGTGTTACATTGTTACACAGATACGTCATAAGAAGTGAGACTGTAATTGCTGTCAACTCATTTCGGCAGTTCAGAATCGATTCTTTCTTTTAGGTGAAAATTACTTTATTTTATCGTGCAACTTTGATCTTTAATACTTTGCAGACCTTTTAGATTTACAAACAACTAGCTATATTACACACTGCACGAAAGTTTATATATTTGAAAAAGCATAATAGGGGCACTTTAATATCTCATGCAATTAAAAAATTATAACCAACAACTGACAATCAACAAATGGCAAATAAAATTCCCGGCACACGACTAAACCCTTATCAAAACCGTTTTTCTTTTAGACTGAGGTAAAAGTGCATTGACATTTGCGTAGGCTACTGGCAAGCTGTGTTTATTTGTTTATCATGCAGGTACATTGATAAAACAATTTACCTTCATTCATTTTCCATGGTGTTTATGCTTTACTATTTGTGCTATACAGGCATCAGCCATCTGTATAAGTGCTACACATTGAATTCTTCCTAAATAGGCTACTTTTGAATTAATCTGTTTATTGTCAGATCTGTGAATGTATACGTTAGCTTTATGATTAAATATATGAAACGAAAACAGACAAACTTGTTACATTAGTGAGTTATGTCAACTGTGTTCAATGTAATTGGTTAAATCTGTAGCTTACAGTAACACGAATATGGATTAATCTTAAGCATATAAAAGCAGTGGGATAAGGCTCCACTAAGACCATGAAATGTTCTGGAGAGTACAAACTTCGGTGAACTTGTCCTCATTTGCACTGCCTTGTTTCCTAAGAGGAACTCTGCAGCTGTTACATAATGATTCAGAAACGCAACTATGGTGACGGAGTGTATGTGTGAGATACCGTACTAACGTGTGTGTTATCAGCCTGTAGCAGCACATTTATGTCATTGAGCACTCAGCTTCTGCTCAGCATGTTGTCTTTTTTTTGGAGAAACGGAGTGGAGACACCGGAACCGCTTAAAGCAGACGTGTCAGGTAAAGTTTCTGCAGTGGACATTTTCATGTAAGGAACACTGTTGTGACGAGCTATTTCCTCAAGGCCAGATGTTAAAGGAATAGTTCACTTTAAAATGAAAATTCTGTCATCATTTACTCACCCTCAAGTTGTTTCAAACCTGTGTGAATTTCTCTCTTCTGCTAAACACAAAGGAATATACATGGGTTTCTTGTATACAAACAATACCGGATGCGCACGCATCCAGGAGGCAAAAAACCGCTATCTGTTATGCCGAGTTCTGTAAAAGAACATTGTAATTAACGTAGATGTCGCATTGTTTGTAATTTCTTGTTGACTCAATAATAAATTGCAATTTCAGAGTTGGATCTGTTTGTTTGTGTTTCATATTAATATAACATTATGTAAAACGTCCAACTGTTGACGAATCAAAATCCGGACATACTGTGATGCATGTATGAATTATCATGTTAGACTAAGTTAGTAATGTAATAGCCAATGTTAGCAGTGCAGCATCTATAGAGCCTGAATTTGCTTTTATATAAGTTAAAGGGTTAGTTCACCCAAAAATGAAAATTCTGTCAGTAATTACTCACCCTCATGTTGTTCCAACCATGTAAGTCTTTCGTTCATCTTCGGAACACAAATTAAGATATTTTTGATGAAATCTGACAGAATTCTGACTCTTCCATAGGCTTCCAGTGTGACCGAAACTCACCGACCCAGAATAGTTATTAAAAACATCGTTAAAATAGTCCAAGTGACTCCAGTGGCTCAATCTTAAGTATATCAAGCGACGAGAATACTTTTTGTGCGCAAAAACAAACAAAAATACCGACTTTATTCCACTAATCAATTCCTTCTCTCTGGGCCTCGTAGTGTTTTTGCGCTGCGCGTCTGTGTTGCACGTCATCACGCATCACACACATGACCTGCTTCGGCCAATTGTGAGCCTACGTGGTGACGTGCAACACAGACGCGCTACGCAAAAACACTACGAGGCCCAGAGAGAAGGAATTGAATAGTGGAATAAAGTCGGTATTTTTGTTTGTTTTTGCGCACAAAAAGTATTCTCGTCGCTTGATATACTTAAGATTGAGCCACTGGAGTCACTTGGACTATTTTAACGATGTTTTTAATAACTTTTCTGGGTCGGTGAGTTTCGGTCACACTGGAAGCCTATGGAAGAGTCAGAATTCTGTCAGATTTCATCAAAAATATCTTAATTTGTGTTCCGAAGATGAACGAAAGACTTACATGGTTGGAACAACATGAGGGTGAGTAATTACTGACAGAATTTTAATTTTTGGGTGAACTAACCCTTTAACCTTGTTTATGTTACTTCACGACCTGAAACATTTCATGACTGCACACATATAACGTTACTTTACTGTAAATCAAAGATTTTACGTTGGATTATGTGGGAAGCCTTAGTACCTCCGACCGTGGCAATTATATTAAAAAACTTACTCGTCTCAGCAATGGTGAGATCTTGCCGGATCCCTACGCAATACATGACGATCTTTGGATTGTGGATGACAAGAAGTGGCCAGCAATTGTATGGTCTGATATATATAATTATCTTATTCAGACGCCAAGTGTGTATACAAGAGAAATGATTAGAGCGTACAAATCCCTTGATGCATACAACTAAGTTACGTGCTATGTGGTCATGTGCAGCTCGTCAAATTATGAATAGAAAGAATATATACAACTTCCTCCTTCTGTCCCACTCTTCCATTTGCCTAGATTTGGAATTACTTGCAACATGTATAATTTAAATGAGCAGATAAAACACAACAGATAGGCCTGCACGTAAATAAATTACGCAACAACTCCTTGGCATTTTGACTTAGCGACAACACCACCATGCTACTAGCCTAAACCCTTTACTCCAGTAAGAAGACCGCGGGTCTTTTTGCCTCCTGGATGCGTGCGCAAGCAGTGATGACGTCGCCGAGAAATCCATGTATATTGCGGTGTTGAACCGGCCCATTGACTTCCATAGTAGGAAAAGAAAATACCGTGGAAGTCAATGGGGTTGTTTGCTTACCAACATTCTTCAAAATACTTCTTTTGTGTTCAGCAGAAGAAAGAAATTCACACAGGTTTGAAACAACTTGAGGATGAGTAATTGAAGTGAACTAATCCTTTAGCAGCAAGAGCAATGGAAAACTGCGTTTTTTTTAAATGCACATTTGTGAAAGAACTTTTACATTGGTTTGTCTACGGAACAAGGAATGCGACCATTTGTAGCTTACTATCGATGCGTCCGAGTCGTTCTGGGCTGGACCTTTTCGATGAATCGTTTGAACCAGTTCACAAAACCCTTTCACACAGTTTTTAAATAGCCTACATGTATAGATATGGGGAATATTTGCATCTTATTTAAACGTGCAAAAGCTTTTATTTGAACGATTTAAAGTCCCCATGAAATAAAAATGAAATGTTTTTTTGGGCTTTTAGTATTCACTATGTTAGCCTTACTGTTATATAACCCACTGTGCTCCAAAACATTGACAAAATGCGCATTTAGAATATATAAGCATTCAAAGCTTACAGTATCTCACTTATGCAAATATGGATCAACGATTTTGAGGTAACACTTTATTTTGATGGTCCTTTTTGAACATTCTACTAACTAACCAACCAACTACATGTCAACTAACTGTCATAACAGTATTAGTAGACTGTCTGTTTAATATCTGCTAACTCTTTATTGTGATGCTCCTCCAGCAGACATTCTACTGACTATAAGTAACTTTGCAACTACATGTCAACTTATTCTAACCCTAACCCTACCAGTGTATTTATACTCTACTTACACTCTAATGAGAGATAGTAGACATGTAGGTGCAACCTTACTTATAGTCAACAGAATGTGTAAAAGGGACCATCAAAATAAAGTGAAACTGATTTTGATGACATCAAGCTGCATTTTTAGCTTCTCATCTGATTTTCTGTCCAATCAAATGCTCTCTAGAATCTAATAGCTGTTCGATATGTCCCGCCCTGTCTTCCTGTTTCAGTGGAAATATCAACATGATGCTGCTCGTTTCAAGGCATTTCAGTGAGCCATTAAATCTTAGACTTTCTGTTGAAGCCATTGCTACACGTTTTTTAAAATGTAAAAAATAATTAATAATAATTAAAATAAAATAAATAAAAATTAAATAAAACTTTTAAAATTGCAATTCACTACCTATGATCCTGCAGAAAAATATCCACCAACCATAGGGTGCAACAGTCCGGTTCCAAAAGTAAATATGAAAATCCCATTAAATTTTGAGATACTAGTCCCAAAATTATTGCCAGCACATTGAGACTCACCATAATCAGCATGCCAAATTTCACAAGTTGGACATACAACCATATTACTTTGGACTATTAGTTAATCATCAACCCAAATATTGTAATTTTGCACCTTTTTACTCCCTGAATTGACATACTTCTCATAGATTTGTTGAAAGCCACATTACAATAGAACCTCAATGGCCTGTTCAGTTCACACACTGAATTGTCTGCTTTATTTAGGCTCCATCCCACCATGGCTTCAGGGGACACTTTTGCGCAATGGTCCTGGTCTGTTCTCAGTTGGTAACACTTCATACAAGCACTGGTTTGATGGAATGGCACTCATTCACAGTTTCACCTTTAAAGATGGTACGTCGGGTGCATGGGCAAGAACCTTTTAAATGACATTTATGGAAAGTACTACAATGAACATTGTTGCAAAAATCTGCAAGGTGCATGTGTTATTTTACTATATCTAGGAAAGTGTTAACAGAGTGCTGGATGAGCCATAAACAGTTAAATTGTCATTTTCCAGGGGATGTGTTTTACAGGAGTAAATTCTTGAAGAGTGAAACATTCAAAAAGAACATTGCTGCCAATAGGATCGTTGTGTCTGAATTCGGGACCATGGTGTACCCAGATCCCTGCAAGAATATATTCTCCAAGTAAAAAGATCATTCTTTCTGGACTTTTTCAATTTTGTATTAAATCCAATCAAAATGACCTGGATAATTGCTTCGTGTTGCTTTGTAGAGCCTTCAGTTACCTGGTGAACGCCATTCCGGATTTCACAGATAATAATCTCATCAACATCATAAGATATGGTGAAGATTATTACGCATCATCAGAAGTGAACTACATAAACAAAATTGACCCACTGACACTCGACACATTAGGAAGAGTGAGTCCAAATGTATTCATTATTTCAATTGTGTGTTCTAGCAACTGCATCCCAAGATATTTTTTTTCAATTTGCTGCTGATAAATCGTCCTTTATTATCTTTTCAGACGAACTACAGAAACCATATCGCCCTCAACTTGGCAACCGCACACCCTCACTATGATGAAGGGAACACGTACAACATGGGCACTGCCATTATGAACTTTGGCAGACCTAAATATGTTATTTTCAAGGTGCCCGCCAATGCCTCAGGTAACCAGAGAAATAGCATTAGACCATGTTAATCTCGTAAGACACATTCACACCAAGAACGATAACTATAAAGACAACTATCACAATAACTATATTAGTGTAACGGTCACCAGCTGGAGTGCCCTTGAGAGCCACCAGAGGGCACTCCACACCAGACTATTGTCACTCTTACAAACTACATTTCCCAGAACTCACTGCCCAGACTCAATCACTTATTGCATTCACCTGTGTCTCATTACCTTGTTAGTTTCAGCCTATTTATTCCATGGTCACTCATTCACTCACTGCGAAGTTTTGTTTGTGTCACACTGCATTTCTGAGCATTCTCCCTGGTTTCATGTCTCTTGGATTTCTTGGGGCACTGGTTCAGAATGAATTAATTTGTCTGCTATTTCTTTGCACAGTAGCTAGGTGTCACTATTGAGCTATGCTGAATGAAGCTTCGAGTAATGAACCTTTGGCTGAAGCAATGGGCTGCAAGGTCTCAGTGGTTCAGGAAGCCTCATTTTGCCATCACTAACGAAGGTTAAGATCCAAATGCAGCTTTATTTAAGGCATAATCCAAAGAACAGGCAATAGGTCAAACACAGGCAGGCCGAGAGACATGAAAAACCGAGAGACATGAAACCAGGGAGAATGCTCAGAAATGCAGTGTGACAAAAACAAAACGTTGCAATGAGTGAACATGGAATAAATAGGCTGAAACTAACAAGGTAATGAGACACAGGTGAATGCAATCAGTGATGATGAGTCCGGGCAGTGAGTTCTGGGAAATGTAGTTTGTGAGAGTGACAATAGTCTGGTGTGGAGTGCCCTCTGGTGGCTCTCAAGGGCACTCCAGCTGGTGACCGTTACAATTAGCGTCCCCACCGACGCTCAACATTGTTTCGTTTATTCTAACGAAATTATTCTAAAGTTTATTTGTTTGTTCTGCAGTTTTGTCGTCTGCTGCTTTAAATGCTCGAGCTCTTCAAAACAGGGTGGATTCTGATTGGCTGTAAATCATTCATCAGCTGGAAAAAATCTATCTGAAAGTAATTCCAATGATATTGTTTATCTGTGCTGTTATCGTTATAATTGTGGTGTGGACTGCTATTCTTTTACATTTAGAAAATTTTTTAAAACTATATCGGTAACATTATAGTTATCATCCTTGGTGTGGACGGGTCTTTAAACTTGTTTTGAACCCTTTGATGGGACTAAACATTTAGGTTTGGAATTTTTGAAATGGTACCAAACTTAGTGACTTTTGTCATATTTGCTATATGAACACACACAAAATTGTAGACATGATTAGAAAAGACTAAATGGTCATAAAATTTTTCAACTGGCAAAAAATATGAAACAGTTTCTTTATGCAAAGTATTTTTGGGTTTGTAGATTCAGTTCATAAATAAAAAGAGGAATCAGCACACCAAACAAACTCAAAGTTCAAGGTCCATTGAAAAAGTGCTGAAGATAGTCCAAGATGGACTGAAACGTTTGCTCTTTGTTTTCTTTTTCTTTTTTTGTGCACAGTCACATATTTGTTGTCGCTTTATATGAGAATCTTCAGAACAATATTTTTCAGTGGACCTTGAACTTTGAGTTTGTTTGGTGTGCGGATTCTTCTTTTTGTTTTTTATAAAAAAATAGTCACACTTGTGATCGTCATGGTCAAAAATGACCAGCATAGGAAATGCAAAAAATACACTTCAAATTTTTGGGGTACAACATACAAATCAGCCACGATAAAGCAGTCTTCGATAATCTCTAAATATATATCCAAATGCATAACCTAATAAAAGTAATTATGTCTGATTATACTCTTATAAGCAACAAGTGAATTCACAGCCTTGTATATTGTGTATATATTTATATATATGTCACAATATGTGGCTGTCGTAATGAGCGCACGACAAATGGAGCACAAACAAGTACTCTTTAATCCAGATACCACTAGAAGAATGCAGGAGAACAGAATAACTCAACCACATGAAACGCGAAGGATACAGGACAATGGACTGAGGAAACTCAGGGCTTAAATACATATAGAGTAATCAACGGAAAACAGAACAGATGTGTGGAACTAATTAACAACCAAGGAAACTAACTAAGCAACACAGGAAAACTCCGGTAGATGGGAACAGGGAAAACAGAACCTGTATTAGGCTAATTGAAAATAATATGAAATAGTTTTTTTAATATGTGACCCTGGACCACAAAACCAGTCACATGGGTACATTTTTTGAAATTGAGATTTATACATCAATGTAAAAATGAATAAATAAGTTTCCGCTGATGTATGGTTTGTTATGATAGGACAATATTTGGCCGAGATACGACTATTTGAATATCTGGAATCTGAGGGTGCAAAAAAATCTAAACATTGAGAAAATCGCCTTTAAAGTTGTCCATTTTATGTTCGCGATTGTGCTGCATTCACTCACAAAAATAAATGTTTTATATATTTACGGTAGGAAATTTACAAAATATATTCATGGAACATGATCTTTACTTAATATCCTAATGATTTATGGCATAAAAGAAAAATCAATAATTTTGACCCATATAATGTATTGTTGGCTATTGCCACAAATATACCCGTGCGACTTCTGACTGGTTTTGTGATCCAGGGTCACATATTTGTATTATTCTATATATATATATATATATAAAAAAAAAAACATTTAGAGGTAATTATTGTCTAGTACCATGAAATCCACACAAAATACCAAATATTAAAGACTAATTATTATAGAAACAAAATGAAGTACATTCATTTAATTAACACAAACAAACAAAATATTTTACGCTTAATATCTTCAGTCTGTTTCAACAGCCAAAAATCACAAGTGTGACCCCTAAAAGCGAAGAATACTATAGATGGGCCATATTTCAGAAAGAACTACACAATGTATGTAATTCTTATTGCAGATAAAGGGAAGGATAAGCCAGCCCTCAGGAAGGTGGAACAAATTTGCTCCATTCCTTTCCGCTCCTCGTTGTACCCAAGTTACTTCCACAGCTTTGGCATGACGGAGAACTACATTATCTTTGTGGAGCAGGCCTTCAAGCTGGATATCCTCAAACTGGCCACAGCTTACTTCAGAGATGTCAACTGGGGCAGTTGCCTGAAATTCGACAAGGATGACATTGTGAGCAAAACTTCTGTTTTTTTTTTTGTTTAAAATAGTAAAAATCGTCTAAAATAGTACTTTATCCATTCTTTAAATGCTTCAGTAACTGTCCAAAATAATATAACAACTGTTGGTTTTGATCACCACATAGACACTGATCCATCTGATCAATAGGAAGACTGGGAAAACTGTGAGCACAAAGTACCACGCAGACCCATTTGTGGTCTTCCATCACATCAATGCTTATGAGGAAGATGGCCATGTCGTCTTTGACTTGATTACATACCAGGACAGCAATCTGTACAATATGTTCTATCTACACAACATGAAGCAAGATGTTGCAGAGTTTATAGAGACCAACAAGGACTTCTCTCGACCAACATGCCAGCGGTTTGTCCTTCCTCTCAACATAGACAAGGTAATATACAGTAAAAAGGATTGAATTGCATAAGGCATCATTCCTTAGTCTTTATGGACGAGTTGGAGCAAGAAAACTCTTCCACATTTTTCTGTATATAATTATGAATTTTATCAAATGGAATCCAACTAAATTATGACCAAATTTCGGATTCCATATGCACTTAGACTTAGAAGTCCCTTTAAGGCAAGCCATTTCACTCGGCGGCCATCTTTGAAATAACACTCGGGCAGCTATTTCAGTCATGCCAGTACAGCTCCTATCTGTTTGAATGGGGAAACATCAAATTCTCCAAAGCTGTTCACCAAGATTACGATTTAATTTCATGTTTGAAATCACCAATGAAATCTGACGACAACTGTCTCATAAATTTTGTTTCTAAATGCTCGAATCATTATGAAAAACTGACCAGCCACTGCGCATGTGCTGTCATAAGCGCTCGTCTCAGAACACTGATTGTTTTTAAAGGCATACTATGCAGTTTCCGTTTTTGTCAAACAGCGACTCTAGGGGTACTTGTATTTAACGTTACTGTCGTAAATACCACTCGCGCAGAGCCGTCTCTGCACTCATGGCCTGATCCCCTCCCCGCTTTCTTCGTTTTCTTCGTCGACTCTGCCATGATTCACGTCTGAAATGCGTGCTAGTGTCTTCCACAGAGGCTGCTTCATATGTTGTTGATGTATGTGACGTGGTGGCGTAAAGCAAGTCGTGATTGTCACGAGATTTGGCGGGGTTTTGCAGGTTTGCCAGCGCCTGCTTTGCTATCGGGATGATTAGCCCTACAACGAGTTCGTTTACCATGGAAATGACTTCAAAGCTGTTATATTAAGGTACAAATCTTGCATAGTGTGCCTTTAAATCAGCCAGCAGCTGCAGTGACGTGATGACTCTTTTATTTAGAAGACGACAGACGGCACTTATTCGGCCATTTTGCGCGTTGCACTTTCTCCCATTCATAGTGATATGAGTGCACCGTCTTTGCATACCTAAAGTCTTTGATTTGATGAGATTTGTCTTAATACAATAAACCTTTTTTCTTATTATATCAGGAAACTCCACCGGGCACCAACCTGGTCGTGCTGCCGGACACAACAGCCAAAGCAGTGCTGCAGGAGGACGGCTCACTCTACTGCACCCCTGACACTATTTTTGAGGGTGATTACTAAATTTAGAACTTGATCTTGATGACTTGATGACTTGTTTTTTCTCTCATGTTGACTTACTGTGTGTTGCTTGTATGATCACAGGTCTAGAATTACCAGGTATCAACTACAAATTCAACAGTAAGAAGTACAGATACTTCTATGGCACCAGGGTGGATTGGTCACCCTATCCAAGCAAGGTATATATTTCTAGCATTCTGGACATTTGCATTTACTTGAACCTTGTTTAGCCAGTTGAGCTTTAAGACCACATTAACATTTTCTGCAAAAAAATGCAATGATTTATCAATAGTTTCTCCTGTTGCATAGATCGCAAAAGTGGACATAGTTACCAGGACACATAAAGTGTGGACAGAGGAGGAATGTTACCCATCTGAGCCAGTGTTTGTGGCATCTCCGGATGCTGTTGAAGAAGATGATGGTGAGTATTTAATGGAAATATTGGACATTTTTGCAAAATATGAAGAATGTTTCTGCGTAATGCAGGCTGAAAGAATAAAAAAAAATTGAAAACAGTTAACTAGTTCAGTCATGAAACTCTAGATGGCTCGAATCCTTCACATGCAATCTGCTAGCAATCACATCATTAGCACATGGCAAAAGCTGATTCTGCAGCCAATTATATTTCTTGCTCAACAACTAGGGTAGTTCCTCTAAAACCCTCCTCCTTCCCCAGCTCCACCTGCCTAGATCTACTACGGGATTTATGTATGACTATTCATGCAGCAGCAGCATAACTTATGCGTACAGCAGTGTGTCTGTGTATCTATTAGCAGTAGCAAGTCCATTCTTGCTCTGAATCAGCAGCAGTGTAGCAGAATAAGTCCACCAAGACCAAATACATTACCATGCTTGAAAGTATTCAGAGCGTTGTCATGACTGAACTCTATTTAATCAATTGCAAGTTGATTCTTCTTTGTTAAAATTGTGGGGCACATGAAGATGAGTGTCACGAACTGCTCCGAGACTTGAGTTGAAGATCCAAATGCAGCTTTATTGGGACAATCCAGAATTGTAATCCACATAACAGGCATAAGGGCAAAATGATAAAGCAAACAATCCAAACTTATGATAGAGTCCAAAAACACAGGCAAACAATGATATCCAGGACAATGAGAGAAGAACAAGAACACGGGAAAGGAAAGGAAAGGAAAGGAAAGGAAAGGAAAGGAAAGGAAAGGAAAGGAAAGGAAAGGAAAGGAAAGGAAAGGAAAGGAAAGGAAAGGAAAGGAAAGGAAAGGAAAGGAAAGGAAAGGAAGGAGGCTCCCAGAATAGCAGTGTTACACAAAACAAGACTATGCGAAGTGAGATTGAAAACACAGGACTTAAAGGAGAACTCCGGTCAATTTTAACATTTTTTTGTACATTTGGAGTGCTGTCAATACAGAGAACAACGACAAAAATCGGTGTTGCCTACACCGTGTTATTCTATTTTTAAAATTTGCACCCTGTTGACTTCAATGGGGCAAGTACTAAACCTGCTTTTAGCCTCTTAACATCCTTGATGTGTCATTACAAGTGCACAGAAAATGTGAGTGATTCCTTCAGAGTGAACATGAGTGAATCTGGCTGCAGTAGATGTGAAAGATATTAATAAAAATGTTGTTATTTAAGCCAGCGCAAATACCTGTGTTTACATCCTGTTTTCGGTTGAAGTCCAAAGTAGTCGATTGCCGAGTTCACGCGCGTGATCATAGGTAACTAAACCTATGCGTGTGAACTCGGCAATCGACTACTTTGGACTTCAACCGAAAAACAGGATGTAAACACAGGTATGTGCAGTCAGATTCACTCGTGTTCACTCTGAAGGAATCACTCACATTTTCTGTGCACTTGTAATGACACATCAAGGATGTTAAGAGGCTAAAAGCAGGTTTAGTACTTGCCCCATTGAAGTCAACAGGGTGCAAATTTTAAAAATAGAATAACTCGGTGTAGGCAACACCGTTGTTTGTCGTTGTTCTCTGTATTGACAGCACTCCAAATGTACAAAAAAATGAGCTCAATGTTAAAATTGACCGGAGTTCTCCTTTAAATAGGCAGATTTTAACAAGGGTAATCACACTCGGACACTAGGAAATGAGGTCCACAATGGGAAGGCCCAGGAGTCGGGAGGAGTGCCCTCTGGTGGAGATTAAGGGCACTCCAGCTGACGGATGTCAATGGGCTTCCAAATTGGTCAGTTATGAGGTTCCATGATGATTAGGCGACTCTCACTATAGCAGAAAGATTTTGTAATTATGCTGTCTTGACAAAACATTCAGTAAGTGATTTTTCCTAATTTTCAGGTATTATCCTGTCTTCTGTGGTTTCGTTCAATCCCCAAAAGCCACCTTTCCTAGTGGTCCTGGACGCTAAGTCCTTTGAAGAGATCGCTCGCGCAACCATTGATGCTACTATTCATATGGACCTGCATGGGCTTTTCATCCATGAGAAGGGTACCTAAAATGGACATCAAAATGATGCACCAACCCATTGTGCAGGGTTTAAAGAACAATTCTTATTTGTTTATATTTGTAAATTTATATATACGAAATATAAGAAGAGAAACAAGATCTAAAAAGAGAAATGATTATATTTTTTTTTTTTCATTATTGTAAATTGTATTATATTTTTACAGACATTCTGTAAAACAGGCTATTGTTACATTGTAACATGATTATATAAAATTATCTCTCCTTAATTGTTTGTGACAATTGAGTGGATTTTAAATTGTAAATCCTGTAATTTATTATTCCTAATCTAGCCCTTTAATAAACCTGGCCACAAATGTATTGTTACAGCGGCGCTAATATGTTTATCATTTGTAAGCCGCTTTGGATAAAAGCATCGGCTAAATGAATGATCATTTTTATAGACATTCTGTCTATAAAACAGGCTATGCAATTTAAGATTATCTGTTCATTGAGTTTAAAGCTGTAAAACATTATTTTACTGTAATTATTTGTATTGTGGTGCCATTAAAAATGTTTTGACATCTTATCCAGAGAATAAAGAGCAGTCAATTACTTCTGATGCTGATTATGCAATGACTTTGGACTAATATTGAGAGTAAAGTTCAGAAAGAGCAATGTACAGTTTGGATAACTATGAATAAATTTGTTTTATTTTTAATCACAAATCTGATAGGACTCAGCCAATGGCGTGTTTCAATCTCATACTTGTGGGTTTAATTGCCAGGGCGTCACTATGTGGTGCCTAATGTTTCTTCAAGTCTCCCTACATGCAGGATATTCCTTGAATGTGAGGCTATAGGATTTTTTTCATGCTTAGTATAATGATTGGGTAAAAGTATAAGCACATCTATCCTCAGCAAGATCTGAGTCATTATTCATATCACAAGTTATTCATGTCACCAAATTTTAACAGGCCTACTTTAAGGTTGTGCAAGTACTTAGGTTTATTAGTTTGTCAGTTGAAACATTAACATACGGTGTGAGATCTTGTCATATAAATAAATGGATAATTTTATAGGTATTACAAAAGATGAGGTCATAGAGTACATATTCTGTTCCAGTTTTCTTGAAAGCACTATCTTATCTTTTAACAAGATGTTTCCTAAGACTACAATTATGATAAAGTAAGGCAGTAAATATTTTACTTTTGCTCATAACAAAAGAGCATTTCATAACATTTGTTTTTTACCACAATTACTAATTCATAAACACAGTCCTCAATCAGATTGCATGGAAGGATGTTTTTTATAACAAATCATTGTTCAAAACTTTGAACAAGTTTTTAGTTCTACAACAGTTTTGCTAATGTTTCCTTTAAGTTATGAAAAAAGTAATTTTTTTGTTTGTTCTCTGAATGTTTAAACATCCAGTTTTTACATGTTTTAAATAAGGGTTTTCTTGGCTTTGCGAACGTTAAGGAAACATTTCATTTGATAATTTTTTTAACATTATGGGAATTTTACTTTTAAATGTTCTCAGAATGTTCTGAAACAAATTTAGAAAATGTTAAACGAATGTCCAAAAATTTGCTGCCTTAAGTGTTTAAGTACAATCGACATGGATGTTTAAGTCATATCGACTTAAATTACATTAAACTGACTTAAAAAAATTGTTGAATCTTGTAAAAAAAAGAAAGAATTTTGATCAGTTAAAACGATGTAAAAACATGTTGTCATAACTTATTGATTATATATATTTATTTACATTGAATGTTTCAGGAAAAAATACTCCATGATCAATGTATAAATACTACTATTGTTATTATAAGACCATAACTTTGAATGGACATTCAATTAATGTTACTTAATAACTTTGAGAGAACCTTGTCAGAAGGTTAGCCAAAGTTAAGAGAACATTCACTGTTAGCTGGGAAGTTCCTTCTGAAATGTTGTTCCCATTCCAGTAATGAAACAAAGGGAGCTTACAGAGAAATGAGCAGCATCATTGCATGCATTCTATGAAATTATTTTTGAGACAGCAAACTCTGTTGAAGCTTAAAGGTTAGTGTAGTGGCTCTTATGCGGTGCAGATTGATTCAGATTCTTCCTTCTTCTCCGTCTGCATGTGGCCACGGCTCTTGAAAAGGCCAATTTTTATGATCTTTCAGTGCAGTGATCATGTGGCCTTATTTCACTATCTGTATTATCATGGTGGTTATCAGTAAATTTTGGTCAAGGTCAAGAAGGCGGCCGGTATTAACATATCAGTGAATGATATACTGTATGGCTATGTGAATTGTACAATTGCAACAAAATACCATTCTGTAATGTTGTGAAAAGCGTTTTATATGAGCAGGAAACAATTTTTTTTATATAATAAAACCATTTTTAAAATATCCATTTTATGGATAGCAAGCGTAGCGTTTGTTCTTAGTCATGCTTGCAATGGCTGACTCTTCCTGATCCATGTCTACCTTTAGGAAATTGCCTATTTCCCTATATAATGTCTATTCAGTATTATCAGCAGTATTATTTATAGCGTTGCGCAGGAGCTAATTTCCCTCCGCCATCCCCAGCTCCTTCTTGTCAGGACTTGGCCTTCTCATTTTCCTCTTCAAATCAGATTGTCATTTATCTTGATTTATGTTGTTATGTTAAGAACCCTAAAGGCCCCGATATCCTCACGGCGAAGTTCTTTTTCATTCTTCGCTTAGAGGTAAAACGAATTTCGAATACGTGAGCAGCGATGTACGGTTATCGAACATCTGACGCCGCCCACACTGCTGAGAGCGACGGTTAGAAGAATATGTAAATATGTGCTGCACGCTTTCCTCAATAACAAAATAAACACGTAACAAAATTGAAAAAACAGTGAGCATTTTTTTAAATAAAGCATAAGAAAAGCATCTGATCATAGTAACGTGAATCTGTTTATTTGCACAAGCTCTGCAATTCGGTGCTCTAGTAAAGTTATGTCACGTTTCTTTATATAGCTTTTTACATAATAGATTGCATAAAATCAAGCAGCTTTGCCGTATTAAACAGTGTCAGTGTCTCGTTTTATCAGAAGTACAACTTGATTTTCTACTATCAAGCAGCTCATCCACCTCCAGTGTGTTCATGTTTTCACTCGCGAATGTCTGACCTCGACCGACTGAACAGGAGAAATGAAGCGGAAAAGATTTCCACGTGGAAGAGGGCGGAGCCTCAGCACACCTACCTATTGCGTAATCGCCACGGACCAATGGTAGTACAAAGAGTTTAGCCGTAGCAAACTTTTCCGGAAAGTTCGCTTTGGCAAACTGTTTCGAACTTCCAAAAATGACTCCAAACAAAGTTTGTTTTGGCCTGATTTTGTTCGAAATGACGTCACATCAGTTCGTTCTCTGATTTCGCTTGAAGTATGTTGAAGTAATGCTCTTTAGCCGCACATACATTGCAAGGCAAAATTATTTGTAGCACCCTTTAATAAGCACTTGCTCTTTGTGATTAGAGTTTCAATATGTGATCATCAGACCTCAATGAATGAATGATTAAATGAATGAATGAACATTTAGTTCAGTCATGAAACTTTAGAGGGTGCAGTCTGATTGGTCCTTTACATTCAATCTGCAAGCAATCACATGATTACCGCATGGCACAAGCTGATTGGCCCTTTTGCTGCAGCCAATTAGATTTCTTGCTCAGTGTTTGCTGTAGGGCAGTCAGATGTATGCTATCAGAGATCCTCTGAAATCCTCCACCTCCCCCAGCTCCACCTGCCTCCACCTTTTTTTTTAATCCAAAGAAATAAATGTGGAAATTGAGATTTGTTTCCCTCATGCTAGACACATTGCTGACCTCATGACTATCATTTGTGATGCATTACTGGCCATACTGTTTTTACCAAACATTTTTTTAGATAGTTGATAGTGGATTGACACAGGATGGGTGGTCTAGAATTATGTACTTCACATGTTTCCAGTTGCCATGTTAAATGCATAATGCCCCATGTGTTCATAAAAGACTATCAATGCATTGCCAAGTGCATATATAGGCTCCAAATATGTTATCATAATAATGAATGCTACATTAAACTGAAATGTATGTTTACTGTATGTTGTGCTGGCAGTTACAGACACCTAAAGTACCAGCATAAATGAATTTCTCCCATATTGTGACGTCAATGGAAGCTTGTTTCCACCACGGAATAAAAAATTAAAAGGTGACTTTTTGTCTCACAATTCGGACTTATTTTCTCAGAGTTGCGAGTTCATATCTCACAACTTTGAGAAAAGAGTCAGAATTGCGAGATATATATGGCTGCATCCGAAAACGTAGGTTTATATCTCGCAATTGTAAACTCGAAATTGTGAGGGAAAAATTCTGAATTGTAAGATAAAAAGTTGCAATTGCCCTTTAATTTGGTTTTATTCCGTGGCAGAAACAAGCTTCCATATACTGTACATTGTGCAGTCAGTGATGCAGTGACTTCTCGAACAAGAAAAAACGTAGGGCAGGGCTTGATTTTGTCCATAGGGAATTGATTGGATGGTTGTGGTTTTCTATTGGTCAATCCCATGTGAGTGACAGGTTGCCCCGCCCTTATGCCTATAAACACATCACCAGAGAAAAGATTTCGCTACAAGTGAGATGGGAAGTTATTTTGATTCAAGATTATGAGGAAGGCTACATGAAAATAATAATAATAATAATAATTATAATAAATTCTGCAATATTCTATTAAAAACTAGGAAATGTCCATTTTGATTTCATGGTGACTTTAAAAGTCGATGTTTTTAGTAATATGTTAAAGAAATATGTTATTCACCGCAATTATTTTTTTTCAGCAGCAAAAATATCTGATTATAGGATGTTACTGAGATCAATCAGTATAATAAAGCACTGTAGGCCTAAGTCAAATGATCTATCTATGCATTCCCTGAGGCAACCCACTTCATATGACTCAATATGACTGGATTCTTTTGTCTTCATCACCCTGTTAATAAAAATGCTTCGATAACAGGACAATGGCCCTCATTTATCAATCTTGCGTAGAAACGGGCGTATATATTGGCGTAAGATTATGCTTACACTCTTCTCATCGCCTGATTTATGAAGCTGTGCGTACCTTTGAAATTCTGGTGTACGCAATACCTTTCCTTGATAAATGCCGCGGCTGAAATCGATCGTCATTAGACTAACACGCCCCTATATATTCAAGTCTCCGCTTCCCCCACGCCCTCATTTTACGCCATGGACACACGGAAGACGGCAAAGAAGAGAAACTTCTTTGAGAAAGAGAAAGCGAAACCAGGGAAGTGGAAAGAAACAAAATTGATTTCTAGATTTTTATTATTAATGACGCTTATTGTTATTTAGAGGAACAATGTCGTTATTATTATTATTATTTGTATTATTATTATTATTTAAAATAAGAAGAATGCCATTTTTTTTATTTTGTCAGTCTGAATTATTTTTTTGGTCATTGAAAGCCTTTCATTACGAAACCCAGTCCGTGCACACCTGCCGGGCCTAACCCTGGCCTGGCCTAACCATCGTTTCAAAGAATAGTACAACGGCGAGCGCGTCGAGTATAAACGCCTCGTCCGTTTGGGGAGGTGCGCGCGCAGTCTGCGGAGACTCGCGCTGCGGAGCCAGGCGAAAGTATAAACAAGGCTTGAAACGTCAGGTAAAGCGCACAGGCTCGCAACTTAAGGAATACATATGCCTACAAATCAAATGCTTTGGTAAAATCACACAAATTAAACATTGAAGTCCATGTTGCACAAAAATAAACACTGAAGTTTATAATTCTATGTTGTTGTTTTTTTACAGTGGGTCATAATATATCATATCTTTTAGTTTGTCAGTGCGTTTTGCGGTGTTAGGAATTGTTTTTCTGCGCATTCCCGCACTCAAAACGTGCGTACACCACCTCCTGAGCTGGCGTAGGATTTGAGCGTGCCGTACGCCAACGTCCATATTGATAAATCTCAAAGTCACCGTGGTTTTGGGTGTACGCCAGGTGTACGCTGGAAATTTGGTGTACGCACTTTTGATAAATGAGGGCCAATACACGCACAAAAAGAACTACAAAAAATGATATAGCCTGACTGACCTTACTTTTTCATATTTAACTCAGTCATCTTTTTTATTGCAATTAAATGAACAAGACAATCCAAAAATATCACAATATCCCCTTTTATTTTGCTTTCTTCCATTAACAGTTCTGCAGTTCTCATGCTTTCCTAGGTCAGATTGACCTGCTTATCTGTGATCTCTGTAATTGGATAAATACAATGTGTAGCCTACTACTTGTTTACATTTTAAGAACAATCCCGAAGCCACGGCAGTAGCCTAATGTATGGGCATAGACATGGAAGACGACACACAGCATTATGGAAGCTTGTTTCCGCCACAAAAAAAAAAAAAAGATAATTGCGACTTTTTATCTCACAATTGCGAGTTTACATCTCGCAATTCTGACTTTATTTCTCAGAATTGCGAGATATAAAGTCAGAATTGCGTGTTTTAAAGTCGCAATTGCGTGTTATAAAGTCAGAATTCTGAGATATAAAGTCAGAATTCTGAGATATAAAGTCAGAATTGCGTGTTATAAAGTCAGAATTCTGACTTTTTTTCTCGCAATTGCGACTTTATATCACGCAATTCTGACTTTATATCTCAGCATTCTGACTTTATATCTCAGAATTCTGACTTTATATCACGCAATTGGGAGATATAAAGTCAGAATTGCATGATATAAAGTCGCAATTGCGTGTTATAAAGTCAGAATTCTGAGATATAAAGTCAGAATTGCGTGTTATAAAGTCAGAATTCTGACTTTTTTTCTCGCAATTGCGACTTTATATCACGCAATTCTGACTTTATATCTCAGAATTCTGACTTTATATCTCAGAATTCTGATATCACGCAATTGGGAGATATAAAGTCAGAATTGCATGATATAAAGTCGCAATTGCGTGTTATAAAGTCAGAATTGTGAGATATAAACTATTCTGAGGTAAAAAAAAAAAAAGTCCGTCTTTTTTCCCCCTTAGAATTGGACTTTATATCTCACAATTCTGAGAAAAGATGTCAGAATTGCGAGATATAAACTCGCAATTATGTGTTTTTATCACTAATTATATCACGCAATTCTGACTTTATATCTCAGAATTCTGACTTTATTTCACGCAATTCTGACTTTATATCTCGCAATTCTGAGAAATAAAGTCAGAATTGCGAGATGTAAACTAGAAATTGTGAGATAAAAAGTCGCAATTATCTTTTATTTTTTTTATTTTGTGGCGGAAACAAGCTTCCATACAGCATAGACAGTCAGACATGGACATAAACAGTGAACAGACACATAGACATGGAAGACGACACATAGCATAGACAGACAGCATGTCGACATAATTTCGGCACAAATGGAACCCCATATAATTTCGGCACAAATGGAACCCCATACTATGGAGGAGATAAGAATAAGAGAAGTTTGCACATTGTAAACATGAGTGTTTAAGTCCTGTAACGAGAGGCGGAGCTTTCATCTTCCTGAAGCTTTATAGAGAGTTTGTGTTCGAAAACTGAATGCCACTCTTCTAGGGAGAAACTTTAGACAACGCTGGGGAAAATGCAGTACGATTATGGTAAAAACAAGGAAGAGCATCCGGAGCCCATCAAAACTGAAGTAAAAGGTAGGTGGAGGGAAAGTCGGCGCTAAATGTCACGCGCCTGTAGTGAATCGCTGCCGTTTGTTTACTGATAAACCAAGTAAGTAAGTAGGCTAGCCTACTAAAAAACTTATGCGCGAAACGCCAAACATTGATGCATTTTGACTGTAGAGTTTTGCAGGCCTATTTTTCATGAGGCAGCACGTCTGAGGTAAAGCTCTGTGATATTGTAAACATTAGGCTGCACCTTTCACGATAGGCTACGTGCTTTTTCTTATATTTATATCTCTGTCCATATATAATGTCAACTACTGAACGAGAAATTAACAGAACGGATCCAAATGCACAATTTTGTATGTTATATTTTAGAGCCAGTTAAATTATTTTGCTACAAAATGCCTTGCAATATCTAGGCTACTTCGTGTCGTAAATTAAATTGATAACTTTTGTTAACGTTCTTTGTAACAAATGTATTTGTAACTTGTAACTTGGTATACCAAGTTTTTAAAGGAACTGTTACACCTCCAGTGTTGTTTTTGTTAAAATTCACTGCATATTAAACAATTTGGTCATTTAAATTATAGCATCACAGGTTTTCTCATGGTTTTTCCAGTAAACAGAATTACACAGTCTCTTGATTTTGTGTGAACAAAATTCAAATCTACAAAAAATTCTAAAGTCATTTTAATATACAATGTATATATATATTTTTTCATTATAACAGCCTTACCATCTGGCCTAGACTTGCCCAGTGTGTTGTTTTACATGCAATAATTATGTGACTGGCTCCAGATCAAAACAGAAAATAAGAATTTCAATCTATTATTCCATGTACCTTCATTGGATTTCTTCCCATGTATTTTCTAGGTTTTGTACATTGTTGTGAAAGTTTGAAAAAAATGCTTGATTTTAATGTTTGGTGTTTTCAAGGTTTGTCCATTTTGACTACTTTTGAATATTGAACATCTTCCTTGAAAATGCTTGAATTTTTTTTTATTAGAACGTCCAGTAAGTTTATTTTTTTTTAAAGTAACGTTTATTAAAGATCGAGTCGTGGATCGTGACTCTCATTGTGTTGAGTCAGTGCAAGCACAAGCAAAAGTACATGTGAATGATCAGCTCTCCTCAACCACCTTTAAAGCAACCTTTATTTATTAACCTGAAATGATTATATATAAACACAAGCGTGTGGAATATTATTTCTGAGGCAATGCGTTTTTAGGTATCAAGTGCTGGACATGGCGTCATCTTCCATAATAACTCATTTACTTAGGACAAATATTTGCATTGTGAAATAGGTTGCTGTACGTTAAAATCCACACTAGAACATACATCATTGTACTGTCTTGTCATTCACATGGTGACCAAATCACCTAAGGCATTCACTTTCTTTCATATCTTCATTCACTTCATATATTTGTATTTAATTACTTTACCAGCCAAAAGATTAAAATAGTAGCGCTAAGATTTCTTATACTATAATGAACAAATACAGTTCATTATAGTGTAAGATAGAGCTGCATGATTCTTAATGAAGTAAGAATCAAATTTTGTTTTGTTTTAAAATGGAATATTCTCCCAATATTCTTCTGAATAGACAACTAAACAAAATAAAATGTCGTTTACTAAAGGTTCTGGCAAAATGTTAATTGCTGTAGTCAATTTAAAATAATAATAATAATTTAAGTTAATAATAAAAAAAAAACAGTTTGAATGAATGATTCAATGGCTCAATCACAAAGACTTCATTACAAACTGAACAGAAATACAAACAAACTGCAAACTGACTATACGTAAAATAATGCAAACACACTTTATGGATTTAATCTCACGTTTCTTTTTAATTTTATTGCTAAAATTGGAGTGTTGTTTTTCTTGAATTCGTTATTTTTGAGCGTAATTTCTTGAGACTTAGAGACTTATTTCTGTCTACTGACTGTCACAAACCATCTCTCTCTATTTTTTAGAAAAGCAATGAGAGCAATGCAATAGTGGATTTTTTATTTTTTTTTGCTGGAGCAAATTTTTTATTTGCTATGGTCTATCATGCATATAAAAGTTTACTGTGCTGTTTTTGCATGTAATATACATCTGATTATTCATTGAACTTTTATTTTGTCATGACTGGATTGTTTATTTGATGATTGAATGAGCTCTTAAACAGTCCAGATTTTGCAATTATGAATATGGATTTTTTATTATTGTAAAACACCAGCTGCACTGATTAAAAGTGCTAGAAAAGTGCTTGAATTCCACTCCTAAAAATCTTTATGAATATTTCCACTTGGATTTATTTTTTATTCATTTAGCAGATGCTTTTATTCACTTAAAAATTAGGGAGAAATAGAATCAATTTATCATAAAGAGACAGACAATTTTAGTATAATCATAATACTGAATTAATTTCAGCAGTAAACCAGAATGGTGCACAACTTAAGCAGAAGTGTACATTACAGAAAAGGCCAGAAAACAGAGAAAATATGAATTAGTTTTAGGTGCATTAAGGAGTGTCTATTTATGGTTCTGGTTAAGCTAAGTGCTTGTGGAGGACGTCTTTAGCAATTTTCTCTTTCTGAATGGTTCTATGAGCTTAATGGCAGATGGTTTGGACAGAGAAGTGGATCTAATCAGCGAATTAGACCGAACTGCTCCACTTAAACATGTTTCATCATCTCTGCAGGCTTGGTTCCTGAATGGCTGCAGGGCACGCTTATACGAAATGGACCCGGCCTTTTCTCAGTGGGAGAGACCTCATACAACCATTGGTTTGATGGAATGGCACTTTTGCACAATTTCACAATTAATAAAGGTATTTACTTTATTGCTTATAGTTAAAGCCTAAGATATGATATCAACATTTGATCTGAAAACAGGATGCACAGGTGGTCTTTTTTAATCAGTTCTTGGTTCACAGCCTTCTGTTTGAGTCTGAGTTTATTATTTATTGATTAATTTTCAGGAGAGGTAACATACAGGAGCAAATATCTTCAAGGTGACACCTACAAATCCAACATGCAGGCCAACAGAATAGTGGTGTCAGAGATGGGGACCATGGCGTACCCAGACCCATGCAAAAATATATTCTCCAAGTAAGTAACATTACTGCAAATGATTCAGAAAGAATCATGTATTTATAAAAACTTGATTCTTCAATGGAAAGTGCATTAAACCTAAATGTAAAGAAATCTTTTCTCAATTGTTGTGTTGTGTGATGTTTTAGCTTTAATTTAATTATAGGGAGGAATACTACTATATCTCAAATTTAGATTTGAAAGATTCTTGCATTTAAATTTGACCATTTGACCCTTACCAATGAATTTTAGGCATTTTTATGGATCACACTCAAATTAGCCAATGTGACTGAGAATTGAAAATCTTATAAAACCTATAACACAATCAGCTAAAATTCAACTAGTGACTATAAGAATAGTTCGATTTTAATGTTCTTATCACCTAAAACTGTTCATCAGATGTTAAATAATATTATATAATAATATAATGTATAAGCAACTGAACTAATTGTTCTTTTAAACTCTTTTCAGAGTGATCACCTTCCTCAGCCACACCATCCCGGACTTCACTGACAACTGTGCCAATAACATAATCAAATATGGACATGACTACCATGCTACATCTGAAACCAATTATATTCGTAAAATTGACCCCATCACTTTAGAGACTCAAGAAAAGGTAAAAATACTGCTTGTAAATATATCTAGTTTAGTCTTGAAACTTGGCACAGGCTGATCACACTACAGTACATCACACAAGCTGATTGGCCTCTGCTGAATCTGCAGCCAATGAGATTTCTTGCTCAGCATTTAAAGTGAAACTCCAGCTTTTAATGTTGTTTATATGTCTATGTGGTGTTTTTAATATGTTTTAAGACAAACCATGGGCAAATTCATAAGTCAACACCATTGCTGAGTATTTTCTCTTTAAAATTACATTGTATACAGAATCGACTATACTGAATGAGGCAAGGGTGTAGAGTTAAATTCAAGCTATTTTAAGGCATGAATATTTTTTTTTTCAAGGAAAAAACTTTTAAATATGTAATTTCAGTGATCAAAGATGAGTTTTAAGTGATAAAAATATTAACTACAGGGGGACTTTAAATAGTCTGGTTCAGTGTTTGCTGTATGGAAGTCAGAGCTCCTCTGAAACCCTCCACCTCCCCCAGCTCCACCTGCCTAGATCCGCTATAGGGTTTATGTATGTCAAGTCAAGTCATCTTCATTTATATAGCGCTTTTAACAATGTAGATTGTTTCAAAGCAGCTTTACAGAGATAAACGTATAATTTAAGGTAACAGCGTTTGTTTTGTCTTTATAGCGGTTCTTTAATAAAGTTATTTTCCAGCTAAAGTTAGTTTTGATTGATTCACTTCCGTCGCAACGGTCATTTGTTGTTAAATTTGGGGCCGCTAAGATGACACCATTCTCTCTACACAGACTTTAAACGTGAACCTGTGAGAAACGCTGATGGCGTTCACATGCGCATTAAGATTTGGTTCTATAGTTTTGTGCGTTTGAATATATGTACGCAGGTTTGGAATTCCCTACAAACCAAGCCTAAACAAAGTACTGGCGTTTCCTTATAATTTTTGATACAGAATTTTATTTTATTTTGTCACTTCGGGGTAGGTACGTGAAACGAATTTTCCCGACAACGCTTTACCTGTAGAGTGGTAAAGGGATCCTCCATAGGGAGAGACTAGTTGGCACTTCAGCACTGCATTGTCATCGGGTCCAGGCGAAGGTCCTTCGTCAGATCTGGATACGGCCTGTATATCTATTCATGGAGCAGCAGCATATCTTAAATGCTCACAGCAGTGTGTCTGTGTATCTATTGGCAGTAGCAAGTCCATTCTTGCTCTGTAGCAGCAGAAGCGAAGCAGATCTAGTTCTTCAAGACCAAATACATTAACAGCGTCATTTATATGCTAAACCTATTCTAAGAGTTGTCATGATTGCAGTGTTGTTCTTCATTTCTGTTTACATGTTCTCAGAGAATATTATTGTTGCTTTATCCCCTCTAGGTGGACTACCTGAAACACCTTCCTGTCAATATTGTGGCATCACACACGCATTATGATAAAGAGGGAAATAGCTACAGTATGGGAACATGCATTGCAGAGAAGGGCAAAACCAAATACACTTTGTTCAAGGTTGCAGGAGGAAGTAAGTATGCTGCCATTATTTCACGGTGCACATTACTATTACTCATCTTAGGGGTTTGTTCCAATCCATAAGCCCAAGTATTAAACTTAACTTAGCCTCTGTTTCATAGAGAGGCAAGAATCGCTTGCATGTAAAAATGGTTGTTTTTGCAATAGCGTTTAATGCTACTAGTGGCTGCTACATGACATGCCTCATCTTTAAGCATTACAGTGATGGGAGCTTTCAAAACACTGCTTTGAACCAGTAGTACAGAGTGTGTATTGAACTGCCAAAGTCACATGATTTCAGTAAACGATGCATGGCTTTGTCATAAATGTGTCAATTTAAATGGTTTGCCACTAGGGGTGATTACCCCGTGTCTTTGTTTTTTACCTGATCTTGGGTAGTGTAGATCTTTTTTAATATTACATTTGTAGAATAATAAAAGGTAGTAGTATATTGTCTCTTATTGATCTGATTCGATAAGCCCTCCATAAAGATTAAGGGGGTAATCTTTTAGAAAAAACTGAAGCTTCCCCGGGGGCCGAATAACTTTATATCTGAGGCGTTTAAAGACTCCGTTTGTCCATTATTTATTTCTAAAGAAACACGAAAATGTAGAAAAGGCTCCATTACCTTGTATCTTACGTTATGGCCCTGTAGAAACAGTTTTTGTAAAATTAGGCTGACGATTGCGTCATAACCACGCGACTCTCTGTCGCACAGTAGAGAGATTACCGTATGGACAGGAGGAGAAGCTCGCGGGCAATCGGGGGGACGATGAGGCAAAATGACAAAATAATTAATCAGAATACTTAGCAAAAGTTGCTCCGGCTCCTAGCTCATGGACACCTCCTCCTCACACTCTCCGTCTCTGCAAGTTTCGGAAGGGAGTGATTCAGATTTATCTTGGCACAGCTACTAGAAGACAGACGGGTTGCTCATGTCACATCTGCGTCGTCAAGCTCAGTTTGAGTCTGCGCAGTACGCTCAGCCATCAGGAAGTGAGTGCTTCTAATTGACTTCACTTTTCTCCGTTGAATCCAATGGGGTCGCTGTGTCCATTTATTTTACTGTCTATGATAAAGACCGACTAAATCAATTAATTTTTGGTTCTTCACTTAGGGGTAAAAAGAAGTTTGAAATACCTTTTTAGCGGTTTGCTGTTAGCGAACATCATGACGCCACTCACACTTCTGCGAGCGACGTTTACATGAATATGTAAATACGTGCTGCGCGCTTCTCTCTCAATAACAAAATAAACACAACAAAAATGACAGCGGTGAGAAAACAGCAGTTAAGAAAGCATCGGATCTTAGCGATGTGCATGTGTTTGTTCGTGTTTTTATTTGTGTCTGACCTCGATGAAATGAACCAGAGAAGATTTCCACGTCAGAGAAGGCGGATCCTCAGAGCCACACCCACCTATTACATAATCACCACGGACCAACGGTAGTTCGAAGATGTTTACCAGCCGGAGCAAACTTTTCCAGAAAGTTTGCCTGAAACAAACTCCAAATGAATTTTGAATGAAATTCACATCGCACCTGTTTGCTGTTAGATTTTGCTTGAAGTATTTCAGGGCCTTAAAACGCTCAAAAGAAGCCATACAAATTAAAATAAGAACACATACAGACACTTCATACATGGTATTAGATGATTTGTAGATTAAAAAATACATTGCGGAGCAGAGAGGACACTGACAACGCGCTGACAGACAGGACAGACCAGGTTACGTTTGATCTGAAACAAAGTCTCATCTTTCAAATTTGGTCATTTTTCTTAAAGAAATTGAAACAATAAATACCGTTTTGTCTTTTTAATGTGTCTGACAGATCGCTCAGTTAAAGCCGCTCGTGAACCGATCATCTCTTCCTTCTAGTTAATTTATAGCATCAAATAAACATGAATGAACATCAGAAGGAGTGTTGTTTTAACCGTGGAAAGACGTCAGTACACCGTTTTTCAAGTTCAAATCCTCCAACGTTAATCTACTAACTCTCCTCACTGCTTTGTCAGACATAAATGGCATTCGACGGATGACGGATTATGATTGGTCAGATCGCCTGTCAATCAAACTCCCTGCAATGGGTCAATTGGTTTGTAAAAGGTGTCTGACATGTTTTTAAGTGTTTTTTGTTGCTTTTACGTTTTGACCAGCATGTGTTGCCAGTGTGTGGTGTTTCGAGCACTTCAAAAACTTTGAACAAACCGAATCAATTGCTTCGCAAAAAAGCTC
>NC_138222.1:6312617-6360117 GCF_964197995.2 Scardinius erythrophthalmus
AATGTAAATTTTAGTTTTCATTTTAATTCCTCTTTTATTTCACAGTTTTCATTTTAATCATTTAATTTATTTATTTAAATTTGGCAGAAAATGCCTTCCATATGTGTAGAGCAATCCCTCTTATATTAAAACTAATACAAAACACTCTTACATATTCAAATGTATTTAAGTTGCCCGAGTTGAAGATTGGCGAAGTGCACATTTGGGATAAAAAGTGCAAAGTAATAGGAAATGTATTAAAATGTACACACCAGTAAAAGTATTTTTGTTGTTGTTGTTGTTGTTGTTGTTGTTGATAATGACACATTTAGAAGAAAAAAAACACTTATCTTAAATGGCCAATTGTACCTAAAATGAAGGACACAATAATGTTTATCCTGCTGCTGAAGTTTTATGGAAAAGATTCTGTTTTGAAGTAGATTTTTGTGGAGATTTTGTGAAGTAGATTTTTTTCACATTGCAGTTCCAGCAGGATCTTCACGGCTGGCTAAATATTGGTCCTGAAATTCCTTTACAAAATTTATTTCAGGTCTTGGTTTATGCTGGTCTCTCAAAAAAAGATGTTATTGATGTTAAAAATTATTATAATTATGGGTAAATATACATCAAAGCTAATTAAATAACAGTAAACCCTCTTTAACCTGCTTTAAAAATAATGTAAAATGCATAAAATACATAGCCAAAGATAATCAATCCCCTGTTGAATTGTATAAAGTCATATGAGTCTCTTTTCTTCACGATTTTGTACATGCTTCAATTACATTTACATTGATTTTAATTATTTTTTTCCTTGCAACCCCCCTTAAGGGTCTGAAGATTTTGCTTTAGTTTCTTGTACTGAATATGCTACTTTTTCTTTTATACACATGAACCTGTTTACACAATTATTTGATTACGTTATTTGTGTATATTTTCATATGCATATTATTGTTCCCTACTTGAGTTTGTACAATTTTATTGTTCACAATTTTTTTTTTAAATGCCGGTGGTGGTAATGTCGCAAATGAATAAAATAAAATAAATAAAAATAAAATAAAATCCAGTATATGGTCATTAACATTTGGATCACTAGGGGGCGCCAGAGGTGAGACCCTGAACGTGATGACGACATATTCCTGAGACGCGCGCTGGAATTGAACAGGACATGACTTTGTCAAGTGTGTTTTCAGCTTAACATAGGCTTTATTTATTATTTTATTATACTTTGATGAATTGAGGACCTGTCTGACACCAACATGTCTCTGCTCAGAGCCCTGAGATACAACGTAAATATCTGAATCTTGGCTTGGTTTTATTTTAACTCGTATATTTTGCTTGCTATACGTGACCATGACAGTTCTAGTACATTGTGTTTATGTGAGAGATTCGTTTGTGAGCTAAAGTCACCTTGTCCAATACCAGGCATAAATAATGTCATATTGTAATCATTTACCATCATGTTTCCCTGTGTTTTTAGTCTCAAACGTTGTGTAGAAGTGTGATCTCGCGCTCCTCGTCCAGTCTGACTGATGGAGAGGTGCGAATCACTGAAGTATTAAAGGAGAAGTTTCCTCAGGCTTCGGCGCTCAAGGTTGTGGATATATCAGGTGAGTCCTGACTTTAAATGATCTGATATTATCTTTAGACAGTTAGGTAATAATGTGCATTAATATATGTGGGCTCATTTCAGGAGGCTGTGGTGCAATGTACGAGATACACATCGAGTCTGATGAGTTTAAAGGGAAGAGGACTGTACAACAGCACCAGTTAGTCAATCAGGTAAGTTAAGTTAAATGAAGTATTCATAAGTAGGTTCAGTATAATAGAGCAGTACATAGTTCGCATCTTTTAGCTTTTTATACTGCTGTCAAATCAATTAATATCACTTAATATCACTATCACTGTGTGTGTACTTGTTCAACTATCTTTGTGAGGACCAGTTTGAGTTTTAGAACATTGGAGTGAGGACCAAGAGAGTAAAGTGAGGACATTTTGGCCGGTCCTCATTCTCTGAGAGCCCTTTAAGGGCCTGTTTGAGGGTCAAGACTTGGTTTTAGGGATAAGGTTATAATTAGGTTAAGGGTCGGTATAGGGTCAGGGTTTGGGTTAGGCACTTAGTTGTGATGGGTAAGGTTAGGGTAAGCGGATAGAGATCGCATTGTGTCAGTGAATGACCTCATAAATATAGATGTACAAGAATGTGTGTGTGTCTGAACGTGTACACTGCCACTGCCGTTCAAAGGTTTGCGATCTGTACGTTTTTTAATGTTTTAAAATAAGTCTCTTATGCTTACCAAGGCTGCATTTATTTGATTAAAAATACAAAACAAGCTGTAATATTGTCAAATATTATTACAATATTAAATAACTGTTTTTTATTTGAATATATTTTCAAATGTAATTTATTCCTGTGAGCAAAGCTGAAATTTCTCAAGAAACGGTTTTGATTGGACCCTAAACTAAAGTTTTGCCTAATATTCTTATAATTTAATATTTGGTCACAAGATTGGAATAATATAGTTTTTTTTTTTTCATATTTTTGATTGAAGTCTTTACTGCTCACCAAGGCTATTTGAATTTATTTTAAAATGTAATTTATTCCTGTGATGGAAAAGCAGAATTTTCAGCAGCCTGTCTTCAATGTTCAAAGTATCAAAGATCAAATTGCAGATATATGGAGTTACTATCTCCCAAAAGAAAGAGCCAATTCTGTAATTTCAGTCTCAATTCCTGAATGAACCTACGTATGTTTGTAACAAATTTGCATAATACCAGCCTATGGTCTTCATTGGCTGCCAGCGAACAATGTCTATTGTTCATGTTGTCAATGTGTCGAGAAGACTCGTTTTCTGCGCTGCAAAAGCAAATCCACTTTGATGCACTTCAAAAGGATGAGACTCGGGCTCAAATTGATACAATTGATACATATAATTGATAAAACCGACGCCATCGTGCCTGTTCGTATCAGTCGACCAATCACAACAGACTGGGCCGTCTGACCAATCAGAGCAGAGGAAGCTCTTGGAAAGGAGGGGTTTAGAGACGGAATCTTTTATCAAACCATTTCAGACACTGTGAGAAAAGAGGTGAAAATTGTGACCTTTAAATGGCATAATAGGGGCACTGTATTTATTAATTGTAAATTATAATCTTTGGTTTGTCTTTCAACAGGCTCTTAAAGATGAGATTAAAGCCATGCACGGTCTTCGCATATTCACTGATGTTCCTAGAAAGTAGGAGCTTCTCAGCGTCGCTCTCACACTGTGTCAGTCTGCTGTCTCACTACAATGTAGCATCACACACATCTGTCTGTCTCCTTAATAAATAAAGCAGAGTTATAACAGTGGCAGGAAAATACGTATTAAAATAGATTTTATGAATGAAAGCTGTACAGTTACAAAAAGATATACAAGGTATGGTTCACGAACGCTGTAAACGCACAAGATAAAAGAATGTAATATTGTTTTTGCCTATAAATGCAAGAAAAAGACCTGTGGATTGTTTGAATCTTCAGTCACAGGTCATTGTTTGTGTAAAATTGCACTTGAATTAGCTTTGTAAGTTATCTGTTTTTTCCTGTTCTGTCTTTAAGTCTGATTCATTAAATGATGTCGCTTCCCTTTCCTTGGCAAACTTGTGTGGCACTAGATTGATTGTAGGGACAATTATTATGTAATATGTAATTGATTCACTGATTGTACTTTTAAAATGACCAAATCCTTCTGTAATATTAGATCTACAGAAACCATTTTCACCACTAGATGTCATTTGTGTTTTTTACACAGAAAGCCAAAAGTATTTTGAATTGTATCTCCAGTTGAATACAGGTGCATTAACCTCAATATCTTTTTTTTTTTTTCTGAACTAATTCCCATAACAATGAAAGTGCTTATTTGAACCCTTCTTCCCCTCAAGTTTAGTTAAATTACGTATGCTATTACTAGTTTTACGGTACTGTAGTTTACTTGGGTACCGTATGTGACATAATGATGCTCTGCTTTCCAGTGTGGATGAAAGCATTCGATCTGATTCATTTAGGCGAATCGGTTCGTTCGGATAGCTCGTTTCAGTGGTTCAAACTGGTTCATTGATATGCCAGACTTCCAAATTTCGGCGTAATTCCTTGCATTGACGTAAATGTTTAGTTAAATATTGCTATGTATCATTGTATTTACGGATAAATCGCAAGATGATACCCTCTCTTTGGTTTCAGCGAGCCGGTTCACGAACTAATCTATATCGTCTCTCCTCGGCCAGTTAAGTCTTTACCGAAGACCATTTTACGGCATAAACCTTTTGTTGGTGTGTACATATGTAGTTAAATACTATTATTTAGCTAATTTTCCCTCTAAAATGTCTCCTACATTGTCACGTTCTCCTTAACAGTCCAATGATTTACAAATGCTGTGCGAATCGGTTCGAATGAGCGGTTCAAAAGAAGGATTCGGACATCACTAGTGGATGGTGCGACAGGAGCAGCAAAGAGAGCGCAGTTTCCAGCAGGGTTTCAGCAGCTGTTCACATCATCTTCAGACATGGCAAAGGAGGGGACGGAGATTGCGGAGGAGACCGACCAAATGATGGACCAGAAGGAGCCGGAGATTCCCGTTTCTCCGGTAATAGATCCGAAAGAAATGCGGGCTGTTGTGCTGACGGGCTTTGGTGGTCTAAACAAACTCAAAGTCACCAAGAAACCAATGCCAGAGCCTCAAGAAGGAGAAGTCAAAATTCGCGTGAAAGCATGGTAAATATTAATGCTTAAATAGTCATTTATTTTGATAAGAATGCCACATGTCATATCTGAGACTCCGCGCGACTGGCAACCGCAGCAACATGTTGCAACTTACAGCAAGAAGAACAGGTGTCTTCACCTAGAATCAATCCATATGAGTTATTTATCTAGGATTTAAAGCAGTTCATGATATGCATCTCGGTGGTTTTAGGGGTTAGACGCAGATGTAATGTAAGTAAATCCGTTTTTCCTTTAGGCTACGCGTGTTTTGTGTGTGCCTCTGACATAGAGATTTCAAACCAAAGACTATAAAAGATTGAAACATGCATGACACTTTTTTTTAAAGGTTGACTTTGTATTGTTAAATGATTAACAAAACATTATTTAACAGTTTTGTAACACGAGCAGATCCATCTGGTTGTTTCGTGTGCTTGAAGGCTTATATGACATTTAAGCTTAAGTGTGTTATCGTGGGAATATTGCATTTTTTATTATTATAAAACTTATTAAAATTTATTAAAATTCAATAAAAACTCATTATATATGTGTGTGTGTGCTGTCAGATCGATCAATCGCATCTAACAAAGTTTTTGTTTACACAATATTGATGTATAAGATATATTTTTTATATAGTAAGATAATAAGATAGATTTATCTCTGTTTGTGTATATATATATATCTATATATACACACACACACACAGAATATTATGATTATTATATTTCTATTTTGAGTTGGGAACTTGATAAAATAGGGGCATTTCAGCATATTTTCTGATATTATATTTATGATTCAAATGAACTAGAATGAAAAATTACATTTTCTGAATTTTACAGTGGACTGAACTTTCTTGATCTAATGGTACGACAAGGAAATATCGATAATGCTCCAAAAACACCTCTTGTGCCTGGATTTGAGTGTTCTGGGATTGTAGAGAATATGGGAGAAAACACCCAAGGCTTTGAGGTAAGTGCAGAAATGTTTTAATGTTGATATGTTGGTTCATGAATTGATTCAGGCGGTGATGGCCATTATTTACTTTTTTTTTGTGGACACAATAGAGCTCCAGTCTAGAACGTATCGTTCTTCGGGTGGAGGGAAAGATTTGTTACCTGGCATGAAAAAATAATTGATTGTTTGAATTGGAAAAGAATAAACCCTGATATTATATGCTTCCAATATCAGCACATTCAATCTGAAACTGAATAGTTATGGAGTTTAACAACGTGTGCTTTCTTCTTTCAGATAGGTGACAGAGTGATGGCCTTTGTAAATTACAATGCTTGGGCAGAGGTGGTTTGCACACCGTTGGATTTGGTGTACAAGATCCCAGACGACATGACATTCCCAGAGGCGGCTGCCTTCTCTATGAACTTTGTGGCTGCCTACATGATGCTGTTTGAAGTGGCCAATCTCCAGGAGGGGATGTCTGTATTAGTTCACTCAGCAGGAGGTGGGGTGGTAAGTCTGTTGCTTTGAGCGATGGGGTTAGTGAAGAAACTTTGAAGTAGCATATTGATGTTTACTTTAGCTGGAATTTGGACAAACATATCTGATCCCATATTGCTGTTAAGGCCTGTTCACACTAAGAACGATAACTATAACTTTATTATTGTCCACACCAGCGGACGATATTGTTCTGTTTACTATAAGCGGCGCGTACTGCAGTTTTGTTGTCTGCCGCTTTAAATGCTCGAGCTCTTTAAAGTCTGATGGATTCTGATTGGCTGTCATTGTTTTTATTGTTCATCAGCTGGAAAAATCCATTCTGAAAGTGATTCATTCCAACGATATAGTTTCAACGACAGAGTTGTGGACTCTGCTTTAATTTTACATTCAGAGTTATCATCATTGGTGTAAATGGGCCTTTAAACAAATGCAAATCTACATCTTCATTATATGGATTTGGTGGAATATGATCAAAATGAATTTAAGGGTGTGTTCACATTTGGCAGATTTGGTTTGATTAAAACGAATTCTGGTGTGATTGCTCTGTTAGTGCGGTTCATTTGAATAAGTGTGAACGCTGCCATCCGAACCCTGGTGCGCAACAAACAAGCAGACCGAGACCCACCTTTCCTTCCAATGTACTTTAGTGCGGTTTGACTGAAATATGAATGCAATACGAACCAAAAACAACACAAGTCACAAGATACAACCCTAAAAAGGCCAGAATGCTCAAACATACCTGTTTTTCTCATCAGTCGCGATGTTGCCCATCACAGTTCGGTTCAGGCATCAGAACCACGTCTCATTGCAGCAGATCTTCGTGTGTGTGTGTTTGTGTGTGTGTGATAGAGGGATTCCTGCTGCTGTTTTGACTCCTCTACACATTTTATAAGCTTTTCACAAGTTCCTAGCTGGTCAGAATACCAGCGTATGTACGCACATATAACAAAAGCGTTTAGCACACAGCATTGTTTTGTATATTTGTTAAGTTCTGCCACAAAATATACATCATAAATGCCGTTTTCTTGATTTGTATCTTTAGGTTTAGTGTTAAAAATGACGAATAGTGAACGCTAAGCGAACCAGGGCTAACTGTATCATTTTCTTTTTTGGTCCGGACCCAAATGAAACAAGAGAACCAAACTACAAGAGTGAACACACCCTAAAGCCCTGTTTACACTTGGTATTAGGATGCGTTTTGGTCGATTGGATCACAAGCAGACAAGAGAGACACATTCCCGTTTACACCTGTGTTTTAATCCGTCTCTTTTGTCCACTTTAAACCACTTCTGTCCTGATTTCTTCGAGGGGAGGGTCTATGGACAGGTAAATGAATGGGCTTTTTCAGATCTTTTGGTCCAATGGACGAAATAAGCTCACACAATTTACATATGAACACGACCAGAGACGACAGAAAACATACGGAGAGTGTGTGTTAGAAATCAGGAATGGTGAGAGAACATTGTGCTTGGTACATTTTTCATCTTCAAACCAAACTTGAGTCTTCAGCCGACAAAGTTTAAATCCCGTCTAGCTAGAGCTCTTCCCATAATGTTACGCATTAGATCAGTAGACGGAGAGAAGACCGTTTGAACACATTTGATCACATGAGCGTTTACACTACGAAAGCAATCTGATCAAATGTGTTTTCCACGACCTCTGGAAGTGGTTGAAAATGGACAAGCTCAAAACGTTTTACACCTGTATTTAGCGTCGTCCACTTGTGATCCAATCTACCAAAAAGCATCGTGACAGAAACCATTAATCACATTCCGTTCCGTTTGTCCTCTTTTTCCACTTAAGGGTCAAGCAGTCGCTCAACTTTGTTCCACTGTCCCCAACGTCACTGTGTTTGGCACCGCCTCGCCCTTCAAACACGAAGCCATAAAGCATTCAGTTACTCATCTCTTTGACAGAAACCTTGACTACGTTCCAGAAGTTAAGAAGTAAGCACAAACGCCGTTGCTGTCAGAACCGTAAACGTAGGGGCAAAACTAGATATTGGGAATATAAACTAAATGAGTCATACTGGGAGGCCAGTGCAAGTCTGAGGTGGTAGACGTCACCAGTTCCTCCTCTAGACCTGCGTGGCTCCAGTCCCCATGGCAACACACAGCAGATTTGAAAGTAGTGTGTTGTAGTTTGGGGAGGGGCACTGGTACATCAACCACACAAAGCCAGACAATGTGCAGCAACTGATTTATTCAGAGCAAAGTATTTTTTACGTGCTGTTGTCTAACAATTTCTGTGGTGGATCTTATTTGGTGAGCATCTTGTGTCTATTTTTTATTGGCTCCCTTACAAAAAAAAAAAAAAAAAAAAGTATTGTAGAAAGACCATGGTAGGGTAATGGCAAAAAAATCATGGTAGTTTCTAAGTCACCTTTATTTATACACTGCAAAAAATGCTTTTCTTACTTAGTATTTTTGTCTTGTTTCCAGTCCAAATATATATATAAAAAAGTCTTAAGAAGCATTTACTTAAAGTAGTAAAATGCCATAAGATATTATGTCTTGTTTTCTGGCAAATAAATCAATTAAAACAAGCAAAATTATCTGCCAATGGGGTAAGAATAAATTAATCTTGTTTCTGTTTGAATTAAGTTTATTTTTCTTACCCCATGGACAGATCATTTAGCTTGTTTTAAGCAAAAACTCCCCTGGAAAACAAGACATAATATCTTATCTAATTTTACTTATCTAGTAAATGCATCTTGATTTAAGAATTTTTAGATATTTGGACTGGAAACCAGACAAAAATACTAAATAAGAAAAGCATTTTTTGCAGTGTATAGCGCTTTATACAACATAGATTGTTTCAAAGCAGCTGCACTGTAATAAATATTGGTGTATAAATGGTGCAAACTTCATAAAATATGAGACCAATTAAAATTCTGCAGCTCTAAAAGACAATAGTGTCATTATTCAGCTTAAGTCAGTTCAATGTTGATTCAGTTCAATTCAATAACAGTGTCAATGTTGCAGAATTATGAAATTAATTTGATTTGGCTATATAAAGCAGCTCTACATAGTGTCATCATCAAGTTCAATTCAGTTTTGTTCTCGTCTGATAGTGTCAGTGCAAGTCAGATTGATAATATTACTGAACAGGGCTTGACATTAACACCCGCCAACCCATCAAATTCATGTGTTTTTTAGCAGTGGCGTGTAACGCTGTCACTCCTACTAGCCACTTTGGCGGGTTGAATTTTAGATATTCATTTTAATTACATTTATTTAAAAAGGCATGTAAAATAAGTGAACGTACTGTAAACAGTTGAGAAAGAAAACGCATGTGTGACAGTATAATGGATTGGTGCGTCAGGTCTTAAAGGGACAGCAGCCTAATAAACCTACTGCCAAATTATGAGATAATATAAAAAAAAATCTATATGGCAGTTTTTCCCCATGGTATCGATGTCAAAATTGTGGCCAGTGAAAATGCTGAGTGGCTTGTAACTTTGGAAAACCACTAGCCACAGTGGCTGGTGAGCAAAAAAGTTAATGTCAAGCCCGGTTACTGAATATTAAATGTCTTTTAAACCCCAACTGAGCAAGCCAAAGGCAAACCCAAACTCTATCAGGTGAAAATAGTGGAGTACTAACCCTGCACCTATCCCTAAACCCATGTGGTTACCTTATATTACCAGCACTTTCTTTCATATTCACGTAAATTGAGTATGAGAGAGGAGATTAGGACTCTTTTCATCTCTGTTGTTCCACATTCCTCTTAGGATCAGGGGAAAAGCAAAATTAAATTGGTATCAGGTTGTTCTCTCTTCCACAATAGGCAGGACCCCGGGCATCACAAGACCTCCGACTGGTTAAGCCTTGTAGGCGGTCCGGGCACCATGACGACAGGAACACATTAGAGCCCATGTTTATAAAGACATTCCCATTCCTTATCATCTGTGCTTTCCTAAAAGACACTGAAAATATATATCTTTATGGTTCCAGGGTTTAAGAGGGTCTCATTTAAGCAACTCGAGCTTAGAATAAAAGTATGGTTAATGATGTTTTTTTTCTCCTGCAGGATATCTCCAGAAGGAGTAGATATTGTATTGGACTGTTTGTGTGGAGAGAACACAGGAAAAGGCCTAACTTTGCTCAAGCCCATGGGAACGTACATCCTGTATGGTTGGTACACACAGAGGAAGAACATTCTCATAGCTCTGATATTAAATTAAACATTTTGAGGATATAAACAATTATTTAAAGGGGTCATATAATGGCATTTTTGTACAAGCTAATATGATTCTTTAGGGTCTAAATTAAAAGTTTGTAATATACTTTAACTAAAAATTCTCATTAGTATTGTAAGAAAACACTCATTTTACCTGGTCAAAAACAGCTCTGTTTTCAGCACGCCGTTTAAGTGCATGTGTCTTTAAATGATAATGAGCTTTGCTCACCCCGCCCCTCTGTTCTGTGCGTACACCGTAACACAATAACACAATAACCATAACGCGTCGTTCATTATAAACGTGGGATTATGAATTATATTGAGAACGTCGTACATAGAAAACATGCCGTAATGTACCTGAGTGTAAACAGCCGCATTCATCTTGAAGCGTGCAGCAAGCGATTTGCAAAGATTCATATAAATATGAATATAAAGGTTAATAAAACGTTACACTCACTTCAGTTATTCTGGAGGTTCAGCAGGAACACGAATAGTTGGTGCCAATCCTTTTTTCATTAGCAGCTTCTTAGCAAAACCAGCTTTATGACCCTCGTTATAAAGCAGTCTGGCGTGTGAAATGATTTGCGCAAACATGAAAGCATTGACGTTGATCGTGGGGAATATTCTCCTCGAAAATAAACTCAGCCACTGCGTCTTCAGCGGTTCGGATTTAGGAACATCAACATGACTGCTGTGTTCCTTATTACACCCAAGAACAGAACACCACAATCGCTTAGATGCCATTCTGCTCCAGCGTATCAACAATGACGCGCGGACTATGATTGACAGCTCGCTCACGAGCGAGGGCGGGTCTGTGTTGAAACGCTACTGTCAATCAACAATCGTGGTAGGGGCGTCGATTTGTGACGTCACAAAATCGAACGCCTTGATTTGAGAGAGGGGAAAACATATAAGAAGATTTAAAAAAAAACATTGGATTTTTTTATCATTTTATGATGGTTGTGTACAACACACATTTCAGTACAATCAACTTGTAAAAGTGCATGTACCATTATATGACCCCTTTAAAGGTCCCACATTGTCAAAACTGAAATTTCCTTAAAACTTCAGAAAGGTGTACAATATGGGACCTTTAAAGGGACACTGTCATCATTAATCTGTTTGACTTTCTGTTTTGAAGAATGTTCCTGCTGCTCTTATTCAGTGAGCACGAGCTGAAAAGCTCCAGAAAGGACAAAAAAAGTACCTCTATGAAAAATAAATACAATTTTATCATACTTTTAAAAAGTGGACTTATTACTTATTAAAAAATATAATTTAATGGAATGTACAACATACTTAATGTAATATTTCCCCAAAATTCAGACATAAATGCATGTTACTTACATTTAAATTAAAATGTATTCTAGTTTAAATTGAAAACTTTTTAAATTTAAAACAAAAAAAGTTTGCAATTAGTGGCAATTAAGAGTGCTTTAAGTAGAACTTAAGTACGTCTTTATATGTAATTTCATAATTCTAAATCGTCTTTGAAATATGGTTAAAGTGTGGCCTACTGACAAGCATTTATGGTACTAAATGTAACTAAAATATAATTTAATGCCAGTTCGTTTTAATCCTGTATGTCGCGTATTTAAATATATTTGCAATCACACATTTATAATGGTGAATTTACAATTTAGTGCATTTAAAATGTATTAACTTAAATGTAATATCAAATAACACACTACAGTTAAATTATAATCAAGTACTTTACATGTGCTTTAGAATGTTAGTTAACACATCAAAATATGGTAAAGCACAACAAAAGACTATTGAAACATGATGATTTAAAAAAACAAATTTTTATTTGAAATTATTACGAAGTGTTCCTTTTAAAAGCTCATGAAAATGTACTCTATCCAAGTATATTTGTATTTGTATTATACTTTATACTTTTAAGTTTTCAAGTACACTACAAGTGCATATTCAATACATCTTTTAATCTTATTCACAAGGGTAAATTTGCCTCATGCACTATTTTCCAATTCTTCTGAATCCATGATAGCTTTGTTTATTGAACAATATATAACACGTTATTCACTCATCTGCATACTGCATTAAACTGCGATGACAGATAACTGTTGTATCATGCTGTGGCCATGGACTGTAGAGGTAGAAAAAGAAAAAAAAAAGTGTAGCAAGATGTCCAAAATGTTCATTTGTGACCTCCTGACCCTCATTTGAAAGAAGTCACACAAGACACACAAAGTGTGGCCAACAGCAAATTGAGGTTAATTCACATAAAAGATATTGCCTGCCACTTTAATTACTCCAATCCCCTTAGCCTTCTGGTCCATTAGGATTATTTAATTAGAAGGGATGCCATGGAGCGGAGATAGGTTTAAAAACACATTACTGCCAAATGAATGAATCAGTCATCATAATTCTGGATGGAGCTTATTAATAATAGCCATTTGGCATAACTGTAACAGTGCCATGTTTTATTGCTTCAAATGCCAAGACTATACTTTGTATCTTTTAACATTTCATGTCCATTCAAATTAAAGTGCGTAATTTCTGAGCCACTTACACCTGCAAAAATAAGGATTGTTTTCAAGCATGTTTCCTGAATGCAGCCCGTCTTCCATTGGTCAGTTAAACAGACTGAGCCGATTCTGTTGTGTCGGGTTTGTTAGGATGCTCAATGATTTAAAACATCCACAGAGATGCACTCGTAAGGAAAATCAACCTATTAACATCTTACTTATAGTTAACTCTGCTTAACTCTATAAGGCCTACTGTATCATATTTGATACGAACATTTCTAAGGCCTAAATGATCAACACGATCAAAACCTGTTGCACACAATCTACTACATGCTTTCTGTCATCTGATTGATAGTTTATACTTTTTAGCAAGTAAAAGGTCTTTTAGTATTATATTATATTATATTATATTATATTATATTATATTATATTATATTATATTATATTATATTATATTATATTATATTATATTATATTATATTATATCATATTATATTAATCTTACTTGGCCATATAAATATTAACAACTGTGCCAAATTGCATATTTTTGCTCAGTTTGGGTCTAAAATTGTGTTTAATTCCTCCTCAAGTATATAATACTCAACAAAAAGTATGCATGCCATTTTTAGTTTATTTTTTTAAACAAATATGTCTAAAGGTTGAATTAATCATTTTCAGTAAACACTTTACAATAAGGTTCATTAGTTAACATTAGTTAATGTATTAACTAACATTAACTAACAATGAGCAATGCATTTATTACAGTATTTATTAATATTTTTTAATGTTAGTTAATAACCAACTGTTCATTTTTTTGTTCATGTAAGTTGACAGTGCATTAACTAATGTTAACAAGTACAACCTTTGATTTTAATAATGTATTAGTAAACGTTGAAATTAATATTAACAAAGATTAATAAATGCTCATGTTAACTTAGGGAGTTGTCTAATGTTAACTGATTAACCTTATTGTAAAGTTTGACCATTATTTCACATGTCAGGCTTTTTGTGGTCGGGCTGGGGTTGAAGAAAGTAAAAAATAACATATATCATCTTTAAGAAACCTATTGGAAAAAAATATATACACTGTTAAAATGATTTATATTTCTAGGTTCATCAAACATGGTGACGGGAGAGACAAAAAGTTTCTTCAGTTTTGCTAAATCTGTGAGTGGAGTTTGATATCTGTTTTCCATAAAACGCAAACATCTTAAGAGTTGGTCCAAAGATGTCTGGTGCTCAGTTGTCATTCTTAAAACAATTGCTCTGTGTCTCCCAGTGGTGGCAGGTTGAGAAGGTGAACCCTATCAAACTCTATGAGGAGAATAAAGTCATTGCTGGCTTCTCGCTCCTCAACCTCCTCTTCAAGCAGGGCGGATGCAGCCGAGTCAAGACAGCGGTGCAAAAACTTCTGTCCCTCTACGACCAGAAGAAGATCAAGCCTCTGGTAGACTCCCTGTGGGCGCTTGAGGAGGTAACAGACAGCGTTTTCATAAGCAATCAATTCTTCTAACATATCTTACTCGTCTGTATGTGCATATTTTACTTTAAGAACTAAAACTCAACTTGCTACTCATTCATGTGCGAAGAAGTTAGCCAATCGCAACAGAGGGTATTTACCATAGACTGTAAAAAAATATGGACGTAGTGTCCGTGACGTCACCCGTAGGTTTCTGAAGACAGTTTTTGAAGCCTAAAGTGGGCGTGGCCGACCGCCGCCATCTTGGCAGCGCGTCACTCCCGAATTTATTTATTTTTACAGTCAGACAATGAGCTGAGGTAACGTGACGGCTAACAGACAGCAGACAAACGGCTAATGATGACTAATGACCACAGCAGCGGGAATCCACCTGTCACTCAAAAGTGGACACACCCTTAACTATGCAGAAATTTAAGGCTTAATATAATTGAAACGGATGAGTTATAAAAAAAATTCACCCCCCTCACAGTTGTCATGAAGGGCAAAATTAGCTGTATAGACCAAAGCCACTTTTTGCTCCAGGCTGTAAACGTGTTTTTTTCTGTAAAGTTGGGCATTTCAACATGGAGGAGATGCAGATTTGACTCACTTTTGCAGCCAGCCTCAAGCGGCCAGTTGATGAATTGCCGTTGAATTCACTTCCGTGTTGGTTTCAAGAGAGAGACAGGGAGGTTGCCGCTTGGTATTTACATGTAAAAGTATTCGTAGAGGTTTCGTAGACTGCAAAAAATGCTTTTTCTTACTGGTTTCCATTCCAAATATCTAAAAATTCTTAAATCAAGATGCATTTACTAGATAAGTAAAATTAAATAAGATATTATGTCTTGTTTTCCGGGGGAATTAATCAAAATTAAGTGAGTTTTTGCTTAAAACAAGCTAAATTATCTGTCCATGGAGTAAGAAAAATAATCTTCAACAAGATTACAAGATTATTTTTCTCACCCCATTGGCAGATCATTTTGCTTGTTTTAAGCAAAAACTCACTTAATTTTGATTTATTTCCCCGGAAAACAAGACATAAATATCTTATGGCATTTTACTACTTTAGTAAATGCATCTTGATTTAAGAATTTTTTAGATATTTGGACTGGAAACAAGACAAAAATACTAAGTAAGAAAAGCATTTTTTGCAGTGTAATAGCAATAGCAAGCAAGAGCCAGTCAGAGCAAAGTCTGCAAAGCGTCACGAGAGACGGCATTAAATTACCTCATGTCTCAAAGCACATAACATTACAATAATAATGAACATGCACAACTTCTTTTTAGAACTCAAAGCGGTTTTGTAAAGGTGCGTTCATGCCATGTTGGAATTACCGTAATTACGAGAAAGTCTTGGAAATTACAACTTGTAAAATTTCTGAGAGCACTGACTGCTGCAGATTAATTTCGCCGTTGATAGTGTTGCCAAAGAAAGGCCATAAATATGCATAACAGCTCATTGTAGAACGTCACGGGTTTGCCATCTCATAATTGCGGTAATTACGCCATGGCGTGAATGCAACATAAGCTCTCTGTTTTGGTTCAAGAGGAACTGTAAAAGGCGGCTGGTGTTTGTCTGCGGCGCTCGTGACTCTAGCAGTGTGTTTACAACTCTGCATAACCTCATGGAACGCGCGGATGATGTGTGATGGGCGGAGTTATGCAAATACATAAGTTGACTGGCAGGTTGGACATCGTACCTATTCAGGCTGAATGCAATGATTGGACAAATATTTTTTTGGTCCCGAGACGTCCACAGAAGACATATCCATTTTTATAATATTTAGAGCACTCTATTATTGATTGCTATCAGGATGTGAAGAAAGTTTCTACCAGTATAACAAAAAGTGTTTATGAAAAACATTCCCTACCCTACCTTTAAAGAAACAGTAGCTTATTAATAAAAGGCTCATTTAATTCTACGTTTCAGAGAGAGTGAAAAATGGACATGCAAATCAAAGTTTTGGCTGTTTTGAGTGTGCAAAAACCTTGACTAAAATAATAAGTGGATCTTAGGGAATGATAAATGTTGAAAAAAATTATGATCTGATATCTTAAAGTGAATGTGAATTGTCACATTCACAACCCATTTGACATTTTATCTAATGCATTTCCTCTTCATAATCCCTGAAAATCTAATTCCCTGAAGCCCTTTGAAAGCTTGGCTGTTGAGATACTTAAAAAAAAAGAAGCTTCAGGCCAACCTCCAGTTCTGCATGTGATCAGCTGCTGTCTCTGACCATCAGATGACGGGTGGGCTGACCGGCTCGGCTACATTTCTCTGCTTTGATTCCCACACAGCCAGACACCCTCCCTCTGTGAAACCCAACAGAGCAGCGCAGTCTGTGGCCAAACCTGCCCGTGGTTTACCAAGCTGTGTGTGATGCACTTTGCTGAAGTCTCTTTTGAAGTATTGCAGTGTTGACGCTGGAAATGATGGATAACTGCGCTTTCCTGTGTGGTGTGGATGCACACTTTGCTTCTTTGATTTATGCAGCTTTAGCTTACTTTTCTTTAAGGCCAATTCACACTGAACCGACAACGGCAACAGACGCTTTGTTGGGTTTTTATATTATAATATACTACACTATACTATTTTTTGGTGTAAGGAACATACATGTCTGCCAAAAGTAACTGTACATGCCTTATTTCCTGAATGTTATTAAGATTTTGGCCATGCTGGTGCTTTGGCTACAAATCAGAACTGGCAAATTTCCACTTCTATTGGTTAAACAGTTATTTTGTCATGTACTGCTGTCATACTTTTTATTCTTTTCATCCCACGTTTCTCCCTTCCCATTAAACATACATTTAATGAATTATATTGAATAAAAGGCTCTAAAAAATTAGGAAAAAAAATTGAAAAATGGTTTTAAAGACTTGTACATTGTTACAAAAAAATGGTAACACTTAATTGCATGTTACATAATAACTATAAATTATGCATAATTACATGCAACTAACCCTAACCCTATAGTAAGTACATGCTGTTAATTAATATTACGCAATACTTAAATGTATATTTCAACTCAACAAGGACACCTTAGTTTAAACTAGATGTACCGCATGGCGGTACAAAATATGACCGCCGCTCAGGCCTGCACTGGCTTTCCACAAAAATAAATGACGTGGAGCAATTTGGCTGTATTGCGTGTTTATGTATATACCTAAAAAAAGTAGTAGTATGTGCATGTCTGTCTGTGTGTATGTGTGTGTGTTTGTGTGTGCGCGTGTGTGTTTGTGTGTGTGTGTCTGTGCATGTGGATTTGTATGTGTGTGTATGGGTGTGTGTCTGTGCGTGTGGATGTCAGTGTGTGTGCATGCTTGCGTTTGTTTGTATTCCTGCATGTGTGTGTGTGACAGTATCATCCTAAACCAGCAACCCTTCGCTCAACACCACCATCTACAGGCCGATGAGTGTACAGTCACTAAATGTGCACATAAATTAATTTATTTTATACCCCCCCATGGATGAAATTCTACGAAACTTAGCAGAGGATACCCCCAGAGGATGTCAAGTTAATCATACACATGAAATATGGTGCAGTTCTGAACATCTCAACTGAAGATAGGGGCGATTAAAGCAGAATAATATTGCATTTTCATTTTTTATGGGAGGGGCGCAAATCACAAATGAGTGATTATGGGCTAGGTTGATGTGGGCCCTTAAGAGCAACATACCATAAAAATTTCTTCATCCTCGGTGCCACGGTTCAGGTAGTTATTTAGGAAAAACTGCATTTTTTGGGTTTGGGGGGGCCCAGCGCGGGGGGGGGAGTGGCCCCCGGGGACCAAACGAAATTTTTCCGTAGAAGTCTAGTGGGGCTACATGCCCACCAAATTTCATGTTCCCCGGTGCTTCGGTGTCCCTGGTATCGTTGACGGAAAATTCAGTAGATTGACGAAAAAAAATAAAAAAATAAATTTGACAATCCCTATATGACCGCTTTCGCTAGCTATGCTAGCGGCGGTCATAATAATGTGTAACCCCAAAAAAGGATATTTCAAATAAATGCTGCTCATTTGAACTTTGTATTCATCATCAAAGAATTCTGGAAATGTATCATGGTTTCCACAAAGATATGAAGCAGAACAACATTAATAATAATCAGAAATGTTTCGTCGGCTCTAAATCAGCCTATTAGAATGATTTCTGAAGGGTCATGTGACACTGAAGACTGGAGTAATGATGCTGAAAATTCAGCTTTGATCACAGTAATTATTACATTTTCTCAATACATCTGCGATTGTTAGCATAGTTAACAGTACCTGACGAGATGCAAAGATAAAATAGATTTAAAATCAGAGGAAACGATACTTTAGACCGAAGAGGAATAATACTGGACATCCAGCAAAAATAATTTGGTCCCATGCACTTTATATTTGGTGTCTTTAACATACTATGTACTTTTATGAATTGTTAGGTAATGTAATTATTGTATTGCAAAAGGTGGGATACAAGTAAGATTCAGGGTAGGATCAACAGTGTAGGCTTATTAAAGGAATGATTTTAATGTTAGTACATAAAAACACTTAATATGAAGTGAGTCCAATGATTTTTAACCTTTCAAAATACTTTTTTTTGGGGCAGGGGGGGGGGGTCTCATAGTTAAAATTTAATATTTTTGAAGCCTATACTATACTATACTATACTATACTATAAACTATACTATATTATACTATACTATACTATAATAAACCATACTATAATATATTCTACTATACTCTATACCAGTGGTTCCCAAACCTGTCCTGCCGGCACCCCAACACTGCACATTTTCTTTGTCTCCCTAATCAAACACACCTGATTCAACTCATCAGCTCATTAACCCATGTGATAATGAGCTGATGAGTTGAATCAGGTGTGTTTGATTAGGGAGACAAAGAAAACGTGCAGTGTTGGGGTGCCGGCAGGACAGGTTTGGGAACCACTGCTCTATACTATATTATACTATAATATTTTATAATATACTATACTATACTCTATACTACACTATACTCTATACTATACTATACTATAATACAATATGCTATAATATTCTATACTTTAATATTTTATGCCATAGTGTTCTATACTATAATATGCTATAATATTCTATAGCATATTTTACTATACTATACTATACTATACTATTCTATACTATACTATGCTATGTTATACTATAATATTCTAATCTATACTATAGTATGCTATGCTATAATATCCTATACTGTGTTTTACTATACTATACTATACTACAGTATAATATACTGAAGTTCCAATCCCCAAGCATGCTGATCATAAAGATAGCATATAGATCATAGCAGTTAAATATCTGTCACTCTGCTTTTTTGACTGAAATGTATTTTATTTACATATGTATTTAATTATATAGATTATAATTTCTAGTTATACAATAGTTGTATAAAATTAATAAATAGCACACTCGCAGTAGAATTGTACTATCAAATTATATTCCTTTTGGTTTTTGCCTATGGCAGAATAACAGCCGTGCTCATCTTCTGAACAACAATGTAGTTGCTCATGTGAAAATTTGTCATCTAATACTCTGTAAGCTTTTATAGCTGTCATCCGCATGACTCTCTGGATGCAGTGTTTCACACTCTCACACATTTCCCTGCAGCTGGCTGGTTGAGTGCGGTGTTTATATCACACTGATTGATTGCATCAACTGAGAGTATGTGTCAGACTCTTGAATTTGTGGATATTACAGCAGTTGGTGCCTTTTTGTGTGTATAATCAAATTCAATTTTCGTTTCTTCATACCTGGCTTTTGGGGGGAAATTGCTGGCTGTCAGCACACGAATACATCATTGACAGATGTTTTAGTGCAGTGCAGCAACACGACTGCTCAGGAAAGATTAAAATAACCCTGATTTTAACGAGTAAAGATGAAAAAATGCTGCTGTAAAAACCTGCTTAACAGTAAGTTTCATTACTATACAGTGTGAATACCTGTTATAGATTTAAAATGTACAGGTTTTGGAAGTGAAAAAAAAAACAAGTCATTGTATAATTTATAGTGAAAAACCATTAATTGACAAGAATTCCCTGCATGACACTGTTGCATCGAATTGAATGTGTATTGCATTAGTTTAGTGTCATCATGTGTGTCACCATGATGGTCTTTAGTATTTGTGTGAAGGACACTGTGACACTTTTAAATATTATTGTGGAAAAGCTGATTGTGATTAGCTTTGATTCATCATGTGACTTTTTCGTCGCCATCTGTTTTTGGTGGTTGTCAGTGTATTACAAACCTACAAAACAGATATTAGTACTTCAATAGGTTGGTATATTAACATTATGGGCCCTATCTTACACCCGGCGCGATGCACGTGATTTTTGCTAGTTTCAGCCCGACGCAGTTTTCATTTTCACATCCTGCGCCACCTTGTTTAAATAGCAAATGCATTTGCGCCCATTTGTGCGCCCATGGGCGTGCTGGTCTGAAAACGAGGTGTGTTCTGGCGCAGTGTTGGCGCGTTGCTATTTTGAGGCAACAGAAATAAACTGCGCCATTGAAACCTGATCTAAAGTCAATTTCGCGATTTAAAAAAAAAAAATAAAAATTAAAGAGGGTTAGTAATGTGCGCCTATAGACGGGTCCACAACACGTGTACACTCTGCTTAATAAACACACAGGGACGCACAGCAGCACACAAACATGCCAAATATTTAAAATAAAAGGATTACAATGTAAAAGATTATTATTGTGTACATAAAGATATGGTGGAATCCGGCTTGTCCTGTAGATGGTCTGCTTGCGCACTTTTACCTTGCACACGAGCAGATCTGTTTGTGCTCTGGAGATGTAAATGTAAATCGCGAATCTGCCATGGCGCGGGCGCAACTGGCATTTAAAGGGAATGGGAGATGAGACTCTGATTGGCTTAACGCATGTAAATCTCAAAACACACCCATTACTCATTAAGAGAATAGGGACAACCCTTTTAGACCATTTTAGCAGAAGTGGATTTGGACACTCCCTAAGTGAACTTGCGCCCTGCGCTTTAGACCATGCGCTTTTGATCATTAAAATAGGGCCCGAGATCAGTTACTGAAATACGTGTTTTACTGTAAATTTAAGTTAAATCCGTAAAACCTAAAATGTTGGTACCGCATTTTTTATGTAAATTTCTAGCAACTGCAACTGCCGGTTCTAACCGGAATTCTTTTTAAATATGTGTTTTATTTTATGTATGTAGTTTTGATTACTTCCAGACAATATGTGAAGTACATTTTCAGGACAAAAAAATAAATAAATAAATAAAACTAACAAAGAGTTCACTTTATACAGTGGGGGAAATAAGTATTGAACACGTCATCATTTTTCTCAGTAAATATATTTCCAAAGGTGCTATTGACATGACATTTTCACCAGATGTTGGTAACAACCCAAGTAAGCCATACATACAAAGAAACAAACAAAAATAAGTTCAGAAATTAAGTAATGTGTAATAATGTGAAATGACACAGGGAAAAAGTATTGAACACATGAAGAAAGGGAGGCATGGAAAGCCAAGACAATTGCTGAAAACTTACAGTAATTAAAAAGCAATCCAGCCCACAGACAACAGTACCTGCTATCTGCAGGTCTTTTTGAAGCTCTCCACAAGTGATCCTTGGCTCTTGGACAACTCTTCTGATTATTCTTTTCACATCTTGCGAGGAGCACTGGTCGAGGCAAATTGGTGAAATTATTGTCTTTCCACTTACGTATTATGGCCCCAAAAGTGCTCACTGGACCATTCAGAAGCTTAGAATGGCGCCTATAACCAATGCCATCATTATTTTTTGCAACAATTAGGTTGCGAAGGTCTTGAGACAGCTCTTTGCTTTTACCCATCATGAGATGTATCTTGTGTGACACCTCGGCAATGAGACCTTTTTGTAGGCCATCATTTGGGACTGAATCAGCTGTTATTAATTTCCACTGACAGGGGGCTGGATTGCTTTTTTATTACTGTAAGTTTTCAGCAGTTGTCTTGGCTTTCCATGCCTTTCCTTGCCTTTTTGCGCCTCCCTTTCTTCATGTGTTCAATACTTTTTCCCTGTGTCATTTCACATTATTACACATAACTTAATTTCTGAACTTATTTTTGTTTGTTTCTTTGTATGTATGGCTTACTTGGGTTGTTACCAACATCTGGTGAACATTTTATGTCAATGGCACCTTTGGAAATATATTTACTGAGAAAAATGATGACATGTTCAATACTTATTTCCCCCGCTGTAAATCATAAGGTTATGTCCAAACTAAGTAGGCTTACCCAACAACCAGGGTCAAACACCATCTAGAACTGAATTAAAATGGTCTTTAAACTTACAGTTTAATTCAACAGAATTTAATGTAAGGACGTAGAAATAAACAGAAGAAATTCTAAATATAACTGCATGATTTTTAATTTTTAACTAAAAAAGGAAGGTTTAAATTAAACTGCATGGGACAATTCTTAAATTCTGAAAATAATAACAATAATAATCATTTATTTATGCATTTAGGATTAATTTTTGGCCCTTGCCTTGTCACGGTTCATTCCGTTAAAATTGTTTGCAGTTTTCAGCTTGTAATGTTTAGATGGCGAAATACTTGTGTTCTTGTAAATGCTAATGGAGAGCACATTATGCAGGACACACCTGTAACCCTGTTTGTGTAGAGAGCGGTGATCTTTTGGAGAGACTTCAAAGCGCTGGCGTCCTGGTGACATTAGCATGTACAGCTGGTGCTCACGCAGAGAATGTTGCATTTGTGCAGCACTGCTTAAAATGTCATGCTTCTTTATGCCATCATTATATTTCATAAAATCCTGATACTCGCACCAGATTAAACTTGCAAAGTTAATTACTTCTAATTACATTTTTTTCCCCTAACCTTTTAATGTGATCGATATGTTTTAGTTCTGAACTATCTATTGCCATCATTACACCATAATATTGTGTAATATTAATAGAGCGCTGCAGGGATGATGAATCAGTTTAATGACCAACCCAAATGCTAGTTTTGAATAACCCATTTTTTGTTATTTATGTGCATATAAAAATATATATTTAATTATATATTATATTTATTGCATTATTTTATATTTATATATATAAAAAAAAATATTTATAATATGCATATTTGACCTATCCATGGGTTGCAAAACAACCCAAATTGGATTATTTTTAATGCAACAGTTTTTTGAGTGTGCTGAGCTTATGGGGCATTATGGGGCATTCACCGTTCCAAACAGAGAACAGCAAAATTATGATTGCAATGAGCAATAAAGGGAAAACGAGAGAAATGTTTTCTAAAAATCACTTTAATTCTCAGAATTACGTCCAATTAAAAATATTTTATATAATATTTGTGTATGCTATTTTTGAGGTTTCATGATGTTAAGTAGCTGCCTATGTAGCTCACCAGGTTTTGAAACAAAAATAAATGCAGGAAAGAATCTTTAAATTGTGTTCATTGTTATCATTATTATCTTCATTATGCACATTACGAGTTTATTTATTGAACAGGTGAAGATTATTAAAAATGCTGCTAGGCTGGTCTGTTATACTTTTTTCCCTTCTTTTGAACACTTTTGAGACCAGCTAAACACTAGCTGATCCATGCTGGGAGACCAGTTGAATACCAGCTAAACCATCTTAAACCAGCTTATGCTTGTGTAATCTTTTTCTGCAAAGAACACTATGTTGTCATGAATCATTGACTAAACCTTGGCTGTTGCCACAGGTATTCTGTCTCAACAGCAACAGAATCACAAGAGCCTTTGGGTCTATTGAAAATGTTCAGAGATGAAATATAGCAGTTTGCTGGAACATTTACTGCATATCCTGTGCTTTAGGCGGTCCAGATGGCCGCTTTAAAGCTTGAGATGGGTGATTGGGGATTGCAGTGCTGTTAGATCCTTGTCAGCCAGTGTCAGGTGATTATGTCCAACACAAAAGACACAACGTGTAGCTCTAATCATCCACATTGATAAGAGAGAGAAAAGGATGGAAAAGCACAAAAAATGTGGAGTGGAGTGAAAAAGAGTGGGGGGAATGAAAATGAGGAGGAGGAAGAAGGAAAGAAATGGCTTTGTAATGCGAAAAGAAGAAGAATTGAGAGATGACAAAAAAGTAAGCCGAGGTTGAGCACAGATGGGAAGCCACAAGCTTTTTTATTCCCCCCCCCTCTCTCTCTCTCTCTCTCTCTCTCTCTCTCTCTCTCTCTCTCTCTCTCTCTCTCTCTCTCTCTCTTTCTCTTTCTCTTTCTCTTTCTCTTTCTCTTTCTCTCTCTCTCTCTCTCTCTCTCTCTCTCTCTCTCTCTCTCTCTCTCTCTCTCTCTCTCTCTCTCTCTCTCTCTCTCTCTGTCTCTCTCTCTCTCTCTCTTTTTTTTTAAGAGGCACTAGTGGGAGTTAATTTTATGGAAGCAGCTTTGATATTTTTCACATTTAAAATCCATTGTCTCTAAAAAATCTGAGGGGACACAGGCCTCAGTTCGGCAGACAGTAATGTGTTCGGCGCACTGCAGAAGGGACTAGAATCTCATTACGTGTTTACAGTTCAAGCTGCTGTCTTCCCCTAGGCATGATATGAAGATGGCTTTCCTGATGTAAAACTGAACATCAAAAGCGTTTATAACTCTTACCTGGCGGATATTCAATCGTTATTAAGTTTTATTTTGTTTGTGACCAATGACAAAGATGATACTGTATCAAACTATAGACCGAACACAGAACTGAGGAAACGCAGGGCTTAAATACATGGGGAGAGTAATCAAGGTAAAACAGAACAGGTATGTAATTTAATTAGTGTGGCGAGCAGGACAAGGACGAGGGCGTGATTGATAATGAGCGACACCTGTGCGACGCACCGGTCTCATATCTCTCACGGAGGAGCGGAAGCATATAAGGAGTAGCGACGACAGTGAAGGACGAGAGATACCAGGCCTGGATTTTATGTAGTGTTTTGTTATATGTGAAAGCAGTCGTCCGTGAGGGGCTGCTGTCTTTACTTTCATTTTGTATTGGTTTATTTTATTATTAAAGTTGTTAAATGTTCGCCGGTTCCTGCCTCCTCCTTCCCACAACATCTAACCTCATTACAATTAGGAACAATGGAAACTAATTAGCACAAGGAAGAAAACAGAACCAAAACACAATGAAACTGAACAGACATAGTTACATGTTACATTAGTCCCCCCTCCCTTAGGCCGCTGCCCCACGCCATAACAAATCCATTCAAGTAGGGAGGGACTCTGGAGGAGGGCGTGAGGCAGGAGAAGAGTAGGACACCAGAGATGACAGTGGGAGGAGCCAGGAGCAGGCAGGGACCACAGCCAGGACGAAGGCCCACAGCGGAGTCAACGGAGGGAGGAGCCATGGTGGACATTTGGGCAGGTTTAACCAGGGGGACAACTGACGGAGATGACCAGGCGGAGATGGAGAGCTGATGGGACCACATGATATTGAAGTTTCAGGCGACCGAGGCGGAGCTGCAGTGACGAGCATTCGAGGTGGAGCCAGGGTGTGAGAGGACTGAGACGGAGCCGATGGGACTGAGGACCATGGTGGAGCCCGACAGAGCCGAAGGGGTGGAGTCCGTGACGTAGGCAGAGACCCGGAAGTCCGTGGTGTAGGCAGAGCGAGGTCTGACCAAGGCGAAGCCAGAGGGACGAGGGAGCCTGGTGGAGCTGTAAGGGCGATGGTACCATGTGGAGCCGAAGGAGGGAGGAGTCAAGGTGGAGTGATGGGCTCGGCGGCTGGAGGCGGAGCCAGGGGATCCTTGTGCTGAGGCGGAGCTGGAGACTGGAAGACCTAAGGCTGATACGCGGAGCAGAGTGGAGTCAGCGGAGGAGCCGAGGGACTGAAGGGAAACAGTGGAGACAGGGCTGAGGAACTGGCTGTTATAGGCAGAGGAGGTTGGAGAGGGAGGCTGGGCGGGATCTTTGGAGACACTTGAGACTTGGAGCCAGGGCCAGCGGAGACACAGGGAAATAACCTCGTCCATTTCCGCATTATAAATCCCAGAGGCCATATGCAGCTCACCCTCAGCATCGGGAGTGTGGGCAATGCTCCATTCCAATCCCACAATCTCCACGAGCACCCCCACTGGGACGCACAGTGTTGCCAGCTCACTCAGCTCAGTCCTCTTATCAGGCTCGGACGGTGGACTCTGGCTTTAGATCCGTGCGGTGTGTGGGCGGTGGCTGGCTGAGCTCTGGGTCTGGAGTGAGGCTGGTGTTGTCATCCTCAGCGGGACAGATGGTGAATGCCGAACCGTTATTCACCAGCACCCACTCCATATGCGGCGACCGTTCACTAGGAGGCGTGCCTTGGACCTGATCGTTCGTTTGGCATGCTAGATCTAAAAAGTCCCGAGTGTGGTCCTCCAGTAAACGATCCTCCTTCTCGAGGCAGGGAGGTTGGATGTCTGGGAAGTCCATTGGTGAGGGAGGGAGGAAAAATAAAAATAAATCCAATTTAGGTTGGGTCTTTTGTTACGGTTCTATGGTTGCAATGAGTGCACAACGTTGGAGAATAAAATAAAGTCTTTATTTCACACTGGAGAATCACGGAAAAACACAAACACTTCCAACATGAAACGCAAATGAGATCAAACACAGAACTGAGGAAACTCAGGGCTTAAATACAGGGAGAGTAATCAAGGTAAAACAGAACAGGTGTGTAAATTAATTAGGAACTATGGAAACTAATAAGCACCGGAAACTCACCAGCCCCCCAAAAAAACATATTTTTTTGAATGCAAAATATAATACATTTACATTATGCATTTTTGTTTATATTTATTATATAATAAAAAAGTATTATATTGTGCATTCATTCATTTTTAGTATATTTATTTTTTTAAATCTGTATAAATTAAAGACTTTAATTAATACTGATTTAACAGAGGTATACTCTCAAAAAGCTAAAAGCAGGAAAGAATCTTAAAATTGTGTTAATTCATTCTTCATTGTTTAATGCAAATTATTAGTTCAGTTAGTGAACAGGTGAAGGTAATTAAAAACTGCTGAAAAAAACAGCTTAAAGCAGTTTAAAGCAATATGATACAATACATTTTCATTATGCAATTTTGTATATATATTTATTACATGCTTAAAATGTATTTTATTGTGCGTGTTGTATATTTCTGTTATATATATAATATCACCATTTTTTTTTTGCAACAAAAAAATAATAATAATAATCTTGATGTCCTTCAAAATAGGCTTAATTTTCTTTTGGTTTTGGAGGTGAAATATGACCCAGTCATGATTTTTAATTGAGACGTTCTTCCTAATCAACATTTTCAAGCACTCAGCATTTCTTTGGAACATTTGGCCATTCATGATCATTTGAGCTCTACTTGTGGTGTTGTCTCCGTCAGCTGCTGTGACCAACAAAGAAGCCGCTCTTTTCTCAATCACACGGTGTGTTGCACTGTTGTCGTGGTAACCAGGGGTGGTAACTCTGTGCTGGCGTCTGGTGACCTGGCAGAATAGTGGCTTGCAAAGTCGATTAGATCAGCACTGACCTGAGGCCTGTGGAAAGGAGCGAGCTGTATCTCAAAGCTTGATGCTTGATAGGCATGCTGGACGTTTGCTTAATTGGTCTGTGCTTGTGGGCTTTAGACAATTAGTTCCTCATACTGCATGGCTAAGTGAGCATTTGCTCAAGAGAGTATAGTATGACGCATGAAAGAAAAAAGAAGCACTTAATCATTTGTACACGGTTTGCACAAGCACAAAAATGATGTTTCTTTGCATACTGTTAAGTCTCAGCCACCCACACACACATAAAGCAGCATGTTAACCACATTACTATATCCTCACAGCAGACAAGCTTTATGCTCAAGGCCGCAACTGTATTCCTGAGTTATTATACCATTAAGGAGCTTTCACACTTCATGGATCCATTTTAACCCTTAATTCATCCATGTTTCACAGTTTCTAGTTAATCTTGGGTTTTGAGATGTCTCATTGTAAATTTATAAGACCTTGGCAAAACCAACTGGATTAATCCAGAATGTTTTAGGATTTTGAAAAACATAAAGAAACGTTATGATCTGTAATAATTACAGGATGATCCTGCATTATTTCTGAATCACTCAACAATGAAAATTCTGTCAAATTATTCACCCTAATGATTTGCTCTCATCTGATATTATCAAATTTATGATATCACCAAATATTAAGTGTCTTTTAAACCCCAACTAAACAAGCCAGAGGAGAAGTGGCGAGGAACCAACATGATTATGATTCCATTCACAAGTCTGATTGTGGATTGATTTCATTATCATAATTACATAAACTGTTGGAAAACATAAGGACAACTAACGCAGCTGCTTCATCTAAATGTAAACTCTAAAATAATATGATCTTCCAGCTGACAGAAAACAACTTTATTTTATTGAAATGTTTTAATTATTAATTAGTTTCGTGCCAAATCTTACCCCCGGTTTGTTTGAATCTTTTCGTGATAACTGGTTTAATAATATGGTTTAATGGTGCCTTTTTACCTTTTGACAGTTTCAAACCGCTTTCATTGTATGGAAAAGTTCCTTTGAGTTTGAGCTTTTCAACTGTTCCTTTAAGATGCTGACGATTGAGTGTTTATTTTTCATCCTCCCCATCAAGAAGAATCCTTGGCAAGTCATTCGATTATTCAGAATGATATCGGCCGATACCGATAGTTAGATTTTTCTTATGGATAGAATCTCTCCCAAATAATGCTGCAAACTATACAGAAGACCCTCTCATTTGGTGCACTATAATATTAGAGGTTAAAATGAACAACAGAGCTATTATATTCAACTGCTATTTACTTCCAGATATAATATTTACAGTGCTATGCATAAGTTTAGACACCCATGCTAAAGTTGACTAAAAAGAGGAATAAAAAATCATCTGTTGGAAATTGAACTTAATGCCTTAATTAAATTTTTTTGGAAAAATCCAACCTTTAAGGACACCAATTTTCTTTGTGAATGAATAATGTATCGTAAATAAATAAATGTTCTTCCTTAAAATACAGGATGCATAAGTTTGGACACCCCTATGTTAAATTCCCATAGAGGCAGGCAGATTTTTATTTTTAAAGGCCAGTTACTTCATGGATCCAGGATACTACGCATCCTGATAAAGTTCCCTTGGCCTTTGGAATTAAAATAGCCCCACATCATCACATAGCCTTCACCATACCTAGAGATTGGCATGGGGTACTTTCCATAAGATCATCTCTCAATGCAAATCAAACTAGCTATTAGGCTAACTGAAATAAAACCATGCCAATCTCTAGGTATGGTGAAGGCTATGTGATGATGTGGGGCTATTTTAATTCCAAAGGCCAAGGGAACTTTATCAGGATGCATAGTATCCTGGATCCGTGAAGTAACTGGCCTTTAAAAAAAAATCTGCCTGCCTCTATGTATTTTAAGAAAGAACATTTATTTATTTACGATACATTATTCATTCACAAAGAAAATTGGTGTCCTTAAAGGTTGGATTTTTCCTAATTTTTTTAATTAAGGCATTAAGTTCAATTTCCAAAAGATGATTTTTTATTCCTATTTTTAGTCAACTTTAGCATGGGTGTCTAAACTTATGCATAGCACTGTACACTCAAATAAAAGCTGAAATGTTTGTATACAACTCAGTTACACATATAAGGTAGTTTTATTGACATCTTTCCACGGTTGAAACACTGATTGAGTGATTACATGAGACATGGTACAGATTTTGGTAAGTTGGACTGTATCTTTCAACTTACCTTCTGATATTCATGCATGTTTTTCTAGAAGAATAGAAACAATGAAGAATAGATTTCTCCGCTTGAACTGAGGCGCTGTAGCAATCTGTCTCGTCACATTTAAGAGCGTCAAAATGCCATTTATTGTTTGCATTTCGTGATAAAATGGACAGAATTTGAAAGATGGCACTTTGTTTGAGCTATTCGCGATTATTGGGTGAGAGGTGCGCTACTTATGTTTATTACAGGGGAAAACTGCAGATCTGGCAACCCTGGCTTGAGCTACGGTATTTCATAGGGTCAAATAGTGCCTGCTTTTATGTAGCTGTTTTTAGCTGTTAATGCCTTATTGTCGCATTAACTTGCCTTAACTAACTCAACACGAGAGATTTTCTTCACACACAGTGTGAGTTGCAGTCGGTCATGTTTTACTGCACCCTTTTGATTGACAGCATATAATCGGCACTGATCATTGGCTGTTTTTAAACAATCGGCTGATGGTGATAGTGAAAATAATTGCTTTTTTCAGCCAATACCGATTGTTGGCCGATACATCGGTGCATCTAAGACCTTACACTGATTATTATAATAATCACATTATTGGTGCACATGTAAATGTAGTCAGTGGCTGTGTCCGAAATCACCCCCTATACCCTTAAATAGGGCACTATTTGAAGGGACAGACATTTATAGTGGTGGCCGTAACCATAATGGATATTATCGAGTGCACTCATTCAATCCCACAATGCACCACAATAAAGAGTGTACAACCAATGTATGCTCAACAATGTACGAAATTGCCCCCCTATACCCTCATTCACTATTCCTTACATTACTCCACGAATATAGTTCACTTGAGGGAGCGAATGAAAACGAGTGAGTGAATTCGGACACTGAGTGCGCCAGAAGAACTGCCGCTTTTGCTTAGTTTGTGCTTGTCGTTTAATAATCATTTGAAACTTTGCAAACTGGCAGCTCTAGTAGTAATGAAAAGGTTTATCTTGAACTCTGTCATGGAAACTATGTATAAACCTTAATTAAACAATTACAATAAATTTGCATCATATTAACATATTACTCTGTATGATATTACGCTGTACCCACATTGGACCAGCGGTTTGGAAAATGTATGGATGGATGATTCATCTGCAGGCGCAGGAATTCATTTGACACGACCGTCAAAGTGCGTTATGGGTATTCTCTAACCGTCGACCGTGTATCTGTTGTACACTCGTTATTGCGGTGCATTGTGGGATTGAATGAGTGCACTCGATAACGTCCACTTTGGTTTCGGACACCACTATAAATGGCTGTTCCCTCAAATAGTGCCTTGTTTAAGGGTATATATTTCAGACACAGCCTCAGTTTTTTGGGAGTGGGACAAAGGCCTCTCCATAAAGATATTTAAAGTAGACCTCTGGGTGTTGAGAGACCATGCACACTTTAATTTCTTTCTAATCACAGGCTTCTTGAAAGCCTTACAGATTCCCCTGTGCTGATCTCATTGGTTGAGGACATGCAGTGCTGTGCGACTGAAAGCATAGTTTCATTTTGGTCTGATTGACAAGGATGTTTGTAGAGCACTCTCTGAGTCACATTAGAAGAACAAGTAAAACACTCTACTCTTATTTATGGGATGTGCCTAATTATTTATGTAAATAAAACAATTAAAATGAATTAAAACTGTAAATTAAGCCATATTCAAACCTGTTGTAAAATAACTGATATACACACCAGTTCAATGCTATGTTAACACACTAAGGGCCAGATTTACTAACAGCTTGCTCCAGCGTAAACCCTCTTTTGCCGTTTGCACTTAAAGATTTGCACTGAAAGCAGGGTTATTTTTGCGGCTAACCTCACTGCATATGCATTTGACACAATATTGACACAATATTTATGAGAGGAGAGTATTTAAATGAATCATGCAAGGTGATTTACTAAGGTTTGCGCTAGTCAGTTTACTGGTGTTTGCGCCATTATTTACTGCCATGTCTTAAACCAGACGTTACTTTGCGCTGCTCTTTGTAGATTGCGTTGGTCATTATGGAAATGATCCGGCTGTGTCTGTGAACTTTCCACTCCCATCGGCACTTTTATGGAATTGCGCTCTCATGCTAATTTGCCCTGTTTAGTAAATCTGGCCCTATATGAACTATAATGTTGCTAAATGAATAACTAGAGACCAGAATGCTCTTGACCAAATACCCAGAACACCCAAGTAACCGCATAGCTATGTAAAACTACTTTTAATAGGTTATAGGAAAGACTGATGATACTGTATATCCTGATTTTTTTTTTTTTTTTTTTTTTTTGTGAGCAGTGTACCTTTGATTTAAGTTAAAGAGTAACCCAGATCATTATATTCAAACGGCTGAACAGAACGACCAGCCTGATAGTCAGAGACTGTATGTGCTCTTATGATGTGCCTGACAAGAGACTAATAGTCTTCACAGGCTGTGGCGGCACCAGGCTTAAACTGGCACATAACACCAGGGAACCCACTAATGCAAGGTCGCTCCGTGGTTCATGCTTTAAAATGAAATAGTTCAGAGCAGTTTCTTAGTCACCGCATGTGCTGTCCAACGACTGCTCATTTATATTAAGATAGCTCAGAAATTGTTTTACTGCCTAAAAAGCCTTCTGTTTTCATTTTAGTATTGTAATGAATGCTAGTGAATTTCAATTTAATGATGTTCATTTTTAATAATTGACCAACGTGGTCCATCTGTTCCAGTGCAGTGAAGCTCTTGACCAGGTGTGTTATTTGAGGATTATTTGAGAGCGAGGGAAGTGTGTTGAGTGCCAGCGGTCAGACTCCCATGACTTCAGTGTTCGGGAGGGGAATTCCTGAGGGTGAGATCCAGTGCCAACCTAAACTGATCTGAGGTCGCCTTTTGTCTCTGCGATAATGAACAAGTTCAGGGTGCAGATCGGGACAATTGTTCTCTCAAGAGGAGTCTGGAATAACATTATGGCAGAGGCTATTTGCAATAGCGTTAAATGCCATTTACACTTACACTTAGCGATACACAAATAGTGATAGATGCTATTTACACAAAGTGCAAAAAGCAGTATTTTCTTTGCACTTAGTGTAAATAGTTGTTAGATGCTATTTATGCTTTATTAGTGGGAGATACTGTACTACTTGTACCTCTGTGTATTGTAGTACAGTATGAAACAGTAACGCCTCTCCAAGCTGATATGCGATGGGAAAAAAGGGAGAAAAATTAGACGAATGTCAAAACGATTGAAATGGCCAATCAAATCAAAGAAGGTGGGCTTTACTGTTCACAGAAGCCAAGACTGTGAGGTAGGATGTAAGTAGTTAAACCTTTGACAACTGTATTTATGAAATATTATGGACAGTAATATCAAATCAGTAATGCAAACTACTCAACTTTTTGCAGTTTTGAATTGAAAATGTAGGCTATCATTTATGTACGGTCATTTGAGTGATTCATAACTAAACGTGACCAGAAACATTAGCAGACCAGTTTTTAACATATTTAGGTATACGAGTTTAAAGGTGCTGTAAGCGATCCCGGGAGACGTTACTTCTTGTTGACATTCGAATTGTTGTCAGACAAAACGGAGGCTAGCTAGACCCTCCCTCCTCCTCATCCCGTCTCCTCCCTCCTCCCCTCCCTTCCGGCATAAAGGAAAGTCCAAATAGTCACTACAAACAAAGTTAAGTTCCCTTACGAGAACGTTCTCTCGTACTGCGTTGAAAACGCTGTGGGAAAACTCCTTTTCTCAAGAATATTGAAGCCTTTATTTTAAAACGCATTGCTGCAGCACATGCGAGAGCTAGAAGCTCGCGTGAGCGTGCTGATTGGCTTGTGCAAAGCAACTGCACGAACCAATGGCGGAACAGCAGAGGAGCGCGAGCCAATCGGGACGCTTGGCACTCTGCCAGAGTCAAGCGCGCGAAACTGCACGTGACAGAAGAGTATAAATACACAGAGAATCCGCCATTTGACAGATTTTATCTCCTTCAGCTTTCGACTCACCTCGTCGCTGATTCTCTCCGAGTGAAGCCGCTCGTCGTCGAACAGCCGTCCAGCGGAACAGCTTCGCATCCCGGCATCTGCCAGCTGAGCGTTTCCCTGTGGCATCCGACGAGTATCCTTTTTCTCTTTCTCTCTATCCTAAAAGAGCAAATTCGCTGTTTTCACAGCGCGCTGTGTTGATTCAAATGCCGCTCTCTATCTGTGAATACTGCGGGTTTCCCCTGCTTGTGTTTACAGACACACACTCTGTGTGCTGCCTGTCTCGACCCTGAGCACGCCGAGTCAGCGCTCACTATAGGCGGCTGCCTTCTCCGCGACGGGATGCCTGTTTCTTCTCTCCGCTCGAGACTTGCTCTCGCTTCGTCGGTGAGTTATCCCGCCCTTCTTCCGTCTTCGGCGCCCCGCGAGCCCCGTAGGAAGAAGCGGCGTGATCATGAGGCGTCCTGAACGCGGTGAGTTTAGCGGATGCACGCTGGGCTTTTCTCCACGTGCTTCCCCCACGCTCTTCTCAGTTCTGTTCTCTCAGAGCGACCAACGCCCCTTGTCTGAAGCGGCGGGATTCGTCTCTTTTGACGGATCTGCTGATGTTATTGCATGACGCAGTTCCGTGGCGGCATCTGAGAACGAGGATTGGTCGGGCTCCGCGGACCCCTCCCCCCCGTCTCAGTTAGACCCTTCTGACACTCGAGCGAACATCGACGCCGAACTCTTCCGCGTCATGTCTCGCGCTGTCAACGAGCTGGGACTCTACTGGTTTTTCTCCAGCTGAGCCTGCCAGAAGCCGCCTCGACGAGTGGTACCTGCCGGGGCGCCAACAGGCCCCTCGTCAGCGCGCCGCTCCATTTCTGCCTGAGGTCCACTAAGAGCTCACTAAAAGCTGGCGCGCGCCCTTTTCAGCTCGAACGCGCTCATCTGCTTCTTCAACGCCCTCCACTGTTGACGGCGCTGAAGAAAAAGGTTATGTGTGTCTCCTCCCACTGGAGGAAGCGGTCGCTGCACACTTATGCCCTCCCACTGCAGGAAGTTGGAGGTCTAAGACTGTGCACCCATCTAAGCCGTGCATAACTACTTCGGCCATTGCCAGCCGCGCTTATGCTGCCGCCGGTCAAGCTGCCTCTGCTCTCCACGCCATGGCGACCCTCCAAGTGTTTCAGGCGAAGCTCCTCCGCTACATGGATGAGTCAGGCCCTGACCCAGACACTTTTAAGGACCTCAGAAGTGCGATAGATCTAGCGCTACGGGCCACTAGGACCACCGCTCAAGCACTGGGCCGCAACATGGCAGCCTAGCAGTTTTAGAGCGCCACCTATGGCTGACATTGACCGAAATCAGGGACGCAGACACAACCGCCTTCCTCGATTCTCCGGTCACAGCATCTGGTCTCTTCGGCCCATCTGTCAGCGGCTTCGCAGACCGCTTCACTGAGGCTCAGAAAGTCTCCAGCGCCATGAAGCATTTCCTCCCTAAACGCTCCAGTTCGGTCCAACGGCGCCCCAAGGGCACGCCGTGACCTGAGAGGGTAGCTTCACAAGTCCTCCAGCCCCGCCCAGTGGCTGAGACTAGCCAGCGCATGAAGCATGCAAAACGGTTCCTGTTCCCTAAGCGCCAGGGCCCGCAGCCGAAGCTCACGCTCGATCACGAGCCCAAGAAGCCGTCCTAACCGGCTTAAAGAGGGGTCATTGTCCCGCCGCGGCCGGACCAGCCCCGAAGATCGCTCGAGTGCTACTCTCAGCCCCCTCTTCAGTTCAGGCGGTTGGAGCAGTATTAAATGCAGAACATGGGCCCGTCACCTGTCACGCACCCCTGCACTCAAACGCTGTTTTAACAGCGACCCACAAAAAGCACAAACCGAGCAAAAATTTCTCCCTCACATACATGTCAGTTCGAACCCCCAACACTGGGCGTTCCAGATATGATAATGTCTCTGTCTCTGCGGGCTCTAGCTTGGCAAGCTATTCCCGGAGTTTCAGAATGGGTAATGAACATCATAAAGCGCGGTTACTCGCTTCAGTTTGCCCGCAGACCACCGCGTTTCCGTGCGGTTATACAAACCACGGTAAGGAGCACACTGAGTCATGTCCTCCGCACCGAAGTGTTAAGTCTGCTGGCCAAAGGGGCCATCGAAAAGATCCCCCTTTCTCAGAGCGAGTCAGGTTTTTACAGCCGTTACTTTCTTGTTCCAAAGAAAGACGGCGGCCTGAGACCCATTTTAGATCTGAGACATCTGAACAAGGCTCTCATGTCACGGCCGTTCAGAATGCTCACGACCAGACACATCCTGGCGCAAATTCGCCCAGGCGACTGGTTTTTCTCAATAGATCTAAAAGACGCTTACTTTCACATTCAAGTGAACCCCCACCACAGGCCATTCTTGAGATTCGCCTTCAAGGGGCAGACATACCAGTACACAGTCCTACCATTTGGACTGGCACTGGCACCTCGTACATTCACGAAGTGCATGGATGTAGCTCTCTCCCCCCTGAGACAGCGGGGAATGCGCATCCTGAACTACCTCGGCGATTGGCTCATATTGACCCAGTCAGAGGCGGAGTCACATACTCACAGAGCCTGGTTCCTCAGACATCTAGAATGTCTAGGGCTCAAGGTCAAATTTGCCAAGAGTATTCTGTTGCCCAGCCAACGTATCACGTTCCTGGGAACAGTTCTCGACTCTGTACTTATGAGAGCATGGCCCACACCGGCCCGTGCTCTAACGATTCAGCAGTTCGCAGCATCGCTCACAGAGGGCTCTTATGTACCCCTCAGAACGTTCCAGAGGATCCTTGGCCTCATGGCCTCCGCATCATCAGTACTCCAACTCGGCCTACTGCGTATGCGTCCTCTTCAGCTGTGGCTAGCACCTCTGGTGCCACCCCACGCCTGGCATTCAGGCCACTTGGTTATCAAGGTAAACCAGCGCTGTGTTCAAGCCCTGGCACCTTGGAAAGACGCCAGCTGGTACCAGCAGGGCGTAAGCATGGGGGTGGTCTCAGAGAGGAGGGTGATTTCAACAGACGCTTCCAACTCAGGTTGGGGAGCGCTGTACGAGGGCAGGCCTGCCTCCGGCCTCTGGTCGAGCTCGGAGAAACGCCTACACATCAACTGCCTCAAATGAGAGCAGTTTTCCTGGCCCTGAAAACCTTCCTCCCATACCTGGCTGGACACCACGTATTGGTCCGGACGGACAACATGTCAGTGGTATCTTACATAAATCGCCAGGGCGGCCTCAGGTCCCACATCCTGCTTGCCATAGCCACCCAGCTACTGTTATGGGCTCACACCAATCTGCGCTCGCTCAGGGCAGCTCACGTGCCGGGCACGTTGAACACAGGAGCAGACATGCTCTCTCGGGGCAGGGTTCCCCCAGAGGAATGGTCTCTCCACCCTCAGACGGTTCTCCTACTTTGGGAGGTCTTCGGGAAGGCAGAAGTAGATCTCTTCGCCTCAGAAGACAATCGTCACTGCCCAATCTTCTTTTCAAAGAACAGGGATGCGTTGGCCCACGACTGGCCCAGCCTTCCCCTCTATGCGTTTCCTCCGGTCTCGATGCTCCCTCAGGTCATCGAACGGATCAGAGACACGAAATGCGCAGTGCTCCTGATAGCTCCTCTCTGGCGAACCCAATCTTGGTTCCTGGAGCTGATACGGCTGTCTGTGACAGACCCTTGGCCAATCCCAGTGAGGCGCGACCTCCTGGCTAAGGCCAACAGGACTATAAGGCATCCCCGTCCCGATTTGTGGGCCCTACACGCTTGGCCACTCAACGGGTACCCCAGGACCTCCCAGAGGGCGTCCTGAACACGATCAGGGAGGCTAGAGCTCCGTCTACCAGACGCCTCTACCACCATAAATGGTCAGTGTTTTCCAGCTGGTGTTTAGCTCGAAACCTCGACCCACACACTTGTGAAGTACCAAGAGTGCTATCCTTTCTCCAGGAGATGCTGGATGCGGGTCGTTCCCCCTCCACTCTCAAGGTATACGTAGCAGCAATTGCTGCACAGCATGTATCGGAAGCCGGAGCCTCCTTAGGAAAATGCGACCTTATAGTTCGCTTCCTTAAGGGCGCCAGAAGGCTTAACCCGCCTCGGCCGCCATCTGTCCCAGCATGGGACCTTTCTTTGGTTCTGCGGGCTCTTAAGGGACCTCCCTTTGAACCACTTCAGTCAGCCGACCTAAAACCTCTCTCCCTGAAAACCGCCCTGCTGTTGGCACTGGCGTCAGTCAAGAGAGTAAGTGACTTGCAGGCGCTCTCTACTAGCGCTTCCTGTCTGGAATTCGGCCCCAATGACTCTAAGGTCATCCTTAGGCCAAGACATGGATATATTCCTAAGGTGCTCTCAACTCCATTCAGAGCCCAGGTTATTTCTCTGTCAGCTCTTCCCACTTCAGAAGAGTTCAGTGATGTTCTCACACTCTGCCCTGTCAGAGCTTTGAGAATTTATTTAGAGCGTTCAGCCTCTTTCAGACAGTCTGAACAGCTTTTTGTTTGTTTCGGGGGCCGAACCAAAGGTCTTCCCGTCACGAAGCTCACGCTGTCCAGATGGATAGTGGATGCCATTGCTCTGGCCTACACCTCACTGGGCCTTACATGTCCCATAGGTGTTAGAGCTCACTCCACGAGAGGCGTCGCCTCCTCGTGGGCCTGGTCGAGTGGTGTTCCTATCGAAGACATTTGTGCGGCGGCCGGATGGTCCGTCCCGTCCACATTTGTGAGATTTTACAACCTGGAAGTTCCTGCTCTGCAGGCACGAGTTCTCTCTATCTAAGCTCTGGCTCTGCGGACCCAGGCTGGTTTTGACATTCTTTCTGTCACACTTGTGCGACGACCGGCTAGTCTGTTTCGTCCACATTTGGAAACGTTACAACCCAAAAGTCCCTGCTCCGCAGGTACGAATTCTCTCTAGCTAGGCCCCAGCTCTATGGATCCAGACTAGTTATGAAAATGTCTATGCAGGACGTTATGCGCTATATAACGTATGCGGCGGCCGGCTGGTCCGTTCCGTCCACATCTTAGACCTTTATGGTACCTGCCTTATAGGCATGAGTAGTCTCTATCTAATGCTGGCTCTGTGGACCCAGACTAGTTTTTGACTCAGACACTGGTTGTCATCTCGTGTTGTGGGATTCTTAAGACTGGCCCTTGGCCCAGCTTTATCTGTTTGGATATCTAAGGGCCCGAAGATTCGGTCTCTTTATCCTAGGCTATTCTGTACTTCCTGGAGCTCTCGGTGAGTCAGATTGGCCAAAGACGACAAGCACGGCGTTTTAAATAGTGTTCCCACAGCGTTTTCAACGCAGTACGAGAGAACGTTCTCGTAAGGGAACGTACTTGGTTACTTACGTAACCTCGGTTCCCTTAGAGATAAGGGAACGAGTGCTGCGTTGCCTTGCCGTGCTATTGTCTCTTATGGCAGGTGTCTTTTCGCTTCAGTCGATTTAAACCTGTCAAATGGCGGATTCTCTGTGTATTTATACTCTTCTGTCACGTGCAGTTTCGCGCGCTTGACTCTGGCAGAGTGCCAAGCGTCCCGATTGGCTCGCGCTCCTCTGCTGTTCCGCCATTGGTTCGTGCAGTTGCTTTGCACAAGTCAATCAGCACGCTCACGCGAGCTTCTAGCTCTCGCATGTGCTGCAGCAATGCGTTTTAAAATAAAGGCTTCAATATTCTCGAGAAAAGGAGTTTTCCCACAGCGTTTTCAACGCAGTACTCGTTCCCTTATCTCTAAGGGAACCGAGGTTACGTAAGTAACCAAGTACGTTTTACTGATACTTCATTCAATGTGTAATGTCGCCAAGTTAGATAAATGCTTTTATATATTGCAGAACAGAATGCAGAAAAAGAGAAACATTATCTTAAAATCGTCTCGCCACCTGAGGTTATAACTATAGCTCCCATACAAGGACGCAATGATAGCATGATAACGTTCGCGTTTCCCAGTGAGCCTAAACAACGGCGGCGGCGTAAACAAATTTAGTCAAAGTTGTCAATAGCCTATAAATGAACATTCAAATTCTTAACAAACAGTGGGTGAAAACAATCATTCACACAAATTGTCGCCCTACTGTGAATTTGCTTGATCATTTACAATAGAGATTGATCGCTGCTAGAAACATAAGTTACATGTTGTATTCACCAAAGTTAACGCTGACTGCATAGATCTAGCTAATTACATCCTTGTGTTGGTTTGGCGAACATGAATGTCAGTTTAGAAATAAAAATGGATTTACCTGTTCTGCAAAAACAGAGCAACTGAATGTCGGATTGGAAGCCCTTCTGCCGGCGGAGTTCTCGCCACCTTTCAAAGGTTTTTCCGATGTAAATTCGGGACTTCGTGCGTTCCTTATCCTTGTCCCTCTTCTTTGCAATCTGTTCATCGGAACGTCGTCTCTTTGGTCGTGTGTCGACCATAATTCAAACTTCCCTCTACATGCTTCTCTGTTCTCTCTCCTCCACACCCCCTTCACGTGCACACGCACTAACCCCCCAAACCCCACCCTCCAATACTTCTTGTCGGTTATTGTCTGGAACTCTGTTTATTATGTTTCGTGGTGCGGGTGAGCCCAGTTTGTTTTTGTTGCCATTTGTGGAGCCTGTGGTGTCTAGAGAGACCGCGTTTTTTTACAGTGTGTTCAGGGGACAGGCAGCTAGCGGAGAGTTAGGAGATGTTTGCTGAATGTGACAAAAAATGTTTTGGCCTAAAAAATGCGTCACATCACTTACAGAACATTTAAGAGTGAATGTGTGCATATAATAACTTTTTTGGGTTAAGAGTTATCCAAAATAATTTTAACAAGAAATAAAACAAGAACATAACCAGCCAGTGTTCAAAACTCTCTGCTGGCCTAAGCTCAATTTAAAACGGTAAGCTTTTAATAATGTTTTTAATTACAGTGGTACTGGTGGATTTCCGCGGGAAATTCGAGCATGTTTTTGTGTCATTACGTCACATCTGTACACATAAAGAAGAGTCTCGGCTAGTAGACTATGAGTGTGAGGATGTTGGAGGTGGAGATTTATAGCCTTTTCTCGTAGCACTTGATATAATTAAACTTATCAATTTGATGACGGATCCAGAAAGGTTCAAATGACAGTCACCAATGACAACTGGAGATTCACCCGCTGTAAAACGCAAAAGACTTCGGACTTCGGAGAAAAAAAGAGACTGCGACCAGGCCCATGCAAAAACAAGGATAAATATCGGGAAGAGCATTAAATGTAGTCGATGTTGTTAACATTAACAATTTGAGAACAAAGTATAATTTGCACAGTTTGACGTGATAAGATAAGCGATCGTTAGATTTAATCGGCGCGATTTACTACAATGCTTTTTTCCCCTTAGTTGGGCAGAACAAATGTGGATGTTACTTGTTCAGACGACGTTTTCCGGTGAAAATTCTTATGTTGGTCATACTTCCAAAAAGTAGAATCTGTGATTGCGAATGCCAGTATCCACACCGCCGGCGACTGACAGCCGCACATTCTCCTCAAAACATTGGATTCATCCGCGCTGTGCCGTGCCGAGGCACAACCCACGTAAAGTTGATAATTCCGCAAATAACTGCAATTGCAGATTTCGAACAGAGATGGCGACGAAGAGGAAAAACTACAGACTGCAGCTTTAAAATAAATATATTATTTGCAAATAGTTCAAAACACAATTCTAGTTTTTCTTCCATTTTCTTTATTCCCTTAAATTCCTTTAAATCCATTAATTATTTAATTCCTTTATATAATAAGACCATTGCACCCCCCACCAAAAAATGCCCCCACCCCCAGATTTTCAAGACATGGTTACGGCCTTGATTATTACTATACTAAATGCTGGAAGAACTAATTATATTAGAATTAAATTATATTATGAAGTCTGACATGGCTATGTGAAGAAATGATTTAGAAATGAATATTTGTGAGACTTTGAAAATTCGATTTGTGCTGAAATCCTCAGTGACCGACCGTATTCTGCGCCTCTGGGGATATATTGAGGCGATCTTTCCACTGATGCGTTTTATTGCCTCCAATCCTGCATGACCACTGTGACTCATTCAGACACAATCAAGCCCTCCACATATTTGCAATACCGGTGAAATGAAGCTGAATCTGAGGGACACGACTGGAGAAATGACCCTTGACGTTTAATGGGAAGAGAGGGCGGAAGGGATGATGTCCGTACTTACTCGACATATTACTCGAACAGCAGTGGCTTCCAATAATTAAATCCCTGTGTCCTCTGCCTTTAAAGCTTAGGTGTTTTTGAGATGAGTAACATGCAGAAGTTTAATAGTATAGCAGGTCTTAACAAGTACCATAAACAATTCTATAACACACAGTTTAAAATCATCATATGAAATTAGTGTATGATGGCAGTGCCCTATGAGTGGAATACTCAGATCTGAGAACTGTAATCTTATGATGTTTTCGTAAGGAATTGACAGTAAAGTGAAGTGAGTCTGAAGATTGATGAGCATGCACAGCCAAACTGACAGCTGGAACAACATACAGTGATGGAAACGATAATGAGTGTTTGAAACAGAAGGCATGTTTTTTTCCAGACTCTATCCGCATGAAGCCGGTGCTTTATCACCTGCATAAAGGTATCAATGAATACTAATGATGCTCTTACAGAGACTGTTAACTTGCATTGTTAATGCTAACGGTCCCTGAACGGACACATGTGGCACTCCGACCTTTATCAGTGCTTATCTGAACATGAAACCCTAGCAATTATTTGTTTACAAAAATATATGAAAAGGTTGGCTGTAACATACTGAAGACACTTTTGGTTTATAACAAGGATTTGTGGTGTGAAGGATTTGTCACCGTCTCTCCAGGATTACAGACGTTTGCCTTTGAGCAAGACACTTGGCTGCTGTAAGAGACTGTGGATGAAAAACATATTTTAAAAGGCAGTTTACTGTTTATGCCCATGACATTTTGAATTATGTATTATTACAATCCAGTGGTTTGAAACTAATATTTATGAATTGTTTTGTCATTTTGACTTTAGAAAGCTGATGCCAGGGACTGTTAAGGCCCTGACTAGCAGTTGTCATGTTTATTCATTTACTGATTCGATGTGGACATACTGTATCATCTTGCATCCCCCACATAACCTGTGGGCACAGGTTCATATTCATATTCAGTTCATATTCATATTCCCAGGTCAACTAAAGTAGCTCAATGGCCCGTCAAAAGTAGGCCAAAAATAGCCGATGCGATTTTCTTCTTAGTACGGCCGAATTCTCTACTGAATGTGTACGTCTGGGACTATGGGGGGTGTTTGGGGAGTATTGGAGCGAAATCATACTTGCGTGGGTTGAAATCAACCCGCTGAAAATATTTTTTTACCTATCTATCTATCTATCTATCTATCTATCTATCTATCTATCTATCTATCTATCTATCTATCTATCTATCTATCTATCTATCTATCTATCTATCTATCTATCTATCTATCTATCTATCTATCTATCTATCTATCTATCTATCTATCTATCTATCTATCTATCTTGTGAGGAAGTAGATTACATTAGTTTGATTGCTGATTGTGACTCTGCTGCCCTCTTTAGTCTTGTCTGTGGTGTTACACACTTGACAGTGACACGAGTCAGTATGGAGCGTCACTTCATATGAGCAAAAGCACATTTGTTTGACTTAATGAGTTTTCGTTTGTGATTTGTTGTGTTAACCTGTAGGTGAAGGAAGCCATGCAGAGAATCCATGACAGAGGAAACATAGGGAAACTCATTTTGGATGTGGAAAAGTCTCCTACGCCTTTGGTGAGTGAGTCATCTGAAAACCTGCCTAGTGTTCTAAGCCAAGCAAAACATTATGTGCAAAACATAATTATCATGTCAGCTATTGGTGCTGCCTTTTCATTTTTCTGTTTACATAATGTCTTGCATTGTTCAGTGTTCCAACACTATTTTTTATATATTCAGTGTACACACTCTCCAAGACTGTGTGAGAGAAAATAAATGCTCTTTTATGAAGCACAAATGCAGATTTGAATAATGCACCTGTTTAGAAGGAACAATAAATGATATTGTGACACTGATCCTCGAGTCAGGTGACATCACCTCAGCAGTTTCCATGGAGACTGTGCCTTATGACGCTGTTCTCAGAGGAGAGTCATAAATAGTGGAAATAGTGGCGTACAACAGTATGTGCTCATGAAGTCTACCTTTAGTGTCTTTATTTAAACCAGGGAGAAACTGAAAAACTGTTTTCAATTTCTGTCCCCTTCAAGAAGACGATTTTATTGTGTGTGTGTGTGTGTTGATTTCTTGATCTGCTGCATCTGAGATGTTTCTCCTTAAAAATGGAAGGTTTTAGAGGAAGAAACAACTGATAATGTCTAAACTGTTGCTCATAGGTCAGGACCCTTAAAGGATTAGTTCACCTATAAATGAAAATTATCCCATAATCAAGCCATCCTAGGTGTATATGACTTTCTTTCTTCATCCTAACACAATCAGAGTTATATTAAAAAATACCCTGGCTCTTCCAAGAGTGAATAGAGACTTTGAATCGATAATCCATATGGCTCCAGTTAATAAAGGCCTTCTGAAGCAAAGCGATGCGTTTGTGTAAGAAAAATAGGTTACACTTTATTTTAAGCTGTCATTGTTACAGTGATATTATATATTTAAGTACTGAGTAATATTAATCAACTACATGTACTTACTATAGGGTTAGGGTAGGATTAGGGTTTGGTTGAGGGTTAGTTGCATGTAATTATGCATAATTTACTGTTATTACTATGGTAAGTACATGTAACATGTAACAAGGACAATGTAAAATAAAATGTTTCCGAAAAATATCCATATTTATTACTTTATAAACTATAATCACTGGCTTCGGGTAACGGCCATAAGAGAGTCTAGTTCCGGCGGAAGAGTGACCTCTGACCCGACGCAAGTGACGTCTGACCTGACGCATGATGAGGGACCTCTGACCCGACGCATGACGAGTGACCTCTGACCCGACGCATGACGAGTGACCTCCGATAGAGTTCTCAACGGGCCTGAAAATTACAACCCGACCCGACCCGGCCCGTGGCTTTTAAAGCCCGAACCCGATGTAACCCGACACATAAACATGAATTATCTGCCCGAACCCGACCCGCGGCCCGACGTTGCGTGGTTTTTTTTTTCTCTCTCATACACGTATTATCATGACCAGCAGACGGGAATTCAAATCAACCTTTAATGTTCACGCCTTTTAACAATACAAACAATACAAACAACTGAAACAATACACTTTAAATATATAATTAGGCTGTAGTAGCGACGGTGAATTCACCTGCGGCAAGTTTACTTCTCACCAACTCCATCTTCTTCTCCAGGCTAAAGGCGTGCACGCAGCGGCGTCAGGTCTGCCCCCGCCCCTCTCCATGATGCACGTTACACGCAGCAGCCAGACTTTCTTTACGGTGACCAGCGGCGATGATTAATAAAGGTTTTTTTTTTTTTTACTGAGCGGAAAAGATTAAGCCCGAGGTCCGACCCGACCCGAGTCATTTGATTATATTTTCGACCCGAGCCCGGCCCGAACCCGCGGGTCCCGTCGGGTTTGTCGGGCCGACCCGACCCGTTGAGAACTCTAACCTCCGACCCATGCGACGGGTGACCTCTGACCCGACGCATCTCGCATGACGAGTGACCTCCGACCCGACGCATGACGAGTGACCTCCGACCCGACGCATGATGAGTGACCTCCGACCCGACGCATGACCTCCGACCCGACGCATGACGAGTGACCTCCGACCCGACTCATGACGAGTGACCTCCGACCCGTCGCATGACGGGTGACCTCTGACCCGACGCATCTCGCATGACGAGTGACCTCCAACCCGACGCATGACGAGTGACCTCCGACCCGACGCATGATGAGTGACCTCCGACCCGACGCATGATGAGTGACCTCCGACCCGACGCATGACGAGTGACCTCCGACCCGTCGCATGACGAGTGACCTCCGACCCGTCGCATGACGAGTGACCTCTGACCCGACGCATCACGCATGATGAGTGACCTCCGACCCGACGCATGACGAGTGACCTCTGACCCGACGCATGACGAGGGTGGACCTCTGACCTGACGCATGACGAGTGACCTCTGACCCGACGCATGACAAGTGACCTCTGACCCGACGCATGACAAGTGACCTCTGACCTGACGCATGACGAGTGACCTCTGACCCGACGCAAGTGACCTCTGACCCGACGCATGACAAGTGACCTCTGACCAGACGCATGACGAGTGACCTCTGACCCGACGCAAGTGACCTCTGACCTGACGCATGATGAGGGACCTCCGACCCGACGCATGACGAGTTAACTCTGACCTGACGCATGACGAGTGACCTCCGACCTGACGCATGATGAGGGACCTCTGACCCGTCGCATGACGAGTGACCTCTGACCTGACGCATGATGAGTGACCTCTGACCCGACGCATGACAAGTGACCTCTGACCCGACGCATGACAAGTGACCTCTGACCTGACGCATGACGAGTGACCTCTGACCCGACGCAAGTGACCTCTGACCCGACGCATGACAAGTGACCTCTGACCAGACGCATGACGAGTGACCTCTGACCCGACGCAAGTGACCTCTGACCTGACGCATGATGAGGGACCTCCGACCCGACGCATGACGAGTTAACTCTGACCTGACGCATGACGAGTGACCTCCGACCTGACGCATGATGAGGGACCTCTGACCCGACGCATGACGAGTGACCTCTGACCTGACGCATGATGAGGGACCTCTGACCCGTCGCATGACGAGTGACCTCTGACCCGACGCATGACGAGTGACCTCTGACCCGACGCATGACGAGTGACCTCTGACCTGACGCATGATGAGGGACCTCTGACCCGTCGCATGACGAGTGACCTCTGACCCGACGCATGACGAGTGACCTCTGACCCGACGCATGACGAGTGACCTCTGACTCAACGAAGGACGAGTGACTTCCGACGCATGACGAGTGACCTCTGACCTGACGCATGACGAGTGACCTCTGACCCGACGCATGACGAGGGACCTCTGACCCGACGCAAGTGACCTCTGACCCGACGCATGACGAGTGACCTCTGACCCGACGCATGACGAGTGACCTCTGACCCGACGCATGACGAGTGACCTCTGACCTGACGCATGACGAGTGACCTCTGACCCGACGCATGACGAAGGACCTCTGACCCGACGCATGACGAGTGACCTCTGACCCGACGCATGACGAGTGACCTCTGACCGACGCATGACGAGTGACCTCTGACCCGACGCATGACGAGTGACCTCTGACCCGACGCATGACGAGTGACCTCTGACCTGACGCATGACGAGTGACCTCTGACCCGACGCATGACGAAGGACCTCTGACCCGACGCATGACGAGTGACCTCTGACCCGACGCATGACGAGTGACCTCTGACCCGACGCATGACGAGTGACCTCTGA